>NW_024499206.1:603059-645362 GCF_017590055.1 Onychostruthus taczanowskii
CCGGCCCCGCCCCGCCCCGCCCGCGGCGCCGTCACCATGGCAACCGCAGCTCAGCCCCGCCCCCCCGCGCCGCCGGCAGGGGGCGCTGAGAGCGCGGGGGGCGGGGCCTGAGGGGGCGGGGCACGTGAGGGAATAACGGGGAAATAACCGGGAAATAACCGGGAAATAGCGGGGAAATAACCGGGAAATAATGGGGATGGGGACAGGGATGGGGACATGGAAATACAGGGATGGGGACAGGGATATGGACACGGATAGGGACAGGGACAAGGGAGAGGGATGGGGACATGGGGACAGGGACAGGGAAATACAGGGATACGGACACGGATGACACAGGGAAACGGACACGGATGACACAGGGAAACGGACATGGGCACACGCAGGGATGTGCACACGTGGATGTGCGTGTGGGTGTACACGGGGAGTCACACACAGCTGGATTCACAGCTGGATTCACACGCAGCTGGATTCCCACCTGGATTCAGACACAGCTGGATTCCCACCTGGATTCACAGCTGGATTCCCAGCTGGATCCCCACACAGCTGGATTCCCACACAGCTGGATTCACAAACAGCTGGATTCCCACACAGTTGGATTCACAGCTGGATTCACAGCTGGCTTCACACACTCCATCACCCAGCGGGCTCCCCCTGTGCCCGGGCTCTGCAGGACCCCCCTGCGGGACCCCGCTGCCACCTGTCCCAGTGCCACCTGTCCCAGTGCCGCCTGTCCCAGTGCCACCTGTCCCAGTGCCACCTGTCCTTGTGTCCACCTGTCCCAGTGCCACCTGTCCCAGTGCCACCTGTCCCGGTGCCACCTGTGTGCCCTGCATGTTCCTCACAGCCCCGAGCGCCATCAGGAAAGGCAAAGGATTCCCGGGAGCAAGGGATTTTTGCCGGGCCGGAAGGGATGTTGACATTTATGGAATGTTCCTTTTCACCTCTGCTGTTCCAAACTCCCTCAAATGGTTTTTTTTCCCTCCTTTTATTCCTTTTTAGATTTTTTTCTTTTTCTTTTTATCTTTTTTTTTTTTCTTTTTATTTTTTTTTAATCCAAATAAAACAGTAAAGCCTGTGACTCTGAAATCCCTTCCAGGCTCCTCTGGAATACCAAAGTGATTTTCGAACATTCCAGGCAGGGCTGGATCCCAATGTCATTTAAAGGTTGGCACCTGAGCTTCCCAGGATTTCTGGATTCCTGTTATTATTTACTGCCTGCCAGGGAAATGAAGGAAAAGAAGGGAGGTAAAGGAAAAAAAATTGGTAGGATTTGGGGTGTTTTGGTGGGGAATAAGCTGCAGTCAAGCCCAAAAATCCAGGTTGAGTTTGGGAATAAAGGGGATAATTCCCAAATCCAGATCATTCCTTCACCTATAAAAATCCTCAGCAGCTTATCAGACCTGAGACAACTCCAGCTGGATTTTTTTTTTTTAACCTCTGCTTATTTAAAAAAAAAAAAAAAAAAAAAAAAAAAAAAAAAAAAGGGAAAGTCTTTAAATCCCTGTAATAATAGGGAAAAAAATCCTATTTATTTACTGGGAAGCAGCCCTCCATGCCTGGACATGCCCCAAATGTGGATTGTGACAGCAAAGCTACCCACAATTATTGTCCCCTCACCAAAATTTGGGGGTTTGGATGCATGTGGGGGGCAGCAGCTCCCATGGCACTGGTTTTACTGGCAAAGCTGGATTTCCTTCAGCAAGCCAGTTCTGGGAATTTGGGAATTTGGGAATTTTGGGGTCTTTGTGGGGATTTTTGGTGTGATTTGAGGTTTCCTGCCAGGCGTGCTCCAGGTTCTGCTGCCCAGGGGGAGGTGGGGATTTACTGCTGCCACATCGGTGTCACCGGCGTGTCACCAGAGCCAAATCAGGGCTTTGGGGTCCCCAGCACAGCCCAAAACAGGGATAGCCCCCCCCCCCCCAAACAGCCCATCCCCAGGGCTCTGCTGTGCTCAGCAAGGGCCACCAGATGCGGGGGGATCCTCACACCTGGGGGGTTCTGCTCTCCACACCTGGGGGGTTCTGCTCCCCACACCTGGGGGGTTCAGCTCCTCACACCTGGGGGGTTCTGCTCCCCACACCTGGGGGATTCCCCTCCCCACACCTGGGGGATTCCCCTCCTCACACCTGGGGGGTTCTGCTCCCCACACCTGGGGGGTTCTCCTCCCCACACCTGGGGGGTTCTGCTCCCCACACCTGGGGGGTTCTGCTCTCCACACCTGGGGGGTTCTGCTCCCCACACCTGGGGGTTTCTGCTCCTCACATCTGGGGGGTTCTGCTCCCCACACCTGAGGGGTTCTGCTCCCCACACCTGGGGGGTTCTGCTCTCCACACCTGGGGGGTTCTGCTCCCCACACCTGGGGGTTTCTGCTCCTCACATCTGGGGGGTTCTGCTCCCCACACCTGGGGGATTCTCCTCCCCACACCTGGGGGGTTCTCCTCCCCACACCTGGGGGGTTCTGCTCCCCACACCTGGGGGGTTCTGCTCCCCACACCTGGGGGGTTCTGCTCCTCACACCTGGGGGATTCTCCTCCCCATACCTGAGGGATTCTCCTCCCCACGTCCATCACTCTGTCGCACATGGAGGATTCTTCCCTCAGGGTTGGGGAATTCTCTCTCTCACCCCTGGAGAATTCTCTTCTTCACCCCTGTAAGATTCCCTTCCTCACCCTGGAATATTCTCCTTCTCACCCCTGGAATATTCTCCTTCTCACCCCTGGAATATTCTCCTTCTCACCCCTGGAATATTCCCTCCCTCCCCCGCGGAGGATGCTCCCCGGCCGCTGCCGCACCCACCCCCTTTTCATGCCCACCCAGCGCCCCCTCTCTCCTCTCGCCCTCCATCCAGCCCCTCCATCCCGGGAATCGCGCTCACCTGGTCCCGCAGGCGCTCCTGCTGCCCGCGCAGCGCCAGGGCGTGCTGCGGGTATTTGCTCTTCAGGTGGTCCATGAAGGCGTCCCGCTTGCGCTCCATCTCCGTCTTCTGGAGGCCGGTGAGCGCCTCCAGGCTCTGGGCGGCGATCACGGTGTGCCGGCGCTCCGAGGTGTGCACCAGCCCCACGTTGGAGAAGCGCCGGGTGCCGTTGCCCAGGGTGCGGTACTCGCGCGGGTACTCGGCATCGTCCGCGGAGATCATGTGCGAGCTCGTCCTGTCGGGATCTGCGCGGGCAGCGGGAGAGCACGGCGGGGTCAGGGGGCGACCCGGGCGTGGGGCAGGGCGGGGGGACAGTCCCCAGCCATGGGGCACAGGGAGGGACAGTCCCCAGCCATGGGGCACGGGGAGGGACAGTCCCCGGCCATGGAGCAGTGACAGGGACAGTCCCCGGCCATGGGGCACAGGGAGGGACAGTCCCCAGCCATGGGGCACAGCGGGGGACAGTCCCCAGCCGTGGGGCAGTGACAGGGACAGTCCCCGGCCATGGGGCACAGGGAGGGACAGTCCCCAGCCATGGGGCACAGAGGGGGACTCATCCTGTCGGGATCTGTGTGGGTACCGGGAGAGAACAGCAGGGTCAGGGGACGGTCCCTAGACAAGGGGAAAGGGGGGGACAGTCCCCTCCGTGGGACAGAGGTTGAAGGCTGGGATTTAGGGTTGGGGATTTCAGCAAGGAGCGATGGCAGAGGCTCGCTGGGAGTGGGATCATCCCTCAGGGGGTGCACACAGTGGGATCGTCCCTCAGGAGGTGCAGGGAGTGGGATCATCCCTCAATGGGATATCCAGAGTGGGATCATCCCTCAGGGGGTGCAGGGAGTGGGATCATCCCTCAGGGGGTGCACACAGTGGGATCATCCCTCATTGGGGTGCAGGGAGTGGGATCATCCCTCAGGGGGTGCACACAGTGGGATCGTCCCTCAGGGGGTGCAGGGAGTGGGATCATCCCTCAGGGGGTGCCGGGGAAGGGGGTGGGTGCCGGGTTCGTCCCCCTGCGGTGGCAGCGCTGTCCCCGCTCCCGGACACGAGGGGACAGCGGGGATGGAGGGGCCGGGGGATGCAGGGGCTGGGATCCCACCAAAGCCGCGATGATCGGAGCGAAACGGGAATGAAAGAGCGCTGGGTGACTGAAAACAGCACGGACGGGACACGGGACAGGGACAGGAAACACGGGGGACACGGGGACACGGACACAGCTCCGCAGCGCGGACACACGGGGGACACGGACACAGGACAGAGCGAAAAGAAAATGAAATCAGGCAGGGTGGGGGGAGGGCCGTGTGTGCGGGCACTGGGCTGGGGAGGGGGACAGGACCCCCATGTCCCCCCCGAGACCCCAGCGGGGCTCAGTGCCCATCCTGCAGTCATTGCTCACAGGGGCCAGCCCGGCCCGCGGGCACCGAGCCCGGGATTCCCGGGATGCTCTCGCTTATCCCAGCCCTTCCCGGTGCCGGGGAACACCAACCCCGGGATGCTCTGCCCCATCCCAGCCCTTCCCGGGGCCCGAGGGTACAAAACCCGGGATCCCCGGGATGCTCTGCCCCATGCCAGCCCTTCCCGGGGCCCGAGGGTACAAAACCCGGGATCCCCGGGATGCTCTGCCCCATGCCAGCCCTTCCCGGGGCCCGAGGGTACAAAACCCGGGATCCCCGGGATGCTCAGCCCTTCCCGGGGCTCCGCCCAGCCCGGGGAGGGCACAGGGGGACAGACAGAGGGTCCCAGGAGCAGAGAGGTGACAAGGACTTGTCCTTTCGCTACTAACTCGTTCAGAGCACGCTGGGATCTGACTTCCAGGGAAGCCGCAAGAGCCGATGGATGCCTGGAAGTCCCCGCACGCTGCCAGCGCCTGGCACCGCCTCGGTGCCCGCGGCCCGAGGCCACCCCGCAGCCCCCGGCCCCTGCCCAGCCCCCTGCCCGCTGCGGGGCGGCTCCGGGACCCCAAAAAGCCACTTTGGGGGGGGTCTCACTCCATCTGGGAACCGCTGTCCCCAGGCCTGGGAGCGGTGCCAGCCTGGCCCGAGGCCACGGGGCTGGCTTTGGCACCACCGGTGAATTTCGCAGCTCGTTCTGCGGGGCTCAGCCTCCCCCTCCTGCTCCCCTTTTAACCTTGATCCACAATTCAGCTCCTGCTTTTTCCCGTGCCTTCCCTCCCCAGCTCCCGGTAAACAAATCATTGTGCCTTTTGCCTTTTTTTTTTTCTTTTTTTTTCCCTTTTCCCTCCATTATTTATCAGCCCAGCAGATCGGTTTGATATCAAACTGATAAGAAAACGCTATCGCGGGGGCCACGGCCGCGATTCCTCCGCTCAAGGTCGCACGAGCAGCTTTGTCACCAGCCCAGCGGGGACATCACGCGCTCGCAAACGCCACGGGGACATCCCAGAGCCTTCCCTCCTCCAAAATCCACCGGTGCAGCTCCGTCCCTCACAGCTCCGTCACCGAATGTCACCTTGGCCGGGTTGTCACCCCCTTTTCCCAGAAAACGGAGCTGGGATGTGGCAAGAGCTGAAGATCCCGTCCCTGCCTCGCTCTGCCGGGTCCCCGTGGCACTGGGGAGGTCACAGTGGCACCAGGGAGGTGACGGTGGCACCAGGGATGTCACGGTGGCACCGGGAAGGTCACGGTGGCACCAGGGAGGTCACAGTGACACCAGGGAGGTCACGGTGGCACTGGGGAGGTCACGGTGGCACCAGGGAGGTGACGGTGGCACCAGGGATGTCACGGTGGCACCGGGGAGGTCATGGTGACGCCAGGGAGGTGACGGTGGCACCAGGGATGTCACGGTGGCACTGGGGAGGTCATGGTGACGCCAGGGAGGTGACAGTGGCACCAGGGAGGTCTTGGTGGCACCAAGAAGGTCACGGTGGCACTGGGGAGGTCACGGTGGCACCAGGGAGGTCACGGTGGCACTGTGGAGGTCACAGTGACACCGAGGAGGCCAAGGTGGCACCGGGGAGGTCACGGCAGCACCTCCACCACACCAAACACCCCAAACTCTCCCGGGGGAAGTGGCCCGAGGGGACCCTGATGGCCGAGGGGACACGGGCATGGCACCGCTCCCAGCGGCTGCCGAATTCCAGCCCTGACGGGCAATCCCGCTGGAGCGGCTCGTCCTGACCCCCCCGGGACCCCCAGGAGCTGCCTGCCCCTCTCCCCGCTCCCCTCACCGCCCCACAACGCGCGTTCCTCTCTGGGAAGTACAGATCCAAGCTGGAAAACTCCTCCCCTGCCTCGGCCGCTCTGCCCAGCCCCGGGTCCGCGACCCCAGAGCAGAAATTTGGGCAGGAGCTGCTGCCAGCACCCAACACCCAGCGCAGCCGCAGCCTCGGAGCCCTTGGAAAGCTCCGGAGCCCCTCGGGAGCTGCCTGGGGTGGGGGATCGCACCCCGAGCCAGCCCCGCTGGGCTCCAAGCGCACCAAAACGACCCCTGAGGGATGCCGGGTCCTGACGCCGCAGAACTCCCGGGTTTCTCCCATCCCACGGGAATTCTGTGCCCGGGGATGGGGATGAAGGCGCGCCCCGCCAGCCGCAGCTGCAGCAGAGGGAGCTGCAGCTCCTCATCCTCCCGGAGCCGGAGGAAGCTGCAGGGACGGGGATTTTTGGGGTGACACAGGGGGTTTGTTCCCCGCCACCACCTCCCGGTCCTGCTCCAGCCCCGCCGCAGCAGCGCCGGGCTGGGGCCGCGTTTGCAGCTCCTTCCCGGCTCCCCCCCCGGCCAGCCATCAGCATGCGGCTCCCGCTCGCTAATTACACGCTCCGGGAGCGGAACGCGCCCGCTCCGAGGGATGATCTGAACAGGGGCAGGGAGGAGCTGCAGCCCCCCAGGGGCTCTGCCAGCCCCGATCCCGCTGCCCGCTCCATCCCCGCGACGCCGAGCCAGCGAGGATGAGGCGGCCCCGACCCCGCAACACCGCAAATGCTGTGACCCGAGACCCCCTCCCAGGACAGGGGAGGAAAAGTCGCCGCAGCCACGAGCGCTGGCCTCGTGTCAGCGCTCCGGAGATGCCACCAGAGATGCCATCCGGAGATGCCACCACCCGCAGCGGGCAGGGATGGTCCCGCAAGGAAACAGCCTGGGGGACTCGTCTGGAAAAAGGAACCTGAGACCCTCAGGGCCAGGCTGAAGGAAAGGCTGTTAATGCTTCCCTCCTGCGGATAATTCCACCTCAAACCTCCCACAAAGTTTTTTTCCCCTCCTCCTCCAGCAGTTCAGGAACGCAGCGGTGCCCACACGGCCGCCGCAGATCCCTGGAAAGTGCTTCCCGAGGCTGCTTCCAAGTAGGTCACTGGGGTGGCAGAGCCTCCCCGAGCTGCCCAGCCCATCGGGACACCCTGCGGGCCGTGTCCCCCCCCCCAGGGGACCGTCCCCCGGCTTACCCGCGGGCGCAGCGCGGCTCCCACGGAGGCCGGGCAGCGGCTCGGGGGGCGCGGAGGGGGCAGCGCTCCGCTCGGCGGGGGCTGCGGGCGGCTCCCTGGCCGGGCGCAGGGCTCCCACGACGGCCAGGATGCCGCGGTAGATCCTGGCCAGCCCCTCTCCGAGCAGAGGGAGGTTGAGGGAACGCGGTTCTCTTTGCCGATTCATCCACCCATCGTCCCCACCTGCCAGCAGAGGTGTCACCCGTGCCGGGGCCGGAGCCCCGGGCTGCTAGCAGGGCACGGCCATCGCGTCCTTCCCGGGAAAACAGCGGCACCGGAGGCACCGGTTTGGGTGGAAATCTTCAGGAACGGCGTTGGCAGGAGCTCCTGAGAGACGGGGCAGGGAAAGGCCCCCAAAAAGCGGAGCGGCTGCGGGACCCGGCTGGGATCCCCCCTTCAGCAGCGGGGTTTATCATCCAGAGGAGCGTCTCAAGCCCAGTTTATTACTGCAGTCCCATCAATCTTCGTGAGGCGGCGGAACCTCGCGCGGGTCGCGGCGAGCGATCAGCGGAGCGCGGAGAATCGCCCGAGAAAGCGCTGGCACAAAAAGGGGCGAGGGGAGGGGAGGCGGGGAGTGCATTTAGGGAGAGAGGCAGCCGGGAGGGTGGGAGCCCCTGGGAGCGATGCGGCTCCCCCGCGCCCGGCCATTAGCGCGGCCGGAAGAGCGGGATGCTCCCGCTTCCTCCCGGAGGCTGCTCTGCCGCACTGCCCGGCGCCCAGCGAGCCTGCCCGGCTCCCGGAGCCCTGCCCGGCGCTAACCCCTTCCGTGCCGCGCTGCCGGGAGTGGGAGGAGGCGTGGGGAGAGCGGGGGGAGCTGCTGCGCCGCGCCGTTTAACTCGTGTGGTGCCGCAGAGCCGGCCCTGGAGATGCGCGCCCTGCCGGAGCCGTGCCTGTGGGAAATCAGGGAATTCCGGAGTGGTGTGAGGTGGGAAAATCGGACAGATCCCAGCCCTGCCGCGGGCCGGGCGATTCCACCTCGCCAGGTGGCTCAGAGTCACCGGCCGAGGCATTGCTGTCCCCGCCCCTGGCCCGGCCACCGTGGTGTCCACTCATTTTGGGATGGTCAAGCGCCTTCCAGGACCCGCCCTCACGCCCCAAAAGTGCTGGGAGCTGCCCACATGCTGAAGTTATCCAAGCAAAGGCGAGCCCAGGAGCAGGGACAAGGCAGGCGACACCGAGGGACAGCGGTGTCCCCCACTCCCGCCACCGCCATGTCCCCGACGGGGCCAACCCTGGCCGGGTCTGGCCACTTAAAGCCAATTCCCAGGGAATTCCAGCCTTGGGGCTGCGGGAATGCCGGGGGCGGGGCAGGGTCCATCCCAGCACGGGAATGTGGGAGTGAGGGGACTGCAGGGTGTCCTTGTCCCTCTCACAGCGACACAGGAGCGAAAGCTGCCGGTGACCGGGATGAAAATTCCCCATCCTCCCCTCGCTGCCGGGCTCATGGAGCGGCCATCAAATCCCTTGGGAAGAGCCAGGTGACGCCAAGGCCACCCGCAGGGGACCGTGAGCACCCAGCAGGGGACAAACCTCCCCGGGATGTCCCCCGCCATGTCCCCCGGGATGCGGGAATTGTTCTCCAGCTTCATCCCCTCTTCTCAAGGATCCCTGCCGGGGCTCAGCGGGCTCCCCGCCGCGCCTTTCACTCCCAAATTCCAGTGGAACGGCGGAAAATTAAACATCCCCCCCATACAAACACACACAGAGCTCCGCTGGGAACTTCCCAGACGGGACCCCGCAGATCCCACTTGGCTCTGGGCAGGGGCACCGTGCCTGCTCACGGTGCCAGTCCGGATTCTCCGCGGGAAATCCTGGGATCCTGCCCGTTCCCAGCCCTGGGCGCCGCCTCCTCCCCGCCCGCATCCCACAAATTCCCGGCCCGGAGCGGCGCCGGGACGCGGAGCTCGCCCCAAGGCTGCAGCTCGGAGGGGCTCAGCTGGCATCGCCCCGGCACTGCCCTGCCAGGCGGCTCCTTCCCTCGGGAAGCGCCGAAGGCACCGGATAAATCCTGCGTGTCACTTGTCAGAACCCAGAGCGAAGGGAGAGATCCCATCTGGCCGGCCCTGGAAAAAGCAGCCGCCACTTTTTCCCACCTCGCCGGGTGTGATCGCGCCCACGCGCCCACATGGAGACGGGAGACGAGTTCACCTCCCAAAATCCCGGGGATCCAGTGCCAAGGGAAGGGCCGGCACACCTGGATGCTCGCTCGGAGCCGTGCAGCAAGGAGCACGCCGAGGAAAAATGAGGGGCAGAGGGAATGAGGGGAGGAGAAATTCCAGCTGGAAAATCTTCCCACTGCCCTCTGCAAGCCGAGGAAAAATGAGAAGCAAAGGGTGGGAAGGGCAAATTCCAGCTGGGAGAGCTGGGAATATCTTCCCGCTGCCCCCGGCTCCGTGTCCAGCCGCTGGCCGGAGGCTGAGCCGGGCATTCCAGGCGCATGGAAAACATCCCTGCCCGGGGCAGAGCCACCGGGAGGAGGAGGAGGACGGAGCCCTGCGCGCCCTGGCAAGGGTGACATCCTCGGCTGGCAGGGCTGGCGACGTGCCAGCGGCTTGGGGACGCGGGATAAAAACAAAGGCGAGGCCAGGCCAGGCTCCCACAGAAGGCGCTTTGTGGGCTCGTCGCCACCCCCGAGGCACAGCCGGGACCTGGCAGCTGCCATGGGAATGGCCCGGGGACCTCCTTGGCACAGGGAAACTGAGGCACGGAGGAGACACACACGGGTCCGGCTGCTGAGAGGGGAGGGGGTCAAACCCGGGGTGGGAGCAGGGGGAAAACACGGTCCGAATTGAAAGGATTTTCCCGGGATTTTGGGTCCTGGCAGGCTCCGTGCGGGGCGGGTGAGGATGTGGGGCCGTGACTCAGCCGTGTCAGCTCGTGTGGGGAAGCAGAGCCAGCTCCCCCTGTCCCAGGTGGCTCCTGGGACACTCCCAGCGATCCAGGGGCAGCCCCAGCTTCTCCAGGAATTCCATCCCAGCCCCTCCCCACCCTCCCAGGGAGGAATTCCTTCCCAAAATCCCATCCAAACCCCGTCACTTCCATGACAGGAGGCACGGGAGGGAGCAGCAGAAGGGACTGTGATCCTCCAGCCTGGCCCGTGGCCACCAGCAGCTGCCAGGGCAAAGCCCAGAGCCGGGCACGGGGCCTTTGGCATCCCAAATCCCACTCCATGAGGGATGAATCCTCACAGGGAAGCCACGAGTGGAGGGGTCCAAGCCAAACCCACAGCATTTCCAACCCTTTGCCCCACAAGCCTGGGGTTTCCAAAGGGCTCAATTCCATGAGGGAGCATTCAGAGAGGGGATTTTTCCTGGCTCGGGGGGCTTGGGACCACGGCAATCCCACAGCCACGCACAGCCCAGCCCCATCCTTGGCACAGGAGACCCAGCTCGCCCAAATCTTGGCTCTGCCACCCCCACGATGGGCTCGGAGCCCACCCCGGAGCTCAGCAGCTCCATCCACCGCACCGAGCCGTGATCCCGCGTCCTCCGGGCAGGATTTGGGTGGCACTGCCCCTTTGGGTGACTCCTGCTGGGAGCTGGGCACCGCCAGGCGTGGGAGAGCCTGGGAAAAGCTGGGTGGGTGTCCCGGGGGGGCCGGGAATGCTCCCGGCGGGGGTGTGGAGAGCCGCCCCTATTTCTGGGCACACAGGTAGCACGCTGGTGCTTGGTCACCGCCTGCCGTGCCAGCCCGGTTAGTCACAGCTCATTAAAAATCAGAAAAGCTGGGGGAAAAAAAAAAAATATCTCAGAGCCTCGGCTGAGGCCTCCGAGATGCAGGAAAACGTGCTGAGGGATGGAAAACACGGGGTGAAATCCTGCAAGGATTCGCTGTCAGCCTGAGCAGCCACGGGACAGGGACGCTGCGGGGACATGTGACACATCCCCCTGGCCGCGGGGACACCGAGCCGGTCCCTCCGGGGCTGGTGGCACACCCCTGCTCGAGACGCTGCGGGTGACACGAGGACAGTGCCAGCGCGCTGTGCCACCCCTCGGCCCGCTGAGCACACCCTGCTGTCCCCTGCTGTCCCCTGCTGTCCCCTGCTGTCCCCTGCTGTCCCATCCTGCCCTGCCGGGCACAGCGGGGGCACAGCCGCGTCCCCCCCGCCCGCCGCCTCCCACCAGCGGCAGCCAGAGCTGTCCAGGCAGCGGGGTTTAGTCAAGCAAAAGGAGGGCAGCAGCAGCTGCCGGCAGCCCTGCGTCTCCTCCTCCTCCTCCTCCTCCTCCTCCTCCTCCTCCTCCTGCTCCTGGACTGCCTCCAGCACAGCCTTCAACCAGCCCTGCAAAGCCTCCTCCTCCTCCTCCTCCTCCTCCTCCTTCCTTCGGAGCCGGGCACGGCACAGCCCACGCCATCTGTGCCCACCTGTGAGGGGCTGGGCCCCCCCCAGGCCACCCCAGAGGTCACCTGTGAGGGGCTGGAGCCACCCCCCAGCCCCCACCGTGCACCAGTTGCTGGGCAGAGGCCACCTGTGAGGGGCTGGGATCCTCAGGTCCCCCCCGAGCCCA
Organism: Onychostruthus taczanowskii; assembly: GCF_017590055.1. Taxonomy (NCBI): domain Eukaryota; kingdom Metazoa; phylum Chordata; class Aves; order Passeriformes; family Passeridae; genus Onychostruthus; species Onychostruthus taczanowskii. The sequence continues at coordinate 614,912 of NW_024499206.1, forward strand.
CCTGTGAGGGGCTGGGATCCTCAGGTCACCCCCGAGCCCACCTGTGAGGGGCTGGGACTGTCCCCAGGCTGGGCCTTCTGCCCCCCCCCGGGGCAGTATCCACCTGTGAGGGGCTGGGACCACCCCCAGGCCACTCCAGACCCCCCTGTATCCTGCCCTGCCGGGCACAGCGGGGGCACAGCCGCGTCCCCCCCGCCCGCCGCCTCCCACCAGCGGCAGCCAGAGCTGTCCAGGCAGCGGGGTTTAGTCAAGCAAAAGGAGGGCAGCAGCAGCTGCCGGCAGCCCTGCGTCTCCTCCTCCTCCTCCTCCTCCTCCTCCTCCTCCTCCCTTCGGAGCCGGGCACGGCACAGCCCACGCCATCTGTGCCCACCTGTGAGGGGCTGGGCCCCCCCCAGGCCACCCCAGAGGTCACCTGTGAGGGGCTGGAGCCACCCCCCAGCCCCCACCGTGCACCAGTTGCTGGGCAGAGGCCACCTGTGAGGGGCTGGGATCCTCAGGTCCCCCCCGAGCCCACCTGTGAGGGGCTGGGATCCTCAGGTCACCCCCGAGCCCACCTGTGAGGGGCTGGGACTGTCCCCAGGCTGGGCCTTCTGCCCCCCCCCGGGGCAGTATCCACCTGTGAGGGGCTGGGACCACCCCCAGGCCACTCCAGACCCCCCTGTGAGGGGCTGGAACCAACCCCAGACTATTCCAGAGCCCCCTGTGAGGGTCCAAGACCACCCCCAGGCCACTCCAGAGCCCCCTGTGAGGGGCTGGGACCACCCCCAGGCCACTCCAGAACCCCCTGTGAGGGTCCAAGACCACCCCCAGGCCACTCCAGAGGCCCCTGTGAGGGTCCAAGACCATTCCAGAGCCCCCTGTGAGGGTCCGAGACCACCCTCAGGCCACTCCAGAGGCCCCTGTGAGGGTCCAAGACCATTCCAGAGCCCCCTGTGAGGGTCCGAGACCACCCCCAGACCATTCCAGAGCCCTCTGTGAGGGTCCAAGACCACCCCACCCCCTCCATCGATCACTCCCGGGGCACAGCTCACCCCCGGGACCCTGCGGACCCTGCACCCCCCTTTCCCCACGTGCCCCCCGGTCCGTACCCACGAGCAGCGCTGGCAGCCGGCAGTCCCGGGGCTGGCTGGCTCTGGCCGGCTCCCGCAGCCTGGCCGCGGCTCGGGGGGAAGCTCCAGGGGTCTGCTTTGCCCGGGGGGGCAGCATGGCGGGGGGCTCGGCTCGGAGCGCGGCTGGCCGATCTGCGCGACAAACACACGCGGCTCAGGCACCTGCTCAGCCCGGGCCGGGCGCGCTCTCGCTGAGCATTTCGGCGTTCAAAGCCGCGCTCCGGGCCCGCGGGGTCGGCTCCGAGCCCCCGGTTCGGGCGGCGCTGGCTGCCGGTGCCGGCGGAACGCGGGGTGGGCTCCTTACCGAGCGAGGGGAGGGTGGCACCGACCCGATCGCGCAGCTCTGACCTGGCGGGCGTGCGGCGGCTGTCACCTCGCATCCAGCGCCGCCGCTGTCACCCCAAACCCGGCGCCGCCACCGCCGCCTCAAACGAGTCCTCCGCGCCGGGGAGCGGAGCCGCAGCGCGGCCGGGATGCTGCGAGCGCTCCCCGCTGCTGTCCCCGCGCTACCGAGGGGCTCCCAGAGCCGTCTCCACGGCCGGCATTCCCTGCTCCCGCTCCTCCGCCAGCTCCCATCGCTTCCCCTCACATCCTGGCCCTGCCCTGGCGGCTTTCCCCCCGCTCCCGGTTTGTTCCCCGCTCGCTCCGCTGGGCGCGGACGCTTCTCGCTGTTTTCCGCCGTTTCGGAGCTCCCTGCGGGTCCCCCGGGGATTTTTTTTTCCCTCCCCTCCTTCCCGTGGAAATGTCAGCGTGCCCCCTCAAACGCATCACATGGGCCGGGCAGTGCCAGCAGCCGGGCAGGGCCATCAGTGCCCGGATTGTCGCCGTGTCCCTGGCCGTGACACCGCGGGGCGCTGCCACCACCCCCAGGAGCCAGGGTGTCGCTGATGTCACCGAGCTGCGCAGCCCCGGGCACCGACACCCCGAAATGTCCCCGCTGCCAGCCCGCGGCTGATCCCCGCGGCAGCTCAGGGAAGGAATTCCAGAGGTTTCTGGGTTTGTCCCAGAGGTTTCTGGGTTTATCCCAGAGGTTTCTGGGTTTGCCCCAGAGGTTTCTGGGTTTATCCCCAGAGGTTTCTGGGTTTGTCCCAGAGGTTTTCTGGGTTTATCCCCAGTGGTTTTCTGGGTTTGTCCCAGTGGTTTTCTGGGTTTATCCCAGAGGTTTTCTGGGTTTGTCCCAGAGGTTTTCCGGGTTTATCCCCACTGCTTTTCCTGGTTTGCCCCCCAGGACTAACCCCCCTGGTTTGTCCCCCGGACACAGCGCTGGTCACTGCAGGCAGGGTCAGGCCACCACCTCCATGGACGGCATTGACTATTCCCGAAATTCCCAGGGTGAGGGGGTGATCCCGAAGGAAGGAGGAGCAGTGAACCCCTGAGGGGTGCAGCCTGCTCCTCCCACTCCTCCCACACCCATTAAACCATCCCTGCCCCCACATTTTGGGGGGTTTCTCGCGGTGCCCCCTCCAGGGCTCCGGGGAGATGCTGCCCCAGCCAAAGGGACCCCAAACCCAACCTTGCCCCACCCCACAGGGCTGTGACCCCCCCAGGGGTATTTCAGTCCAAATGCTGATGCCACAGGATTAAAAATCTTGGAGTTTGGGATCAATAAGGCTGGAAAAGGCCTCCAAGCATTCCCCCAGCGCTGATGTGTCACTGTGTCCCCAAGTGCCACCTCCACGTCACCTTTAACCCCCTGTGGGGATGGTGACTCCACACCTTGCTGAGCAGCTCTGCCAACATTTTCCATGAGGAAATTGTCCCTAAAATCCAATTTAAACTTCCCTTGGTGCCTTTCCTGTCATCCCAAACCCACCAGGACACTCGTGCCGTGTGGTCCTGTCATGCTGGAAGGCCCCACCCATCTCAGCACTTCCAACTTTTCCCAGTTTCCTTCATTTTTTCCAGCACTGGGAAGAGGCTTTGAGAATTTAAATCTTATTTCTGCCTGCTCCATTCCCGGCTCCAGGTGGGAAGAGCTGGGAACTCAGGAGTGCTCACACCCCTTTGGATTTTCCCCATTTTTGATGCTGGGGAAACTGAGGCACGGACAGAGCAGGGCCGGGAGAGCTTCTGGCTCCCAGCCCAGGGCGAGAAGGGAGAAACTCCAGAGCCCTGTGCTCCTCTTGGAGCCTCTCCAGGCTCCCCAGCAGCCGCAGCCGTGAGTCACAGCTGGCACAGGCGGCACTCACGACACCAGGAACCTTCCCAAAAAATTCCTTCTCCTCGCAGCTGAGCGCCCTGGGCCGGTTCCCGCGCCCCACACGCACCGCGGGGGATCTTCCCCCTTCTCTCCCTCGCTTTGGGGCCGAGGGGATCTTTCCCCTGTTAATATCCACGTGAGGCTGATTCCTGCCTGGAGCAGAGGTGGGAATTGGGAAGAGCTGCGGAGTGTCCATGAGGCAATTCCCGGGAAGAAGCCGCTAAAAGCAGCTCCGAGGGGCCGGGGTGAGACATCGGCATTCACAGCTGCGCTCCCGGACACGATTTCGCTCTCAGCAGCCCCCGGGGAGCCGCTGGATGCTCCGTCCATTCCCGCTCCTTTCCCGCTCCCGCTCCGCTCCCGGCCCGCCCTCGGTGGATCCCGGAGCTCACCCTGATGCCCCGAGCTTCAGTTTTTATGGTTTTCAGATTCTGTTCTGCTTTAGTGAGCAGTTAAGGCTTGAGAAGGCCTCACCCCGAGCTCCCAAAGCCCCCAGAGCTGCACAAGGAGGCCTGGCCGTGCCCCGGGGCTGGGATGGGGACAGTGGGACAGTCACGGATTGGGGTTGGGATGGGGACAGTGGGACAGTCAGATTGGGGCTGGGATGGGGACAGTGACGGATCGGGGCTGGGATGGGGACAGTGGCACAGTCACGGATCAGGGCTGGGATGGGGACAGTGACGGATCAGGGCTGGGATGGGGACAGTGGCACAGTCACGGATCAGGGCTGGGATGGGGATAGTGGGACAGTGACGGATCGGGGTTGGGATGGGGACAGTGGCACAGTGACGGATCAGGGCTGGGACGGGGACAGTGACGGATCAGGGCTGGGACAGGGACAGTGGCACAGTCACGGATCAGGGTTGGGATGGGGACAGTGGCACAGCCACGGATCAGGGCTGGGATGGGGACAGTGGCACAGCCACGGATCAGGGCTGGGATGGGGACAGTGATGGATCGGGGTTGGGATGGGGACAGTGGCACAGTCACGGATCAGGACTGGGATGGGGATAATGGGACAGTGACGGATCAGGGCTGGGACAGGGACAGTGGCACAGTCACGGATCAGGGTTGGGATGGGGACAGTGGCACAGTCACGGATCGGGGCTGGGATGGGGACAGTGGCACAGTCACGGATCAGGGTTGGGATGGGGACAGTGGCACAGTCACGGATCAGGGCTGGGATGGGGACAGTGATGGATCGGGGTTGGGATGGGGACAGTGGCACAGTCACGGATCAGGACTGGGATGGGGATAATGGGACAGTGACGGATCAGGGCTGGGACAGGGACAGTGGCACAGTCACGGATCAGGGCTGGGACGGGGACAGTGGCACAGTCACGGATCGGGGCTGGGATGGGGACAGTGGCACAGTCACGGATCAGGGTTGGGATGGGGACAGTGGCACAGTCACGGATCAGGACTGCGGGCGCCCTCCCGGAGCTGGCACACACAGCGGGGCTTTGTGCCCTCGCCCAGTCTATAGAGCAATATTCACACAGGCCGTGCCCTCACAGTGGCACACAGGGGCCTTTGTGTCACCAGCACGGCCACCAGAGATGGGGACAAACAGCGCTGGAGGGGGAGGATCGGGGATGGCACAGAGGGACAGAGGGCTTACCCAGGAGGGCAGGGACACTGGGAGGCCAAAAAAGCTCGGCCACACTGCCCGTGGCTGGGTCAGCCCAGCAGGGCTCAGGGGGTGCCAGGTGGGGATGGATGGGCATGCCCATGGGTGGTGCCAGGTGGGAATGGCTGTGCCCATCCCTGCGGGATGGCAGTGCCAGGTGGGGAGGGATGTGCCCATTTTTGGATGGGGTTTCCAGGTGGGAATGGCTGTGCCCATCCCTGCGGGATGGCAGTGCCAGGTGGGGAGGGATGTGCCCATTTTTGGATGGGGTTTCCAGGTGGGAATGGCTGTGCCCATCCCTGCGGGATGGCAGTGCCAGGTGGGGAGGGATGTGCCCCATTCCCTTGGGTGGCATCATGTCAGATCCTGGTCAGGAAGTGCTTCCCCAAATCCCCAAATTCCCGAATTCCTGCTCCTCACACCACAACCCCAATCCCTGAGCCCCGGGGCGGGGGTGGCAGCGCTGGAGGCCGCGGGGACAGTGACAATGGCACAGGCAGGACACGCCAGACCCAGCCCCAACCCCCGGGGGTCTCGAATGAGCAAAACCCTCTCCAGGCAGACAGAAAAACCTTTTCCCCCCGGGAGCTGCGAGTGCCGGTGAGGTATTGGATTGGGAGGAAACCGAGTTAAGCATCAAAAAAAGCCCAAAAAAACCCCTAAAGACCTTTTGGCAGCGTTCGGCTCCGAGCCTTTCACAGCTCAAGGGCCCGGAAATGCGGCTCCTGATCAAACCCAGCCAAGTGACGGCTGCCGAGTTCTCAAATCACACCAAAAACTCCTCAAAGCCCGAGCAGAAGCAGCCGGAGGTGTCGCGGCAGCTCCGGGGATGGCTCAGCCTGCTCGGATCCGCGGGCAACATCTGCCGAGCCTGGCATGGCCCTCGGCGCTGGCAGCGCCCGGCGCCGCTCCCAGGCGGGAGCTGCCAAGCGCTGCCAGGTGGAGCCGAGGGAATTTTGGCACCCGCAGGTCCCTCCAGCCTCCCACGGCCCTCTCATCCCAAGCTGTTGCCGCGGCACCCTCTGGATCAGCCCGTGGATTTGGGGTTTTGCTCCCCAGCTGGTGGCGGAACCCGGCCCCTCCTGGAGAAGCGAGAATTTGTTCCCCGAAGCCGAGCGGAGCCTGGCACAGCCTCCCGGGGCTGCAGCAACACCTCCGGGGCCCGGCTGGCGCCCGGCGCGCCCGGCGCCCACCGCTGCACCCGGCGCCCTGGCGCGGCCCCAAATCCCGCTGCTCCAGAACCTTTTCCCCGTTTCCTTTGCTCACTTTGCTCAGATCGGCCGCAGGATCGGGAGATGTGCCCGGTTCTGACTTAAAATATCCCAAAATTCCACCACCAGCGGGAGGGGGAAGGGACCAGCGCCAGGAGCGGGGCCTGGGCCAGGAGAGTCCAGATTTGGGGAGAGGGGAGAGGAAAAACCTCCACAAGGGCAGTGCTGGGGTCTGGGGGCACAAATCCTCTCCTCACGGAGCTTTGGGATCGTGAAGGATCCCAGTAGGGTTTGGCAGCCCTAAGGTTCACCTCCTGCCATGGCTGGGGACATCTCGCACCGTCCCAGGCTGCTCCAGCCTGGCCTTGGACACCTCCAGGGAGGAGGCAGCCGCAGATTTTCTCCCCTTTCTGTGCAGGAAGATCCCAAAATGCCACAGGAGACGTCTCAAAGCTCCTGCCCGTGCCACTGCCAGGCTGTCCCTGCTCCCAGGGGATAATCTGCAGGATGGGATAAATCCAGGGGGTCACTCTGACCCCTGGGAGCTGCTCCCGCTGGGACCATCCCGCTCCGGGGATGCTGCTGGAGAGCCAAACCTCACCTGGCTTGAAAAATTCCATTTATTTCCTCCGGATTGGATCATTTCCCAAGCCCCAACGCACCTGGAAAAGCCCCGGGATCGCTGGGGCTATGGGAATGGTTAAATCCAGAGGAAATAAATGGAATATTTCAAGCCAGGTGAGGTTTTGCTCTCCAGCTCCATCCCCTGGGGCCCCCCAGCAGCTCCCACCTCACCTGGGGAGCTCTGCTCTTCCTCCAAAGGCAGCCCCGGGATTTCAATCAAGTCCGGAGCTGCTCTCGGTGCCAAAATCAGCGGTTAAGTCAGCATCTCCCGACCTTTCCGTTTACATCCCCGCGCTCTTTACCCGTTTGGAAACGGCAGGAGGGAGCGATTTGAAGGCATCCGAGAGCGATTCTTAAATTAACGATTTGCAAATGGCTTAATTGAGGTCCTGGTCTGGCTCTTTGCAGCGGAGAGGTTCTGAATCATTGCTATTTGTTGGGTTTTATTGTGAATTTAAGGCCCTGGCCTCCGATAAAAGCTTTAAAACCTCGCCTAGGGCTGGGAGTTGTGGCTTAAACTGGGCTGGGAGTTGTGGTTTAAACTGGGCACTGCGGATGGGAGTGAGGAAATGGGAACTGGGGGAAAAATAGGAGAAGGAAGCAGGAAATGAGGGAGTTGGGGGATGCTCACAGCCCTCCTGGGGAGTTTTCGTGGCTTTGTATAAGGATTTTGCACTGATAAAAATAAAATTTGGGGTGTTTGGAGGGAGGAAAGCTCAGCCCTGTGGCTGGAGATGAGGGATCCCCGCTGAGAGGGGGGAATTTGGAGTTTTAGGGATGAAACGGGAGTTTGGACAGGGCTTGGAGCAGCTGGGAAGGTGGGAGGTGGCCCTGTCCACGGCAGGGTGGGAATGGCCGGGCTTGGAGGTCTCTTCCAGCCCAAACCCTTCTGGGATTCCAGAACGTTACAGAGCCAGGGACTGCAGATGGAGAAATGCACTCGGGAGGGGATTTTGGGAAGATTTTGGGTGGGGAGAGACTGGGGTGGAATTCCCAGAGCAGCTGTGGATCCACGGAAGTGTCCAAGGCCAGGCTGGATGGGGCTTGGAGCCACCTGGGACAGTGGGAGGTGTCCCTGCCTGATGGGGTTTAAGGTCCTTTCATCCCAAACCATTCCCTGATCCCAAAAAGATCCCAAAAAGATCCCACAAAGATCCCATTCCCCACCCACACCGCAGATCCCTGGCACGGGGCTGAGCCCCTTGGTCTCACACCTTTCCCAAAATCCATCTCCTGGCAGGGCAGGAGGGGTGGGGGCACCGGGAGGGGATGGAAGGGACCAGGAAATGCTGGAAGGAACTGGAAAGAGACACCAGGAGGGGCTGGAGAGCACCGGGAAGGGCTGGAAGAGACCGGGAGGGGATGGAAGGAACCAGGAGAGAATGGAAGGCCCCGGGAAGGGCTGGAAGGCACCGGGAGAGAATGGAAGGAACCGGGAGAGAATGGAAGGCACCGGGAAGGTCTGGAAGGCTCCAGGAAGGGTTGGAAGGAACCGGGAAGGGCTGGAAGGCACCGGGAGAGAATGGAAGGAACCGGGAGAGAATGGAAGGCACCGGGAAGGGCTGGAAGGCTCCAGGAGTGGCTGGAAGGAACCAGGAGAGAATGGAAGGCACCGGGAAGGGCTGGAAGGCACCGGGAAGGGCTGGAAGGCTCCAGGAGTGGCTGGAAGGAACCAGGAGAGAATGGAAGGCACCGGGAAGGGCTGGAAGGAACCGGGAAGGGCTGGAAGGCACCGGGAAGGGCTGGAAGGCTCCAGGAGTCGCTGGAAGGCCCCCATAGGGGCTGGAAGCCCTCGCAGGCAGAGAAGGCCGCTCCCGTCTGCTCCAACTCCTCTGCCGGCGCTCTAATTGCGGCACATCAGACGGTAATTATAGGTGCAGTAATTATAGGTACAGCTCTGACGAGGCTGCAGCCGTCAGGCGGCTCTGGCAGGAGCAGCCGCGGGGAGCCAGGGCCGCATCCTCTCCCCCTCTCCCGGCTCTATTTTGGGGAGCTCTCGGCGCTGCCCCGGCCCCCGGACACCTGCTCATCCCTCAGGGCGAGCGCCGGCTCCATCCCGCTCTCCGGGGTGGAAAAGCGGCTCCAGGCCGCGGATCCCGGGAAATTTCCACCCGGAATTGTTTCCACTGGGGAATTTTTACCGGGGAATTAATTTCACCACACCCCGAGCTTCTCCGGGGGTGGATCACCTGTGGATGAGCCCCGGAATTCCCAGGGGGAAGGGTCTGGAGCTTTGGCTCAGGTGGCAGCCGGGGCCAGGAGCCAGCGAGGGAACGGGGAGCTCAGACAGCTCCAGGGAGGAGGAGGAGGAAGGGGAGAAGGAGGAGGAAGAGGAGAATGAGGAGAAGGAGGATGAAGATGTAGAGGAGGATGAGGAGAAGGAGGATGAGGATGTAGAGGAGGATGAGGACAAGGTGGATGAAGATAAGGAAAGTGAGGAGGAGGAAGAGGAGGAGGAGGATAATGAGGAGGAGGAAGAGGAGGAGGATGAGGATGAGGAGGATGAAGATGCCACTGGTTGTGCCCCAATTTTACAAGAGAGGGAGGAAGTTGGCCATGGGGAGAGGAGCAATAATTGTGATAATTGTAATTAAAAGGCAAAGGGTGCCTGGGAACAGGAGTGGGGACCGGGGGATGGGGACATTTCCCTGTCCCACTGGGATGGGGACAAACCTCCTCTGTCCCACGGGGTTGGGGACAATCCTTCCTCTGTCCCAGGATGCTGGGGACAATCCTTTCCCCTCTCCCAGGGTGTCTGGGGACAAACCTTCCCCTGTCCCAAAGGGTTGGGGACAACCCCTCCTTGTCCCATGGGGTTGGGGACACCCCTTGTGTGTCCCACTGGGATGGGGACAACCTGTCTCTGTGGGATGGGGACACCTTCCCCTGTCCCACAGGTTTGGGGACAACCCTTCCCCTGCCCCCTGCTCTGGGACACCTGTGGCCACCACCCCTTCCCCTGGGAAGCCACCAGCATTCCCACCATTCCCACACAGAATTCCCAGCTCATCCCATCCCAGCCACCTCCTGTCACCTTCAGCAGGACTTCGGTGACAAAACCGGGGGACTTTTGGGGACAAAAGCCACCTCCAGCCCCTCCCTGGCCGCTCCTGGGTTTTTCCGGGCCGGAACGCCGGGATGAAAGCGGCGCCGGTTTCCTCCAGGTGTTCGCAACCCTCGGGAAGGGTCAGGAGGCGCTTTGGGGCCGGGAGACAAAACTCATTAATGTCCCCATTAGCGGTGGCCTCGCTGGCGCTGCCACCTCCGCCAGGACGCGGCGGCGCTTTCATCCCCCCAGACAGAGGCGGAAAAGCAGACGGGAGGCAGGGAAAAATGTTCCAAAGGGTCAGGAAAAGGGTTTTTTCTGTCGTTCCCACCCCTGATCCCACATCAGCGTCCTTCGGGATGTCACCCCGGCGCTCGGGACTCGGGAGGTGCCACCGAGGGTTGGTGGGCCCTGGTTCGGGGATGGGGAGGAAAGAGGGGTCAGGAGGGGCTTTCCTGGTGGGAAAGGGTTCCCCAAATCCCACAAATCCTACAAATTCTCTGCTGTGCCTCCTTGTGCTGGGTTTGACACCTCCAGGAGCTGCCTGAGCCATTCAGCCACTGGATCCCTAAGGATCGCCACTGGATCCCAAAAACGTCAACACTGATTTTTCCCAAAATCACCACCACAACCCATTGCCACTGAACCCAAAGAACCATCGGCGCTGAATTCCAAGAAAACACCACCACTGAATCCCAAAAAACCATCGCCACTGAGACCCAAAGCACCACTGAATCCCAAAACCCCATCACCACTGAATCCCTAAAAACCGTCACCACTGAATCCCAAAAATAATCCCAACTGAATCCTGAAAAAAGGCGGAGCACCAAGGATCCTTTTAGGAACACCCAAAATCTCTCCAGGACCACCAGGGATGCTTTTAGGAACACCAAGGATCATCCAGGACCACAAAACTCCACAAATCCATCCTGTCCTCCACCAAAAGTTTGGGAAGCAATGCCTCAACCACAGATGCCAACCAAAATCCAGGCAGGACCCTCCTAAAAACATCCAAAAATCCAGGCAGAACCCTTTAAAACATCCCAAAAACTGGGCAGGACCCTCTAAAACAACCCAAAAAGCCAGGTGGGACCCTCTAAAATATCCCAAAATTTGGGCTCCAGGTGCTGCCCTCACCCACCGCGGGCCCGGCTCCGGGGGCAGGGAAAGAGAGAAAATCATGGAATTGTGGGAATCCAGGGAAAAGGGGAGGACGCTGTCGGCCCCCGGTACTGACCTGGAGACTTTAAACAAAGGGAACACAGTCCTGGCTTCTTCCCGCCCGCAATTCCATGGAGCCCTGGGTAGGGACAGGAAAGGAGGAGATTCATGAATGCCCGCGGGAAATTTTTATTGGTTTTGTTGTTTTTTGGTTGTTTTTTTTTTTTTTTTCCTCTGGGAATTCGGAGGGGGGGAAAGAAAGAAAGAAATTAATCAGACTAAGCAAAACACAGAGAAAAAACCCAAAATAAAAGAGCGGTGGGAAAGGGGTGGGAGTGGAAGGTGGAGTGGGATGGGGAAAAGAGGGAAAATCCCACTGGATCCCGTGGATCCCATGGGGCTGGGAATTTGTTCCTGCTTGTAGGGAGGGGAATATCCCAAAACAGGGAAGGGAATATCCCAAACCAGGCTGCAAACCTACCCCGAAAGATCCCATTCCACACCTGTGGGGTCCTGGGCTTTATTGGGAAGAGTTAAGGGCATGGAAGGATAAAAATCCTGGAGTTTTGTGGGGTTTTATTCTGGGGAATGCACAGAAAGGATCTTTTTACCCCAAAGTAAAGCTGCGTGGGCTCCGTGTCCCACTGGCCCCAAACCCAAAATCCCATTCCCATGCTCAGTTTTGGGGTCTGACCCCATTCCCTGGCACTGCCCCTGTGAACAACCATGATCCCATAATGGATGTGGGGGAATTTGGCAGGAAAAGGGGATTCACAGCCCCTTCTACCCTGTGGATCCAGACCTGGAAAATCCCATTCCCAATCTGCTGATCCCAAGGCATTCCCCAATCCTACAAAACATCCCAGAGCTGCTCTGAGCCTTTGTTTTTGGGGTTTGGGGTCAGGACAGGGCAAGAAGGGACACAGACCCCACAAAAATCCCTTTTTTTTGCCGAGAGAAGGGTGGGAAAGGGATCCACCACCTTTCCCACACCCCAAAACCCGTCCAGAGGATAAAAAACCTGACCAAGCCCTTTTATCCCCATTTCCCCTGGATTTTTGGGGCGGTTTCATCCCCAAAAAGAGGGATTTTGGAGGCTTCTGGCAATGGATCCGAAATCTGGGAAGGAATTTCACGGCTGCTGTGAGGAAATCATCTCCGAGGCGTGAGAAAAGCAGGGAAACAAAAAACCAATAAAAACCATGGAATGTGAGTGGAAAATCCTTCGGAAATTCGCTTTATTCCTTTGTTTTGATAATTGAGGAGGGGATGAATTATTTATGCCGCGTTTTGCAACCTGCCAGGAAAACCTGCAGGAATCTCCTTCCTCTCCCTGGTGACACCTGAGAGGGGAAAATTTGGGAATTTTAGGGGACAAAGAGAGAGGAGGAGGCCAAAGGCGGCTCCTTCAGTTTTCCAGGGAGAACGGAGCTCTCCAATCCCCTCCTCGGGATTTTGGAGGGAAGGGGAAGGCTGGGGGTGTTCCCAGCTGGGGTTCCCAGCTGGAATCGTGAATTCCCAACTGTAACCATGAATTCCCAACTGGAATGATGAATTCCCAACTGGAATCGTGAATTCCCAATTGGGATCATGAATTCCCAGCTGGAATTGTGAATTCCCAGCTGGAATAATGAATTCTCAACTGGAATCGTGAATTCCCAATTGGGATCATGAATTCCCAGCTGGAATTGTGAATTCCCAACTGGAATAATGAATTCCCAACTGGAATCGTGAATTCCCAGTTGAGATCATGAATGCCCAGCTGGAATTCCAAAGCCTGGGAATTCCCAGGCTTTGATCTCGGCCTCACCTGCGTGACCTCGGGGCGGGACCTGCCCTGGGAACACCCGGGTTCCCCAAAGTTTGGATGGAAGGGAGATAAAAGCTGGGAAAAGCTCCCAATTTTCGCTCTCCTGAGATTTTTCCTGGATGGGACAGCCAAAAATTCCCACAAATTCCAGGAATTCGACCCCGTGGGGAATCCATCCCGCCCGAGCTCCCTGCGGGTGCCGATTCCCGGGATTCTGCAGGGAATTTTATGGGATTTGGAGGGGAGGAGGAGCCCAGAGCCCACCTGAGACCCTCGGGGGTGGGGACGGGGCTGTGCCACCCGGGGGGGACAAAAGGGAGGAGGGGATGGATTTGGGAGATTCCCGGGGGAGGGAGCGGGGCTTGGCAGGGAGGAGGAGGAGGAGGAGGAGGAGGAAGGCAGGGAAAGGCAGGGAAGGCTCCATGGCGGTGTCCTTGAGAGTCCTTTGGAGGCGCACGCGGCTCGGGAAGGGCTGAAAATCCCCGAGTGCTCCTGGATTTGATGGAGCGAGGGAGGGAGCAGGAGCGGGGGAAGGAGGGGACAGCTCCAACCCTTCCCTGACAGGACCTGGGGACAGCGCCACGCCCTGACAGGACCTGGGGAAGGAGGGGACACCTCCACACCCTGACAGGACCAGTTTGCAGCCGGGATTCAGCTCCCACATTTCCCAGTTTGGGGCTGGGATGCAGCTCCCACATTTCCCAGTTCACAGCCGGGATGCAGCTCCCAGAATTCCCAGTTCACAGCTGGGATGCAGCTCCCACATTTCCCAGTTTGGGGCTGGGATGCAGCTCCCACATTTCCCAGTTCACAGCTGGGATGCAGCTCCCAGAATTCCCAGTTTGGGGCTGGGATTCAGCTCCCACATTTCCCAGTTCACAGCTCCCACATTTCCCAGTCTGGAACTGGGATTCAGCTCCCAGAATTCCCAGTTCACAGCTGGGATGCAGCTCCCAGAATTCCCAGTTTGGGGCTGGGATTCAGCTCCCACATTTCCCAGTTCACAGCTCCCACATTTCCCAGTCTGGAACTGGGATTCAGCTCCCACAATTCCCAGTTCACAGCTCCCACGTTTCCCAGTCTGGAACTGGGATTCAGCTCCCAGAATTCCCAGTTCACAGCTGGGATTCAGCTCCCAGAATTCCCAGTTCACAGCTGGGATGCAGCTCCCACATTTCCCAGTTTGGGGCTGGGATTCAGCTCCCACATTTCCCAGTTCACAGCTCCCACGTTTCCCAGTCTGGAACTGGGATTCAGCTCCCAGAATTCCCAGTTCACAGCTGGGATGCAGCTCCCACATTTCCCAGTTTGGGGCTGGGATTCAGCTCCCACATTTCCCAGTTCACAGCTCCCACGTTTCCCAGTCTGGAACTGGGATTCAGCTCCCAGAATTCCCAGTTCACAGCTGGGATGCAGCTCCCACATTTCCCAGCTTTTCGCTGTTCCCGGATCACTGAACTCCTCCTCTGCCTCCGCAATCAGAACATTTCAGCAGCGAGAGAACAACACAAACAGCCCCGAAGTGTTTTTGTCCCCCTCCCTTCCCTTCCCTTCCTTTTCCTCCCACCCTCTCCATCATCTGCTGGAGATGAATCTCCAAAAAAGAAAAAAAAAAAAGACTTTAAAAAATTGAGAAAAAACCCAAACCCCATCATTTGCACAGATTCTGAAAGTGGAAAGCGAGCAGGGGGAGGGATAAAATAAAAATAAAATAAAACCAGCTGACAGCAAAGTTTCATTGTCCCCGAGCTGTGATCGAGGAGGGCTCAGCCTGAAGAGCCCTCGAGCCCCGCAGCACCTGCAGCCGCAGCGGGAGGGAGGGCAGGGAGGGGAGGGAGGGGTCTCAGGGCACTGAGAATCCTCCTGGGAACAGGTTTGGGATGTCCCCAAAGCCTGGGGGGGATGGGGGTGCTGGCTCAGGGGGTCAGAGCCCCTGTTTGGGGGTTTGGAATGGGAGAATCCCACAGAGTTTGGGGAAAGGGCCTCAGCTCTTCACCCTGGGGAGTTTGAGTTGTGTGGGATCCTGGAATCTCATGGGGCCATGGAATTTCATGGGATTGTGGAATTTCATGGGGTCGTAGAACGATTTGCTCTGCAAGGACCTGTAGGATCCTCCCATCCCAACCCTGTAGGATCCTCCCATCCCAATCCTGTAGAATCCTCCCATCCCAATCCTGTAGGATCCTCCCATCCCAGTCCTGTAGGATCCTCTCATCCCAGTCCTGTAGGATCCTCCCATCCCAATCCTGTAGGATCCTCCCATCCCAATCCTGTAGGATCCTCCCATCCCAATCCTGTAGGATCCTCCCATCCCAGTCCTGTAGGATCCTCTCATCCCAATCCTGTAGGATCCTCCCATCCCAGTCCTGTAGGATCCTCCCATCCCAATCCTGTAGGATCCTCCCATCCCAGCTGTTCAGGATCCTCTCTTCCCAGCCGTGGCCATTCCCTCTCCTCCTGCCCCCCGGGATCACAGCCCGGCCCCCCGGCTGTCCCCTCCTGCCAGGGCCCTCAGAAGGTCCCTCCTGATCCCTCTTTTCCCCAGGACCAACATTCCCGCTCCTTCAGCCGCTCCCGCCCCTTCCCCGGATCACCGCCACATCCTGTCACAGGGACGGGGACAGGGACAGGGACAGGGACGGGGACAGGGACGGGGACAGGGACAGGGACAGGGATGGGGACAGGGACGGGGACAGGAGGTGGGACAAGAGCAGGGACAGGGATGGGGACAGGGACAGGGACAGGGACAGGCACAGCCACCCCGGCCCTGTCCCCTCCCCGCCAGCCCCGAGCCGCTGCCGTGGGACGCGGCTGCCACGTGTCGCCAGTGTCCCCAGGGGGACTCAGAGGATCGATGGGACAATCGATGGCTCTAATTAAAGCCGGCCCTGGTGGCTCTGCCCCGCCGAGGTGGCCCCTGGGGACCGTGGGTGACACTCCGGAGCCAAGGGCACCCCGGGAAGGGAAGGGAAGGGAAGGGAAGGGAAGGGAAGGGAAGGGAAGGGAAGGGAAGGGAAGGGAAGGGAAGGGAAGGGAAGGGAAGGGGGGACAATGTGAGGGGACAGAGGTGCCACCCTCAGCAGGGTGTCCAGCCAGCAAGGGTCGGGTTCATGGCCCGGGTCACCCCCAGCCCAGCAGGAGGTGCCTTTATCCCCCTTTTCCTAAAGGCAAAGCCACGTTTTGGGGGGAAATCCGCGGTTTTGCTGAGTGGGGGAGCAGAGCTGAGCCTGGCAGTGACACCCACGCCCTGCCAGTGCCCCACAGCTCCCCGTCAGTGCCAGTCCCCAGCCAGGGCTGTCCCCACCCTGTCCTGCCCCAGGACGCGCACCAGCACCCCCAGACCACCACCAGGACATTCCATAAAAACCAAATTTCCAAAAAAAATGGGTATGCATCCATCCCTGCCCATCCCACCTGCTGGGAGGGGACAAAGCCCGCAGCTCCTTCTGCACAAAGCCACCAAAAACCGCTGTGACCGCCCTGCCACAGCCGGGGGGCTCCTCAGCCGCCCCCCCGAGGGGTCCCAGTCCGGCCCAGCAGCTCCCAGTGGGGAGGGGGCTCCTGCCGGGGGCACCGAGCCGTTCCCAGGGGCGGCTGAGCGTTGCCGGGGGCAGCCTGGTGGGAGATAATTAACGCGTTGGAAATGAATTCCTCATTAAAACCCGGCAGCGGCCGCCGCTGGGGCTGGAACAGCCCCGGGGCTGCACTGCCCGGAACCGCGGCTGGGTTTGGGGGGGACAGGAGGGGCCTTGAAGGGCCCCCCGCCCCTTTTCCCAGCGCTGGGAAAGCCGTGGCCCACCCAGAGGGGCTGGGGGGCACCTGCACCCCAAAGATGGGGGCTGGGGAGCACCTGCACCCCCAGAACGAGGGGTGGGGGCTTTGGGGATCCCAGGGTCCGGCTTTGGGGTCCCGGGGAAGGGCTGAGCGCCCCTCCCGGCGCGGGACCCCTCCCCTGAGATGTCACCCTGGTGTCACCCCTGGAGGCGCCGGGAAGGGGCGCAGCTCCCGAGGGCGCTGCCGGCGGTTCCGGCCGCGTTCCCGGCTCCAGCCCAACTTCCCGGGGAGTTGGGTGCCCGCTGGGTGGGTGCCAGGCTGGGTGGGCACGGCGGCCCCAGCCCCGGTGCCGCAAAGAACAAAGGGAGCGGAGGGAGCGCGGAGCTGGCAGCGGCCGGAGCAGACAAAGGGACCCCCGCCGGTGTCGCTGTCACCTCGGCGGGGCTGGCGCGGGCCAGGGCGGCACCGCACCCGCGCCCAGACCCGGAGCTCAGCGCTGGCGACCGCCGGAGTTATTCTGAGTTTCCCTCCGCGCCTCCGCCCCCCACGCCCCAGCCCAGCCGGGGTGCGCCAGATTTATTTATTTATATTTATATTTTTAATTTTTTCCCCCCCGTGGTGCCAGGATGCTGAAAATGCCGCCCTGGGGCTCGCGGTGGCCTTTGTGTCTCGGCAGAATCTGGCGAGGAGGAAAAGCGAACGCAGCAGGTGAGGGAGCGCCCGCGGCTCCCTCCGCGCCCGGCTGGGAACAAACCCCGAGCCCGGCCTCTCCCGGCGCGGCTCGGCCACCAAAACACCCCGCTTCAATCCCGGTTCAGTCCCGGTTCAATCCTGCCTGGAGCTGCCATCGGCGCACAGCCGCCCCCTCCGAGCGCCCCCAGACCCCGCAGCGCTCCCCGTCTCCGGGGGGGCAACAACGCCCCCAAAAAGCGGCCCCGCCGCCGGCACAGACCCCACAACCGCGGGCCTGCTGTCCCCAGAGGGGCGGGGGGGTCACCGCGCTTGTCACACGCCCCTCCGGAGCGCCACCGAAACTCCGGCAGCGTTCTGCACCCCCCTCACCCCACCCCGGGCATCGCCGAGAAAACGAGGGCTGGGGAGGAAGGGGGAAAGGGAGGCAAAAAAACCACACAAATAAAAAAAAAATACCTGCTACTTAAGAATGGATGCACATAGTGAGAGTGACATGCCTTGAGAGGGTGTGTTCCCCATCGCTGCTGCCCGGGCTGCTGCGCCTCCGGGGTTTTTGGGGCGGCTTTTCCTCTATTTTTATTTGGGGTTTTTTTGGCTTTTTTTCTCCTCCTCTCCTTTGCTGCGGGGAGAAGGGGCTCCGGGCCCGGCAGGAGCGGCGGCGGCGGCGGCGGCGGCGGGGAGTGGGCGCGGGGAGCGCGCCGGGAGCGCGCCCGGCTGCGCGTGGGAGCGCGCGCGGCCCCGCCAGGCACAAAGGGGAGCGGACGGGAAAAACACATCGGCGCCGGGTGGGGAGGGGGCACGGCCGCCCCGGCCCCCCCCGCTTCTTAAAGGCCTCTCTCTCCCTCTCAAAGGTGGTTTTTTTGGGTTTTTTTTTTTTTTTTGGTGTTGTTGTTTTTGGGGTTTTTTTCCCCCTTTCTCCGCTGATTTGCCGGCAGCGGTGGCGCGCGCGCGCGCCGCTGTCGCCTGTCGCTGTCGCCGGGTGACAGCGGGGACCCGCGGGAGCGCGCACGGGGAGGGAGGAGCCGTCCCCGGGAGGTTTGGGGTCGCCGGGGGGGCGAGGGGGGGAGGGGATGCTGTTGGTGGGGTCGCCTGGGCTGGCGCGGGGTGGGGACAGCGGTTGGGCACGTTCCCAGCGGGGGCGCAGGCTGAGGGGCGGCTTTTTGGGGGAAAAGAGGGCGGATTTGTGGTGTGAGCGCACCTGGGCAGGTGGGAGGGGCAGCGGGGCCAGCCGGGACAGAGGGGACCGAGCGCCGTGGGGACACCCGGAGGGGGGGTCAGATTGTGGTGGGGACACAGCGACAGGGAGCTCGGGCTCTGCCTGGCGGTGCCCACAACGGTGGGGACACACCCAGTGCCACCCACCGCGGTGGGGACACAGCGACAGGGAGCCTGGCAGTGCCCACCAGAGTGGGGACAAGGACCCTGGCACCCAGCCAGTGGGGACCCAACCCCTGACACCCACCAGGGTGGGGCCAAAGCCATGGGGGGCTCAGCCCCAGGGTGGGGACACGGTGACAGGGGGCTCAGCCTCCACCTGGCAGTGCCCTTTGCCTTGGGGACACACCCAGTGCCACCCAGCCAGTGGGGACCCAACCCTGGGGGTTCAGGGGGGCTCGGGGGGGGGTCAGAATTAGTTCAAGTGCCACCCATCACCTCCCAGTGCCACCCACAGCCCCCCAGTGCCATCCCTGCCTTGGTGTGGTGATAAAACTCCGCCCCCTTGGCATTAAAAGCCCTCATTAACCCCAAATCCTGCTCTCCTGGAGGTGCCATGGGGAATTCGGGGTCTCCTGGTGCCAGGGGCCATCCCACACCCCACGGATCTGTCTCAAGATCCATCCCCCATCCCCCGTCCCACATCCCACCTGTCCATCCCACGGATCCATCCCCCATCCCACATCCCAAGGATCCATCCCACATCTCATCCCACACCCCATGGGACAAATCCCTCCCTTCCCATGGATTCACCCACTGGGTCCATCCCATATCCAGGTCCCACATCCCACAGTCTATGGATCCATCCCCCATCCCCAACCCCCATCCCATGGACCCATCCCCAATCCCACGGATCCATCCCCAATCCCACGGATCCATCCCCAATCCCACGGATCCATCCCCAGTCCCACAGACCCATCCCCAATCCCATGGATCCATCCCCAATCCCATGGATCCATCCCAAATCCCATGGATCCATCCCCAATCCCATGGATCCATCCCACGGATCCATCCCCAGTCCCACGGATCCATCCCAAATCCCATGGATCCATCCCACTGATCCATCCCACACCCCACAGATCCATCTCCCATTCCCATCCCCCCCGGGGGGATCCCCCTCCCGGGCTCGGGGCTGTCCGGGGCTGATCCCGGATCTCTCCTGGATCCAGCGGGATTCCGTCCCTGTGGAGGCAGCACCGGCCGGGAATCCCAGACCCGGGGGTGCCAAACGCTGCCCAGGAGCAGATTTGGGGCGATTTGAGCTTTTCTGGGGTGCACGCAGGGCTGGGAAGCGCCACTCAAACAGCGCTGGGACGTTCCCAGCGCCATCAGTGCCAGCGGGTGCCGATCCTGGGATTCCCGGGAATTCAGGGCTGCAGTCCTGCCCGTCCCACCCCAAACGCACGGCCAGGGGAGGATTTCTGCTCCCCGGGCTCACCCCTCCTCTCCCCGCTCGCCCTCCCTCTCCGGGAGGAGTCTCCGGAGCCAATCCCGATCCTCTCCCGAGCTGTTCCCGTCGGGATTTTTGCCGCAGCTCCTCACGGATCCCTCCCACCGCCATCTGTCCCTCGGCAGCGGCTCCGTGTCCCCGCCGGGCCCGGCCGCGCCCCCGCTCCCGTTTTTACCGCTCCCAGTCACGCTCCGGCCCTCGCAGCCCATCCCGGGAATTCGCCTTTTCCAACGCCAAGCCCACCTGGAATGCTGCAGGAATATTCCCTTCCCCATCCCCGAAATCTGTGGTGTCACCCCCAGCCCCGCTCCTGTGGGGTCCTGCCTGCCATGCTGGACCTGGAATGAGCCTTTTCCATCCTCGTATTCCCAAAATTCCTCATGTTCCTGGGTCATGTTTCCAAAATTCCTCCTGTTCCTTGCTCGTATTCCCAAAATCCACCTGGAATCCTGGAAAAAAAATCCACCTGGAATCCTGGGAAAAGCGAGGACATTTCCCTCACAGTCCCCTAAATCTGTGGTGTCACCCCCCAGCCCCGCTCCTGGGAATCTCGGGGGTGCTGGGGTGGTGGCAGTGCCCCGGTGGTGACAACACCCTGGTGGTGGCAGTGTCCCGGTGGTGACAACACCCTGGTGGTGGCAGTGTCCCGGTGCTGGCAGTGCCCTGGTGGTGGCAGTGCCCCGGTGGTGACAACACCCTGGTGGTGGCAGTGCCCTGAGAGTGGCAGTGTCCTGATGGTGGCAGTGTCCCAGTGGTGACAGCACCCTGGTGGTGACAGTGCCCTGGTGGTGACAACATCCTGCTGGTGGCAGCGTCCCGGTGGTGGCAGTGTCCCGGTGGTGGCAGCGCCCCGGTGGTGGCAGTGCCCTGATGGTGGCAGTGCCCTGCTGGTGACAACACCCTGGTGGTGGCAGTGCCCCGGTGGTGGCAGTGCCCCTGCTGGTGGCAGTACCCCGGTGGTGGCAGTACCCCGGTGGTGGCAGTGCCCCGGTGGTGGCAGCGCTCCGCGGTGTCCCCTCCCTGTCCCCGCCGCTCCCGCTGCTTCCCTGCGGGCACCGGGAAGAGGGAAAATCTCCATGGCAACCGGGGACAGCCGGGACAGGGACCGGGAACCGGAGCCGCAGCTCGGGGTCCCCTGAGCCGGGCACTGCCACCCTTCTGGGGTGACCTTGGCCTAGAATTCCCAAATTTCCTGGGAAATGGGGAATTTTTAACCCCCCCGGAGGAGGATGGGATGGGAGTGGTCCCAGATTTCCAGGTCGCATTCCCGGGCTGGCATTAAGGGGGAGGAATTGTCCCTCAGCAGCCAAAATCCGGGTTTTTCATCCCAAAATGTGGTGTGGGCAAGGAGTTGTTGGAGAAGGATGGAGGAGGAAGAGGATGGACAGGAAAGGAGGGAAAGGGGAACAGGAAAGGGGTGGAAATGGGGTCGGGAGGGTCAAATGTCCCTTTCCACCCCTGATTTGTCACCTGTCCATGCTCAATGTGACACTTTGGTCCCTAAATCCCCCCAGAATTCCATGGTCTCCTCAGCACTGCTCCATGGGGGTTTGGCCACTCCGGGGTTCTGGGAATTAATGGGGACAGAGCTGGCCTCAAATGGGGACAAATCCCGGCCATAAATGGGGACAGAGCTGGGCATTGATGGGGACAAATCCTGGTCATGACTGGGAACAAATCCTGGCCATAAATGGGGACAAATCCTGGTCATGACTGGGAACAAATCCTGGCCATAAATGGGGACAAATCCTGGACATGACTGGGAACAAATCCTGGCCATAAATGGGGACAAATCCTGGCCCTAAATGGGGACAGAGCTGGGAAGGGACCCCAGCTGCTTCCCAAGGCTTTGGAATTCCTCCCGGCAGCCCTAAGAGGATTTTCCCGGGGGAAGGAGCAGCTTTGGGGGGGTGACCGAGATTTCCATGATCCCACGGGAAATCCTGCACTGACCCCAAACTGGGGCTGGCCACGCTGGGCTCAGTCCCTCCTTGCCAGGATTCCCCCAGGAACGGGCAGGAATTGTGGGATCTTCCATGGAGCAGATCCCCCCAAACCCCCTGAAATGGCCTCAGGATATTTTGGGGAAGGCCAAAAGTGCCTGGATGTTGGCACGGGACACTCCTGTGACAGCAGGGACAGTGGCAAGGACACGGCAGGGACACGGGAATGGCTTCAACTCAGGGGTCACCCCCCAGGCCCAGGGGTTTGGGGGGCAGAAATTCCTGGAAGATTCCAGGGGCTCCTCCAGAGGCTCAGGAGGAAGCGTTTTATGGGAATAAAAGGGAATTTATGGGAATTTAATGGGAATAACATTTCCCTGCCACGGGAATTGTTGGCACACAGGGCCGAGCAGGTGACAACTGCTGGGGACAGGTCGGGGTCGGAGAGAGGGGAAAACACCTGGGACTATGGGATTCGTGCTGGGAGGAGGAGGAGGAGGAGGAGGAAGAGCGGCAGAGAGGAGGAACAGCATCCTGGGAAGAGCCACAATCCCAGAGCAGGACCAGGAGTGGGGACAAAACACCAGGGACAGGGACAGGGATGGGGGACAGGAACGGAGACAGGAACAGGGACAGGGACAGGGACAGGGACAGGGGCAGGGATGGGGACAGCTCCAGAATTGCGGGAGGTGGGAGCTGGATGGGAAGAGAAAAGGGTTTTGGGATTTTCCGTGCCCAGCCGGGATGTGCAGCTCGAGCCGCGCCGGGAGGAGGGAGCTGAGTCACGGCTCACACCTCGCTGCTGGAAAAAAGGGAAAAAAGGGAAAAAAAAGGAAAAAAAGAGGAGGTTGGAGCGCTCGGGAGGGGATGAAGCGTTCGTCACCGCGGCTGAGGCCCGGGCTGGCACCGGGACACGGCGCTGAGGCCACCCCGGGCCACCCGGGGACAGCGACAGAGCGGGACCCGCGGCAGCCTCGGCTCGGAGCCCTCCCGATCCCGGGATCCCTCCTGGCCCCGGGATCCTTCCCGATCCCGGGATCCCTCCCGATCCCGGGATCCCTCCTGGCCCTGGGATCCCTCCCGATCCCGGGATCCCTCCTGGCCCTGGAATCCTTCCCGATCCCGGGATCCCTCCCGATTCTGGGATCCCTCCCGATCCCGGGATCCCTCCTGGCCCTCGAATCCCTCCTGATCCTGGGATTCATCCCGACCCCCGGATCTCTCCTGATTTTTCTGGGATTGGGGTTTTTAAGGCACATTTGAGTCCCAGCCGCAGCCGGGAGCGGAGCAGAGCCCGGGCTGGGCTGAGGGTCCTTCCTGGAGCTCCCCAAAATTCCACCCTGGGAAGGATTTGGGAGAGCGCTGGGAGCAGAGGGCGCTGATCCCTCTGCCCGTGCTGAGTCACCAAGGTAAATTTCAGAGGGATGAAAGGGGGATGAAAAACCGGGGGAAAAAGGCTGGAAAAGGAGAGATGAAGGCGGGAAGAGCCGGCCCGGCCCCAGGAGAGCGGCGGAGCCCGGCGTTGCCATGGAGACGCAATTTGGAGCTCTGGTGCTCCTTGCGATCCTCGCTCTCGATTGAATTCCCGGGTTTTATTCCTGGTTTTTATTCCCGGGTTTTAATCCCGGTTTTTATTCCTGGTTTTCACCCCTGGTTTTTATTCCCGGTTTTTATTCCTGGTTTTTATTCCCGGTTTTTATTCCCGGTTTTCATCCCTGGTTTTCATCCCTGGTTTTTATTCCCGGTTTTTATTCCTGGTTTTTATTCCTGGTTTTTATTCCCGGGTTTCATCCCTGGTTTTTATTCCCGGTTTTTATCCCTGGTTTTCATTCCCTGGTTTTCATCCCTGGTTTTTATTCCCGGTTTTTATGCCTGGTTTTCATCCCTGGTTTTTATCCCTGGTTTTCATTCCTGGTTTTCATCCCTGGTTTTCATTCCTGGTTTTCATCCCTGGTTTTCATTCCTGGTTTTCATTCCGTGTTCTCAGCCCAAGGGGCAGAGCCGGGTTTGGGGTCGGGAGCGGGGCACGGGCAGGTTTGGGGTGATCGGGATCCCCCTCTGGATCGGCCACCCCGGAGGGGCAGTGAGGGGCCTGGGTGAGGATTTTCCAGGATTCTCCAGGATTTTCCCCTCTGGAATCCTTGCCCGAGGGTCCCTCTGGGTCCAGCTCATTCCAGGGAGATCCGGAGGCAAATTCTGGGAATGGGAATGAGGCCGGAGAGCCCCCCAGGGTCACCCCCTGTCGCTTCCGGGGTGAAGGGCTCCATGGAATCCCGAAATCCTGGAATTATTCCCTTGGAAAAGCCCCCAAGGCCCCCGAGCCCGGCCCTTTCCTGGTCCCGTGTCCCCAAGTGCCACATCCTGAACATTCCCAGGAATTCTCCCTCCCCTGCCGCCTTTCCAGCGCCCTCCAGGGGAGGAATTATCCCTAAAATCCATCCTGAAGCTCCTCCAAGGAAAAATTCCCAAAGTTTTTTGGGAATTCCTGGAGCAGCCGGGCTGACATTGCCACCGTGTGGGGACAGGGCGGCAGCGCCGGGGACCGGGAAAGTCCCAAATTCCGATTATTTTAGGATAAAATAACCCCGGGATGATTCCTGGGATGGGATGGGATTTTATGGGTTTTTATGTCCCTTTGGACAAGAACAGATGGGATTTTCCACAGCATTCCCATATTTTTCACCCAAAAGAGGAACTTTTCCACAGGATTCCCATATTTCCCCCCTAAAACGAGACACCTTTTCCCAGGATTCCCATCTTCCCCCCCCCCCCGTACCCCGAGAGCCCCCCCCTCCCCCCCCCCCCCCCCCCTTTCCATAGGATTTCCAGTTTTTTCCCCAAAAAGAGGGATCTTCCCACAGGATTCCCCTGTTTCACCCCAAAAGGAGAACCGGGAATTCAGACAAATCCAGGAATTTTGGGATGACTCTCCGCTCCCTGAGCATTCCCAGGCAGAGCCACTCCCTTTTTTTTTTGTTCCAAATCCGTCAGTTTTTGGGATCAAAACCTTTCCCAGACTTCCCATCCCAAGGGAAGCCATGATCCTTTTAGGGCCCAGTCTCTCCAAATGGGATTTCCCCTTTTTTATCCCCAAAAACCCCATTTTGGACAACAAAACCCCTCCCCCCTCCCTTCCCGCTCTTCCCGCTCTTCCCAAATTCCCGAAAACTCCAACTTTGCATTTCTGAGCGCTCCGGGGTGGGGCCGGGGTCGCTTTGGGGTCAGCGGGGTCACCGCGGGTCACCGAGCAGCTGCTCCCTCTCAATCCCCTGGAAAATCCCGGGAATTCGGGAGAATCCATTCACATCCCCAACGAACTCCTCAGTGACCGGAAATACTTGGGAAAAGGTAAAAAAAAACACAAGAAATGGGATTTTCCCACCCTTTTAGGGTTTGGTAACCCCAAATTTGCTGCTGTTTCAGAACATTTCAAGGGGGGCTTTATATTTATTTTTAAATTTATCCCAAATATTTTTATTTTATCCCAAAACTTTTTATTTTACCCCCTTTTTTTTTTTTTTTTAGATAATTTTTTTGCTTCTCAAGAGGAAAGAGCATGGATAAAACCATTCCCTGCAATGGGAATAATTCATGTGGGATGGGATTAATTCATTTCTAATCCCATTTTTGGGGGTTTTCCTGGCAAATTCTCGCATCCTCCAGGATTTCTGCTGCTTCTGGAAATCCCCTCCTTGGCTTTTCCATGTTTTGGGGCTGATTCCCGTTTTCCACAGGGATCCTGCTTTCCCTGCTCCTGGTGGGAATGGTGGATTTGGGGCATTTGTGGGGTCAAAGCAAATTCTCATCCCCATGCAGCCCTGAAGTTTCTTCTCCCTAAATCTTTTTGGGATTCATTCCCGGTTTGGTGTCCTGGCACCAGGCCCAGCAAGAAAGGAGGGAAAATCCTGTGGGAATTCCCAGCTGAGCCTGCGGGATGTGCAGAAGGGGGAGTGGAGATGATCTGCCCATCCCACCCCATGGATCCCATCCCATCCCATCCCATCCCATGGATCCCATCCCATGGATCCCATCCCATCCCATGGATCCCATCCCATCCCAAATCCTGCAGAACTCCCAGATCTTCCTCCTCCTCCTCCTCCTCCTCCTCCTCCTCCTCGTGTTCCTGCATCCCTGGAATGATTTTTTGGGAATTGTCCCTCCTGGGAATTCTCCCCCTTTTTTGTCCCAATCCCCCATTCCCCCCTCTGGGGTGGGAAGGGAATCCTGCACCCCCGGCACCCCCGGATTTGGGGCGATCTCCATGAATTTCCTCTTTCCCTGGATCCAGATGGCCGAGGGGGGAATTTCCCAGGTGAGGATTGTCCCGGGAATATTTCAGGAGTTTTCCTGTGGCCTGGGAGGGTTGGGGATTCCCCAAGGGATTGGGCGGGGGTGGGAATGTGGGAATACAGAAATGCCTCAAAATACATAAAAATAAATAAATATATGTATATAAATTAATTCATGTACAAAAGCATAAATGTACCTGTAAAATAAATTACATATAAACACATAAATATAAAATATTAAAATAAATTTTAAAAAATCACACCAAATTAATATACGGATATATAAACTTCTAGATATATAAATATATAAACAAATATGCAAATGCAGAAGTGCAGAAATACCCAGATGCACACACCAATAAATACACAATTAAATGCATTAATAAGCACAAATACTTGGATATCCCAATATTTGGATATTGGGATATTCCAATATTCAGATATCCAAACATTTGGATATTTGCATATTCAGATTTTTAAATATTCAGATATTCAAACATTTGGATATTGGTATATTTGAATATTGGGATATCAGGATATTTGGATAATCCTATATTCCAATATTGGGATATTGGGATATTCAGATATTGGGATATTCAGATATTCCCATATTCATATTTTGGGATATTCCAATACAGACACTTCCAGGTTTTCTGGCCGAGTTCATTCCCAAAAAAAATCCTCCCCAGGGATCCCTCGGTGGGACCCTGGAACATCCCAATCCTTGGCTGCTCCCATCTCCAGGCCTAAAAAACCCTAAATGAGTAAAAAAACCCTAAAAGAGTAAAAAACCCTAAAAGAGTAAAAAAACCCAGCCAAGAGTGAGCCGTGCATTGATAACGGGAGGTGAAGGGGACACGGAGGGGACCTGGGGCAGGAGCGCCAGGAATTTGAGACAAAATGAGTTTGTTTGGGATAAAAAACAGTTTATTTGGGATAAAAACGAGTTTATTTGGGATGAAACCGAGTTTATTTGGGATGAAACCGAGTTTATTTGGGATTAAAACGAGTTTATTTGGGATTAAAATGAGTTTATTCGGGAAGCAGCTCCCGCCTGTGCCCTGCCCACTGCTGCATAAATAGAATACATCAATTAAAAATAAATATATTTATAAATAGAGAGCATTTCCATGGCCCGAACCGCGTCCCTGCAGACACACCCCACGTGGAATCCCGAGTGGAATTTCGCCCTTTTCCCAAAAAATCCCCTCCTGGCGCTGCCAGATTTCCTGGGAAATGACGTCTCCACTCGTCCCCCAGCCCCCTTCCGCCCGGGGGGCTCCGGCTGCTCCCCCCGGTTCCCCCTCGGGAGTTTGGGGAGAATTCCCGGGGATTTGGGGTTTCCCCGGAGCCTTTCGGGATCCCCTGGGAGGGGCAGAATTCCCGAATTTTCCTCCCCGCGCCGCTCCTCCCTCCCGGCCGAGCTCAGCCCAAAGGTAAAATGGCTCTGGCTCGGTGTGGAAAAGGGAATTTAACCCCAGGGTTCCCAGAAAAGCTCCAGCGCCGCTGAAAATTTCGGGAATTTTTCATTTTGGTGGTCCCCAAACCCCTTTTCCCGAACAAAGAGGGGTTTGGGGTTTTTTGTTGGAAAAATTCCCTTCAGGAAATTCTCTCCTGTGTGAAACCGGGGGGGGGATGTGGGGGATCTGGCTGGAAAATTGGGATTTTTTTGGAGCAGAGGAGCACCCATGGGTGCTGGAAAAGGGGGAGATCCCGCAGGGATCCCTTTGGGATCAGCGGGAAAAGCGATCAGGTGATCTCCGCTGGCGAACCGGAGTTATTTTAAATTTTTTTTACATTTTTTTCTTGTTTTACACGCTCGCTCAGGAATGCGCTTCCTCCTCCTCTTTTCCTCCTCCTCCTCTTTTCCTCCTCCTCCTCCTCCTCCTCTGGGATCGTTGCTAATTTGGGATCTCCCGTGCTCCAACAAATCATTATCATCAAATTTCAGATGAAAATTTAAAAAAAAACCCCGAACAACCCCAAAAAAACCCCACAAAAACCCAGAAGAAGACGAACCAACCCAACTTTTCAAGCCGGAGACAAAAAAGGGGCTGGGGAGGGAGCGGAGCCGCCGCTTCCCTGCCCCCAGGAAGGTTTCCCTGGGAACAGTTTCCCCAAAATTCGCCTCCTGAGCAGGAGCTCAGACCCCGCTCCAGCGGCCTCAGGTTCAGAGGGACCCGCCACAAT
Organism: Onychostruthus taczanowskii; assembly: GCF_017590055.1. Classification (NCBI taxonomy): domain Eukaryota; kingdom Metazoa; phylum Chordata; class Aves; order Passeriformes; family Passeridae; genus Onychostruthus; species Onychostruthus taczanowskii. Next base: position 643,257 of record NW_024499206.1, read on the forward strand.
GGAGCCCAGCTCTTAAAATTGGAATTTTTTATGATTTTTTTCCCCTTTTCCACCCCTTTTGCAAAGAGGAATCTGCAGCCTGGGGCTGTTGTAGGGTTTTTTGTTTGGGTTTCTTTTCGTTTCGGGGTTTTTTTTGGTGGTTTTTTATTTGGTTTTTTTTTGTTTGTTTGGTTTTTTTGGGTTTTTTTTTTGGGAAAGCACCGCTGGAGAGTTGCTAAACACCGAAGGAACCTTGGGATTTAAAGTTGGAAATAAAGTTTAGCAGCTCCGAGGCGTGCGAGAGAATTTCCTTTTCCGCCCTCTATTATTTCCCTTTTTTTAAAAAATTTCTTTCCCCCTCCCTATTTTTATTTTTTCTTCTTTTTTTTCCTTTTTTGGAGAGGTATTTTCCGCATTTTTTTTTTCCTATTTTATTTTCTTTTTTTCTCTTCCTTTATTTTTCTTTTTCCTTTTTTTTTTAATTTTTCATTTTTTATTTTCTTTTTTCTTTCCCTTTTTTTAATTTTTTTTCCCTGTTTTTGTCCCCTTTTTATTTCCTTTTTTTCTTTTTACTTTTTTTTTTTTTGCCTTTTAACAAAGAATTAGAACTGAAAAAAAAAAATACAACTCTCTCATAACTCTCTTTTTCTCCACCGCTGTTACTGTGGACGCCAGCTAATAAATACAATTAATTAGGAATTAATTAATAAGCTGCCGGATGAATTGTGGCCGAGGCGATGACTTCGAACAAGCCGCCTAGAAGGAAAATTTTTCACGCTTTATTAAAAATATTCCTCCACACACCCATCCCAGAGGAATCCACATTTGGGAAGGCGCAGCGACCTCTTCAACCAACCCAAAAAACCATCGAAAAATCCATTTAAACCGCGGAAACAAAGCGGAGGCGCCCGCGCTGCCGCCGCCTCGGAACCTCGGTGATTTGGGGTTTTAATTTGGGGTTTTTCGAGGGGAGAAAAGCCGCGCGGGGGGGTCCCCATGGTGTGGGGGGGTTTGGGGAGGGGGCGCGGGGGAAATTCGGGGTTTGGGGACACCCGGTGGAGCCGGGGGCGTTCCCGGGGGTGTCCCCGGAGGGAATGCGGGGCCCCCCCGCGCCCCCCGAGCTTTGTCCGCTCCAGCGCTCGGTTGATTTACACCGATCCCCCCCAAAAAAAGGGATTATTTGGGAGGCGGAGGTGGGTGCGGGGCCGGCCCGGGCGATGAGAGATGTTTGACTTCTTGATTTTTTTTCTCTTTTTTTCCTTGCCGGGGAGGGGGCGGACGAGGAGCCGAGCCCCGGAGCAGGAATTGGGTGTTCGGAAGATGTCGCCAAGCCTCGACCGGAGCGTTTGAAAGCGAGATCGGCTTTTTGGGGTTTCATTTTTGCTTTTTTTTCCCCCTCTTTTCCTCGTTTTTTTTCTTTTTTTTTTTCACCTCCCCTCCCCCTCTGGCCCCTCTCCGGAGGGATGTGTGTGATCAGCGAGTGGAACCACAAATGTCCTGATTTTCCTGATTTCCCCTGCCCTTCTTTGAAAGGGACAAAGTGAAAAAAAAAAAAAAAAAAAAAAGCAACAACAAAACAACAAAAAAAACAGCCCCACAACTCGCAAAAATGTTCCTGACCTGCGAGGGGGCCCTGGGGATGGCTCCGGCGGCCGCGGAGCGCAGCGCGCCAGCCCGGCCGGGCGCTTTCCACGCCGGCTACCAACGGATCGAAGGGATCAGCTTGGGCTACTTACAGATCAACGGCACCCAGATGTTCGCGCTGGCCCAGGTGCTCAGCGACCTGTTCAAGGACATCCCCAGGACCACCATCAGCAAGAAGATGGAAACCTTAAAGATCAAGAGCCGCCGCTGCGACCTGGCCGAGCTGCGGACGCTCAAGGCCATCAACTCGGTGCCCACGCGCGCCGTGAAGTGCTCGCTCATCTCCAAGGCGGACCTGGAGGCTCTCTGCACCTCCTGCAAGAGCCTCCGCCGGAGGAAGAGGAGGAGGAAGAGCAGGAGAAGGCAGCAGCTGCTGCTGCCGGGCCCCGGGGAGTTCTTCCCCTGCCCGCGGCCCCCGCCCTGCCGGGCCGGCGGCTGCTGCGGTGCCCCCGGCCGGGCCGCGCCGCCCCCCGGCCAGCATGG
>NW_024499206.1:645902-698201 GCF_017590055.1 Onychostruthus taczanowskii
CATTTAAGGAGGAGGAGGAGGAGGAGGAGGAGGAAGGGGACAGCTCGTGCAGCAGCGAGGAGGGCAGCTCCTCGGAGTCGGAGAGCAGCTCGCTGTGCAGCGGGGACTCGGTGCAGAGCACGCGGTACCGGCAGGCGGCCCTGCCCCGCTTCCAGCCCCCCCGGGAGCCGCTCGGGGAGGAGCGGCCGGCGGAGCCCCCCCCGAGCAAAGCGCCGCGCCCCGGCCCCGAGCTCCTCTTCCTCTCGCAGCAGCTCTGGGCCCGCACCCTGCGAGCATCAACTTTGGAAAGTTTGAGCGCGGCCGCAGCGCCGGGGGCTCAGCCGGGGCTGTACGCGAGGCACGAGGCCTCCCCTGCCTCCTCCTCCTCCTCCTCTTCCTCCTCCTCCTCCTCCTCGCCCCCTCCCTCCCCGAGCAGCAGCACCCCCGGGGGGGCCCCGCCACAAAAGGAGCGCGGCTTTGGGGACGCCGGAGGGAAGGATTCGCACAAAGATGCCTCGAACAAAAGCCCCTCGTTGGAGCGGCCCAGCGGAGACTCCCCGGGCCCGGCGCCTTCCCCCGACCCGGCCCCGGAGCTGCGGGCGAGCCCCGCCGCCTCGGGCGAGCCCCGGCCGGAGCATTTCGACCGCTTGATCCGCCAGTCCAAGCTGTGGTGCTACGCCAAGGGGTTCAACGTGGACGGGAAAGGTTTGCGGCACGGCCGGGGCAGCCCGGAGCCCTGGAGGGGAGCGGAGCTGCCTCTGCAGCCCCGCGGGGGAACCGGGACGCTGCGGGCTCGCCGGGACGGCAGCGCCAAGCGGCGGCGCCCGGCCGGGACCAGCGAGGGGCAGCGCCGCTCCCCCAAAGCCAGGCCGCCAAAAACGCCGCGGAGGAGCTGCAGGAAGGGAAACGCTCCCTGCAAAGCCAGCCCGCCTCGGAATTCCTTCAGCCTGATGGGAAACTTCCCCTGCACGCCCTCGCTGGTGGTGGGCGAGGACGGGGACCTGTGCCCGGCCTCGTCGCTGGGCGGCAAGAACTCGTGGGCGCTGTCCAAGACGCACCCGCTGTGGCGGTGGCACCTGGGGGGCAGCGCCATCCCCGTGCCCCCCAGCCTCAAATTCCGCGGCTGCGCCAGCCTGGAGCATCCCTGAGGAGCGCAGGAAAAATTCCAGGATCGCGGGAGGTGCCGGGGACCGGGAGCGGGGTCAGCCCGGCCCCGGGTGGGGAAGGGGCTGCTCGGAGGAGCGGGGTTTGGGGCTGATTTGGGGCTGATTTTGGCCCGATTTGGGGCTGATTTGGGTCTGATGTGGGGCCTGTTTGGAGCTGATATGGGGGGTCCGATTTTGGGCTGATTTTGGCCCGATTTGGAGCTGATTTGGGGCTGATTTGGGGCTGATTTTGGCCCGATTTGGGGCTGATTTGGGTCTGATGTGGGGCCTGTTTGGAGCTGATATGGGGGGTCCGATTTTGGGCTGATTTTGGCCCGATTTGGGGCTGATTTGGGTCTGATGTGGGGCCTGTTTGGAGCTGATACGGGGGGTCCGATTTGGGGCTCATTTGGGGCTGATTTTGGCCCGATTTGGGGCCGATTTTGGGCTCATTTGGGGCTGATTGGGGTCGATTTGGGGCCGATATGGGGCCGCGAGCGCCGCGGGATGTTGTGTTCGGGAGGAGTTTTAGGGTGAGGTTAAAGGGCGCGATGGAACCGAAATAATTCCCCAAAAACTCCGCGCGCCGCTGGAAATGAGGGGGTGATTCCCAGGAAAGGGATTTAGGGATGAAACGGCTGCTGGGAGAACTGGGAATGAGCTGGGAGCGAGCTGGGAAAACTGGGAAGGAGCCTCCTGACCTCCCGACCCTACTCCAAAAAAAAAAAAACCAAAAAACCCAAAAAAAAAAACCCCAACAAAAATTCAAACCCCTAATTTCTCATTTTTCATCCATAAAAATTGGATTAAAACAATAAAATTCCCACTCAGCCAAGAAAAAATTCCCGTTCCTTTCCGGGCCGAGTGGATCCCGGGGAAAATTCGGAAAATCCGGAAAAATCCCGGTTTTCCAGCGGGGTTTTCGTGGTGTGGGGGCAGGGAGGAAACGCCAACTTTTAAAAAAAAATCGGGAATTTCGGGAGGTCGGGAGAAAGCGGGAGGGGTGGAGAGGAAGCGACTTGAAGTTGCTCCATGGAAATCTAAAAAATATTTTTTAAAAGTGGTGGAAAAGGGAAAAAAAGTGAGGAATTTGTGGGATAATCATCCCTGGAAAAGGTTTGGATCCCGAGAAAAAAATGCGGGAAAATCGGGAATGGAAGGATTTAATCCCGGCTTGAATTTCCCTCCCTCCCCCTCTTGAACCTTTCCAAACCTTTGGAAATTCCCGATGGGATTTCCAGCCCATCAAAGCCCCCAAATCTCTGCTTTGGGAACTTAAAAAAAAAAGAAAAAAAACCAAAAAATCAAAGCTGTTTTGGTTTGGTTTTTGTTTTGTTTTGGTTTGGTTTTGGGTTGTTTTTTGTTTTTTTCTTTTTTGGTTTTTTTTAGGAGAAAAAAAATCCTGGCCCTCCTGGAGATTCTGCTTGGAAAATTCTTAATTTTTTCCTGCAAAATTTAGGCCCGAAAACAAAACAAACAAACAAAAAAAATTCCAAAATTAAAAATCGCTGCCAGGGAAAAGGGAAGGATTGAAAGGAAAATCTTCACACGCGGCCTGCTGGATTTATTCCAATTTTTAATTCCATTTTTTAATAAAAAAATAAGGAAAATAAGGGAAAGGGGCGGGGGGGAAGGGCATTTTAAAGGCCTGGAATATTTGGGATCTGCCGGGCGCAGTTTTCTCTGGAAGTGGCGAATTAAAGCGGTGTTCATTTAATTTGGGTTTTTAGCGGTTTTTTGGGGGTTAAATAACTTTTAATTTTTGTTTATTTCGCCCCCTCCCGCTGAGCAGAGCGGCGGGAAATTCCCTCGGCAAAATATTGGGATTTTCGAGGAGTTATTCCCAAAAAAATCCCCCCCAACAACCCCAAAACGCGGCGAGAAAAGCGGATTTTAGGGGAGGTTTTCCATGGAATTCCACGGAATTCCGGCTGGGGTTAAATATGTGTTTTCTATTTTAAAAAATGGAATTTTTAGTAATTTGCGGGTGCGGTTGGAAAAAAAAAAATCACGGGATGCAGGCTGGGAATGAATATTTATATTTATATTTATAAACCTATATAAAATCATAGAAATATATATTAAAATCATAGAAATATATTCAAAATCCTATATGAGTATAAATAGAAATATATAAATATAAATATTTAAATCCAGCAACCTCCAGACCCCGCAGCTCCCCCCGAAAAAACTCAGGAATATTTTTCCAAGGGATAAAATCACCTCGGGAATTGTGGGGGAGTGGCCCAGATTTTTATCCCGGTGTAAATACAGCCAAAAATTCACTTTTTCTATTAAAAATTCACATTTTGGGCAGAGATTTTGTTAATTTCTCTGCTCGTGCGTGGGGTTGGGATGTAAATAATTGTGAATATTTGTAAATATTCGTAAATATTCTGTAAATCTCAATAAATGCTCTGTAAAGGTTCTGTAAATATTTGGGGGATTGGGGAGAAAAAATTCTAAATACCTCAAAATTTTCATTAAAAAGGCACCTGGAGCGGCAGAACTGCCCAAAAATAATCATTAAAATAAGAATTATCATCCTGATATTAATTATGATAATTCTTGCTTTGGTTTTGAGGTGTTTGAGGGAATTTAAGCTACCAAAGAATAAAAAAAAATAAACTTTAAGTAAGAAATAGAGTGAGGAGGATGAAGCTGCAGTGGAAATAAATGGAATAAAAGAAATATAAATTAAAAAATAAAAGAAAATATAAATTTTGGGCTGGAATCGCTTGGTTTGGGGTGAAAATCAGCAAATCTGGGGTGGTTTGGAGGTAAAATTTGACTTCCAGGAGAGCCAAAGGGAGGGAAATTTTCTTTAACGGGGTGAAAGGAGCAAAAATTTGGTGTTTTTGGTCATAAAATCCACTCTTGTGTTCTTTTTTGGTTGGGGTCAGAGGAAAGCAAAACAAAAATGGGAAAAGTAATGGAAAATCCCAAATTTCCTCCTCTGGAGTGGAAATTCCCATTCCTTTGGTTAAAAATTCCTATTTCTTTGAGTTAAAAATCCCCATTGCTCTGGATTAAAAATTCCTGTGTTTTTAAAATTAAAATTTCCCCTTTTTTGAGGGAATTGCCAGCTCCAGCCCGGGATGCAGGGAGGGATCGGGATGCGCCGGGGAATGGGAATCTGGGAGGAGCTGGGGAGTGATGATCCCAAAAGAAACTGGGCAATGATGATCCTGCTGGGATGAACTGGGAATCTGGGATGATCCTGCTGGGACGAGCTGGGAATCTGGGATGATCCTGGTGGGACGAGCTGGGAATCTGGGATGATTCTGCTGGGATGAGCTGGGAATCTGGGATGATTCTGCTGTGATGAGCTGGGAATCTGGGATGATCCTGCTGGGACGAGCTGCAGGATCCCATTGGAATGAGCTCCAGGATGGGAATCCCACTGGGATGAGCTGGAGAATGGGAATCCTGGATGAGCTGCAGCACGGGGATCCCGTTGGGATGAGCTGTAGGATGAGGATCCCACAGAGACTGCGGGAGGGGAATGGGAATCCTGGATGAACTGCGGGAACGATGATCCCGAGGGATGAGCTGCAGGATCCCATTGGGATGAGCTGCAGGATCCCATTGGGAACGGGATGAGCTGCAGGATCCCATTGGGATGAGCTGTAGGACCGGGATCCCAGAGGGATGAGCTGGAGAACGGGAATGCTGCTGGGATACTGTGGAGGATGGGGATCCCAGTGGGACTCTGCAGGACCAGGATCCTGCTGGGATGCACTGGAGAGTGGGAATGCTGCTGGGATGGGCTGGGGGACCCTGATCCCACTGGAATGAGCTGTAGGATTGGGATCCCACTGGAGTGAGCTGTAGGATGGGGATCCCAACGGGATGAGCTGTAGGTCCGGGATCCCAACGGGATGAGCTGTAGGATGGGGATCCCAACGGGATGAGCTGTAGGATGGGGATCCCAACGGGATGAGCTGTAGGAACAGCTCGGTCTCCTGGGGTTATTCCCAGTTCTGGGAGGTTCCTCCCTTCCCCTGCTGCCCCGGGGACACCGAGGGATGCTCGCCCAGGGACCGAGGACCGGGAACAGCGGGGGTCACTCTCCCGGTGCCCCGGGGCCAGCGGCTGTGGGGACCCGCGGGGCTCCCTCCCACCGCCTGCCCGGCGGCGATTTTGGGGGAAAAAAGGGCATTTTTAGGCTTCTCCCAGCAGAGGTCCCCGGCTGCCTGCCCAGCGGCGCTCCCCGGGAGCAGGCCCGGATCCCGGGGGAATCCTCCGGCCCGTGGGGCTGGAACGGAGTTCCCGGGGGTGTTTCTGCTCCTAATTCCTGATAAATTAGAATTTATCCTATAAATTTATTCCTGATAAAAAGAGGAACGTGGCCGGGAAAGCGCTCCTGAGTTTTGTTCCTGGTCCAAGGCAAGGGGAGTTTCCTGGGATATCCCAAATATGTCGTGACACACATTTTGGGATCTGCAGGTGCAATCCCAAACAGAAATATTCCCAATATTTCAGGATTATTCCTCTTCCCCCCTTTCATGCAGATGCAATCCCAAACAGAAATATTCCCAATATTTCAGGATCACTTCTCTTCACTCACTCCCTGCAGGTGTAATCCCACAAATAAATATTCCCAGCATTTCAGGATAATTTCTCCCTACTCCTTTCCTGCAGGTGCACCCCCACGAATAAACATTCCCTGTCCCGGGATTCAGGGATTTGCACTTCATAGCCTTTATTTGGGAAGGAAACAAAAGAAGTAAATTTATTTATTTTAAAATTAGGTGAAGACGCCTGAGGTGAGTGAAGTGACGGAACCCGCGTGGGGGGAAACGCGCCCACCCCAGCACCACAACTCAGTGGCAGAAAAGGAGGAAACGCCCCAAAAAACCCCAAATCCGTCCCAGCAGAGCAGACCCGTGACAAATCCCTTTAAGCCGAGCCTTGGTGCTGCAAATCTCGGTTTCAGTTTCAGGTCCCGTCGCTATTTTGGTGTCGCCGCTGTCACCGAGGCAGGGCGGAGCAGAGGAAGGGGGGAGCGGGGAGGGTTTGTCTAAATCAGGAAATCGCCCCAAAAATCTGCCACAACTGCTCCACACCCTGCTCGGGACCGATGGCTTTAATTTATCCAATAATTAAATTCATGTGAAGCTTAATTAGAGCTGGTTTTAGCACCCCTGGGGAATCCTCAAACCCCTCCCAAACCCCTTCACACCCCAATTTTGGGCAGTTTCATCAAAATTTCCCATTCCTGGGGCTCTCAAAGCCCCAAAAAATATTTCAGTGTCAGGACGGATGTGACTCAGGGCTGAGCTGATTGGTGTCACTCATTAATTACTAGTTAGTTACTCATTAATTAGTTCTGATCCATGCCAGAGCAGTGCCTGTGACTTTTTCCACATAATTTTGGGGGAAAACCTCAAAGATGTCAGAATTTACCACTTTTTGTCTACCAAGGGCCTAGTGGTGATTGATTAATTAATTAATCAATCAATTAGTCACTCAGCAGTGATTAATTGCCAAACCAAAGGATCCTGGAATGGTTTGGGTGGGAGGGGACCTGAAATCCCCTCCAGTGCCACCCCCGCCGTGGAATCCATGGATGGATGATGGATGGATGGATGGATGATGGATGGATGGATGGATGATGGATGATGGATGGATGGATGACAGATGGATGGATGACAGATGGATGGATGATGGATGGATGGATGATGGATGATGGATGGATGATGGATGGATGGATATAAAGATGGAGCGATAGAGGAAGGCAGGGATGGATGGATGACGGGTGAGGTTCCAGGTGTGCCCCCGGGAGGTTCTCCCTGTGTGCCTCCGCTGCCCGGGGCCGCTCCCCCTCTCTCCTGTCCCCTCTCCCCTCCCCTCCCTCTCCCTCTCTCCCCGCTCCCCCCCCGTTTCCTGCGCCCCCGCAGCCCCCGGCCGGATGCGGCTCCGAGCCCGAGGGGCCACGGGCGCTTCCTGCCCGCGCCGCGGGGCTCGCCCCGGCCCGGGCCGCGACCACCGGGCACCGGGAACCGGGAACCGGGCACCGGGAACCGGGAACCGGGAACTGGGCAACAGGCACCAGGGACTGGGATTTATTTCAATTTAAATGGAATTTAAATGGAATTTATTGGCATTTAAATTGCATTAAATGCGAATTTAATCCTTTCAAAGTTCAAGTCCAAGGATCTCCATGGACAAGGGATGGGAGGAAATCCCAAATCTGATCCCAGGACAATCCCAAGTCTCCAGGACACAAAGGCCAGAATTCCTAAAACACAAAAGATAAGAGGAAAAGGGGGAAAAGGGGGGAAAAAGGCGGGGAGGAAGGGGGAAATCCTTGGAAAAAAGGGAGTTCGGGCTGAGTGAATTCCCGCCCCTGCAGGGATTTTCAGGGATTGGGATAAAGGGAAAATCGTGGATGGAATGCTTGAGGGGCAATCAAAAAGGGTCCAAAAATTGGAATTTCGGGGTTTGGGTTGAAAGAAAGCCCAGGATGGGCCAGGCTGAGATTCCAGAGATTTTTGGGATGAGGAAAAGGAGGCTTAGGGTATTGGGATTGGGGTTGTTTAAACTGGAAATTATAAAATTATGGAATATTCGGAGCAGGAAGGATGATCAGAGTGGTGGGAAAATCCCCCAAATCCTCAGGAACTGTGGTTGATTTGGGATTGGAGTGTTTGGAGTGGAATGCTGTGCCTGGGAATCCATCCCAAAACTCTCCAGGAGTGCAAGGGGGTGGGGGATAAAAGAGCTCCCCCCCCAAAAAAAAATTTTCAAAATATTTAGGATCTTTTCACCCATTCCCTGCAGGTGCAATCCTATAAATAAATAATCTCAATCTTTCAGGATAATTTCTCTCTACTTCTTTCCTGCAGGTGCAATCCCATAAATAAATATTCCAATAAATATTTCAGGATCACTTCACTGGTTTCCTACAGATGCAATCCCACAAATAAATATTCCTGATATTACAGGATCACTTCACTGGTTTCCTGCAAGCATAATCCCATAAATAAATATTCCCTGTATTTCAGAATCCTTCCTCGTCACTCATTCCCTGCTCACGCAATCCCATAAATAAATATTCCCGATATTCCAGAATAATTTCTCTGTTTTCCCCTTGATCACTCCTCCTGCCGCGCACAAACCCCCAAGGGGGGAAGGAACATTTTTCCTCCTTCCCAAGGTGCCAAGGGGTTAAATCCCTTTTCCAGAGGAGTCTCGGGCCAGGACAGCCGGTGGCGCTGGCGGAGCCGGGATCCGGGAATTTCGGGATAATGGGATTTACGGAGCGCTGCCGGCTCATCCCCGCTGAGCGCTCCATCGGGAACGCACCCACAGCGCGATCCCAGCCGGGCACAGGAGTGGAGGGGGAAAAAACCCCAAAATCCTCAACCCAAAGCCTTGGGGAATGGTTCAAAAAAACCCCAAAAAATCCAAAATATCACCCGCTCTCAAACCCGCCCGCCCGCCCGGCCGCGCCGAGATCCGTGAACCGCAAATTTTACCGGAGCGTGCGGGCGGCGCCGCCATGATTGCACCCCCGCGCTGTCCCCCGGTCCCTTCAGCTGCGCCTCGCCCCGCCCGCTCGTGGCTTCTCGCTGTCCCCGCTGTCCCCCCCGGGAGAGGCGGGGAGGGGGCAGCACGGAGGAGGAGGAGGAGGAGGAGGAGGAGCGCGCAGAGGGAGGCGGGGGGGGGCAGGAAACCCTCCTGGAAGTATGAAGGAGATGGTGGGAGGCTGCTGTGTGTGTTCCGACGAGCGCGGCTGGGCGGAGAACCCGCTCGTCTACTGCGACGGCCACGGCTGCAATGTGGCCGTGCACCAAGGTGAGCCCGGCACGGCCCCCCCGAGCCCCTCCCCGAGCCCCCCGAAACCCCCCGGGGACGGGGCGGGGTGAGGATGGGGGCGGCGGCGGCGGCGGGGGGGTGCGCTTTGTTTTAGCGCTATTGTTCCAAATAACGGTGTCGCCGCCGATGTGGCGCGGCCGCCGAGGGGGGGACACGGCGGGGACACGGCGGGGGCAGCAGCGGAGCCCCCCCGGCGGTGGCGATGGGGGCATTTCTCCGGTGCCCCCCCGGCTGAGCGGGGAGGGAAGGGGGGGAAGAGGCGCTGCCGCCCCCAGCCCGGCCCGGGGGGGTCGGGGGGCTCGGGGGGAAGCAGCGGAGGGGGCGGCGGGGCCCGGAGCTGCCTCCTGCGAGGGTAGGGAGGGAGGAAGGCAGCCCTCCTCCTCCTCCTCCTCCGCCTCCTCCGCCCGCTGCTGCCGGCGACACGGGCGATTTGCATTTTAAATGACTCCGAGCCCGCCCCCAGCGCACGGTAGCGGGCCCGGAAAGTTTGTCCTCGGCTCGGTGAACAAAACAAATCCCGATTAAAATCGGGATTCGAGGCAGCGGAGGCGCGGCGATCCCTGCTCGGTTTGTTCGGAGCGCGCCGAGGGTTCCGGGCTGCTCGGGCCGCGCTGTTTTCCCGGCTGCTGTTATCCCGTTCCTGTCCCGGCTGCTGTTATCCCGTTCCTGTCCCGGCTGCTGTTATCCCGTTCCTGTCCCGGCTGCTGTTATCCCGTTCCTGTCCCGGCTGCTGTTATCCCGTTCCTGTCCCGGCTGCTGTTATCCCGTTCCTGTCCCGGCTGCTTTTTTTCCGTTCCTGTCTCGGCTGCTGTTATCCCGTTCCTGTCCCAGTTATTTTCTATCCCATCCCTGTCCCGGTTGTTGTTTTATCCCATCCTTGTCCCGGTTATTTTTTATCCCATCCCTGTCCCGGTACATCTCCAGCTCTTCCTGCGCTCCTGGCTCTGGGTGTCCGTGAGTCCGGCTCTGTCCGTGTGTCCATCCCTGTCCCTGTCCCTGTATCCATCCCTGTTCCTGTCCCTCTGTCCATCCCTGTCCCTGTCTGTGTTTCCGGCTCTGTCCCTGTCCATGTGTCCATCCCTGCCCCTATCCCTGTATCCATCCCTGTTCCTGTCCCTCTGTCCATCCCTGTCCCTGTCCATGTGTCCATTCCTGTCCCTGTCCCTCTGTCCATCCCTGTCCCTGTCCCTGTGTCCAGAACAGCTCCAGAGGGTCAGGAACAGTTTGAGAGAGGCAAGAGCTGTTCCAGAGCCTCAGGAGGAGTTCTGGATTTTCCAAACCAGATCCAGAGGGGCGGGAACAGTTTCACATTTTCAAGAACAGTTCCAGAGGTGCACGAACAATTTTTAGGGGTGAGGAACAGTTCCAGGGTGTTGGGTTGAGTTCCAACTATTCAAGAACAGTTTTTGAGGGTCAGGAACTGTCTCAAATCATCAGGAACAGTTTTTGAGGGGCAGGAACTGTCTCAAATCATCAAGAACAGTTTTTGAGGGGCAGGAACTGTTTCAGATTTTCAAGGAGAGTTTTAGAAGCACGGGAGCAGTTCCAGAGGTCAGGAACAGTTTTCAAGGGTCAGGAGCAGTTTCAGATTTTTCAAGAACCGTCCTAGAGCATCAGGAAGAGTTTGGGATTTTCAAAAGCAGATCCAGAGGGTCAAGAAGAGTTTTGGATTTTCAAGAAGAGTTTCAGCAGTGCAGGAGCAGCTCCAGAGGGGCAGGAACAGTTTCAGATTTTCAAGAACAGTTTCAGAGCATCAGGAGGAGTTTGGGATTTTCAAGAAGAGTTCCAGAGGCACAGGAAGAATTTCAGAGGGTCAGGAACAGTTTTTTAGGGGTGAGGAACAGTTCCAGAGTGTCGGGTTGAGCTCCAAATATTCAGTAACAGTCTTTAAGGGTCAGGAACTGTCTCGAATCATCAAGAACAGTTTTGGATTTTCAGGGAGAGTTTCGGAGGTGCAGGAGCAGCTCCAGAGGGGCAGGAAAAGCCTCTGAGCCTGTGGGAAGCTCAAGGAGTTTATTTGGGGTTTTTGGGGGCCCTGCAGGATGTGGTGATTCCCCTTTTGGAGCCCGGCCCAGCCCCTGTGGCTTCGGGGAGGTTTTTATTCCCCAAATAGCTCAAACCCCAAAAAGGAGCCCTGGGGGCTCATCCTGGTTGGGGAAAAAACAGGAAATAACTGGGGAAAACAGGGAGAAAAATAAGGAGAAATAGGAAAAGCCCAGGGAAAACAGGGAGAAAAATAAGGAGAAATAGGGAAAAGTCCAGGGAAAACAGGAGAGGAAAAGCAGGAAGTAAATAGGGAGAAAAACAAGGAAGAAAACAGGAAATAAACAGGGAGAAAACAGGGGAAAATCGGGAAAACCAGGGAAAAATGGTAAAAAACAGGGAAGAAACAGAGGAAAAGCAGTGGAAAATGGGGAAATCAGGGAGAAATGGGAAAAAACAGGGAAGGAAACTGGGAAGTAAACAGGGGGAGTGAAATTCCCGGGAAGCCCCGGGTCCATCTTTAGCCCGGGCTGAGCGCCAAGAACGAGCTCAGCTGGAGCCAGCGGGGGCTGCCAGGGGAAAACAGGGAAAAACAGGGAAAAATGCAGAATATGAGCTGAAAATAGAAATTATTAATGTCCTTAAGTCCTTTATAGAACCCTTGTTTCCCATCAGGTGGTCCTGTGAATATGCTGAATTCTTTAATGGAAAAACTGTGTCCCAAAGAGGAGAAAAACCCCAAAATAAGGGGGAAAAAAGTAAAAAATGAGCAGAAAATACAATTTATAAATTATTAACTCCCTTATTCGAGGCCTTATTCCCCAATCAGGGTTCCATAAACATCTTGGATTTTTTAATGGAAAAATTTTTCTTCAAAGAGGGAAAAAACCCCAAAACAAGGGGAAAAAAAAGTAAAAAATGAGCGGAAAATACAATTTATAAATGCTCTTAGCCATTTTTTGGACCCTCTATTTCCCAGCCATGGCTTTGTCAATATTTTACTTATTTTATTTTATTTTATTTTATTTTATTTTATTTTATTTTATTTTATTTATTTTATTTTATTTTATCTTGCATTTTTTGCATGATTTCTCAGTGCTGATCCTGTTTGTCTCCCTGACTTTCCTCCTGTTTATTTCCAGCCTGCTCCAGCCATTTTTAAACCCCCGAGAAATCAGAAATAAATGGATTTAAAAATGGTTTAATTTGGTTTTTTTCTGCCTTTTTTCCCAGCTTGCTATGGAATTGTCCAGGTTCCCACCGGCCCCTGGTTCTGCCGGAAATGCGAATCCCAGGAAAGAGCCGCCCGGGTGGTGAGTAGGGAAAAACCCTGCGTGGGCTTCTCCAAGATGTTTTTGGTTTTTCCTGAGATTTTTGGGGTTAAAGATCTCAATTTTCCCCAAAAAAAGTAATTTTTCCAAAAAAAAAAGACATTTTTCCTCAAAGGTGGAAGAAGCTTTCCCTCAAAGGTGTTTTTCTTGATTTTTTTGGGATTGAACTTTTGGGAAAAGCGAAAATTGGGATTGGCTGAGGTGATGTTGAGCTGTCAAAACCACGGGATTTTTGTGGGATTTTTGGGTTGGGAAAGAGGCTTTAAAGCGTTGATGGGGATTTAAGGGGATCTGAAATCCCCTGAGGTTCCTCACCTGGAGAATCCAAAGTTCTCCGGAGCTGGAAAATGGTGGAGAAGGATGGGGGGGATGGGATCAGGGCTCATGGGGTTTTCGTGGAATGTTCATTGGGTTTTCCTTGGGTTTTCACGGGGTTTCCATGGACATTTCCGGGGTTTTCGTGGAATTTTAACAGAAATTTCTTTGGGGTTTTCACAGAGCTTTCATGGAATTCTCTTTGGGATTTTCCTTGCGTTCTTATGGCATTTTCGTGGGGTTTTTCCTGCAATTTTAACTGAATTTTCTCTGGGTTTCATGGAAAATGAGGCCGATTTTGTCCCCCAGTCCCTGATTTATCAATTCCAGCTCCTGGAATTTCCCACCTCCGAGTTGGATCCAACTTGGGATCACAGAGATTTTCCCTGGATGAGCTTTAATCTCCTTCCAACCCCACCCATCCCACAATTCCTTGGGGTTTTCCTCAGTTATTCACAATTTTTAGGATCCTCTGCCCTGTCCTGGTCCCCTCATCCCAAAAGTTCCATCAGAAGCTGCTTTTTCCCCCCCAAAAAATAAATTTTTATTTAGGTGGGGTTTATTTTGCCAACTCAGCCATTCCTATAAAGGACGAGCTGAAAACCTCGTGAGTTTGGGGGCCTTTTTAAAAAATGCAAAAACCCCTAACAAAAAACAAAATCACAGGGGAGATTTTTCCTACACCAGATTTTGGGGCACCCCAAAAACAACCCCACACCCTCCCAGCCTGGATTTGGGGTGACACCAAACCCAGCCACGACCCTACAACCAAAACTTCCCCCCAAAACTGGAGGAAAAAACCTCGCGAGAGGCGGAAGGAAGGAGCAGAGAGATAAAAACTCAATTTTTTTTTTTACTCTGAGTCACCACTTTCGGTTTTACTCCTCAAGCACAACCCCTAAAACCAGCCCTAGAAAATCCCCAAAAGCAAAGCTTCACCCCCGGGCTTTAAATCCATTTTTAGCTATTTTTTGAGGCATTTTCCCCCCAGAACCTCCTCAGTCCTCATCCCATGGCCCTGTTCTGGCAGCAGCTCCTTTTTGGGGCAAAATTGGGAATTTTCTGGTCCTAAACCCATAATTAAACGGATGAAATTTGAATTTTATTGATTAGATTTTATTTAATTTGAATTTTATTAACGAAATTTGCATTTTTTGGGGATTAAATTGCAATTTTATTAATTAAATTAGAGTTTTATCAATGAAATTCAAATATTATTGAATAAATTTGAATTTTATCAATGAAATTTAAATTTTCTCGATTACATTTCAATTTTATCAATTAAACCTAATTAAATCTGATTAAACTTGAATTGAATCAATAAAATCAAATTCATTTTATGTATTAAATTTGAATTTCATCTATCAAATCTGATGACATCCAAATGTTACCACTGAAATCGGGTGACTTTTGGTGTTTTTTCTTCCTTCCAGAGGTGCGAGCTGTGTCCCCACAAGGACGGAGCCCTGAAGCGCACAGACAACGGGGGTGAGCGCAATTCCCGCCTGGAAAATCCCAAATTCCACCCTCCCATTTTTTCCAAAAAAATTCCCTTTTTGGACCCTCCACCAAACGGGATTTTTTTTTTTCCCTGCCTGAGCTTGGGTTGGTGTCAAAACGAGCCCAAAATTGTGGGATTTTGGGGTTGATTCCACAGGAATTTCCCGACCTGTGGGATCCCGGCCCCACCCCAGAGGATTTTCCGTGCGGGATTTTCCTGTAGATTTTTTGGCATGGAATTTTTTAGGATGGAGTTTTTTTTAATGGGGATCGAGGTTTTTTTGGGAAGAAGGGTGTTTTGGAGATACAGGCTTTTTGGGTCGGAGAGTTTTTTGGGACAGAGGTCTTCTTGGCACTGAAGTTTTTTTGGAGTGAAGAGTTTTTTGGGGATGGAGGTTTTTTTTTGGGATGGAGGGTTTTAAGGATGGAGATTTTTTGGTGATGAAGATTTTTTTGGGATGAAGATTTTTTCGGGGGGAATAGAGACTATTTTGGCACGGAACTTTTTTAAGGATGAAGGGTTTTTTTGGCAACAGAGATCTTTTTGACATGTAGTTTTTTTGGGATGGGGTTTTTTGGGACAGAAGATTTTTTTTGACACTGAATTTTTTTTTTTTTTTTTTGGGGGGGGTTTTTTTTGGGAAAAATTTTTTTTTTTCAATTTTTTTTTTTTTTTTTTTTTTTTTTTTTTTTTTTTTTTTTGGTATTCCCGGACTGAATTCCCATTTTCCCTTCCTTTTCCAGGCTGGGCCCATGTGGTGTGTGCCCTGTACATCCCCGAGGTGCAGTTTGCCAACGTGCTCACCATGGAGCCCATCGTGCTCCAGTACGTCCCCCACGACCGCTTCAACAAGGTAAAATCTGGGATTTCAGGATTTCGGGATCATCCCGTCCCCCTACGGCTCCTTCCCATGTTACCCCAACCCCACAGCTGCTCGGATTGCCTTAAAAACCAAGGAAATCCCTGGATTTGCCAGGAAATTTTTGGTCTTCCCCACCTGTCTTCCCCAAGTCAATGGAATTTGAGGAACTTCTTGGTGGAATTACTGGGTCTGTGGAATTCCATGTCGGATCCTCTATATTTGGATGGGTTTTGGGGGAGAAAATGGGAATTTTGAGGAATTTCTTGGTGGAACAACTGGAGCCAACTGAATCCATGGAATTCCATGATGGTTCCAATGGAATGATTGGGATTTCGGGGAAAAAAGGAGAAGTTTTGTATATCCCACTGAGAAATACCCCGGAATTTTCATAGAAATCCCTCAAAATTTCCTCGATACCCCAAAAGTTCCTTCACAGGAGCAGGAGAGGCTCGGAGAGCGGAACGTGGGGTGCAGGGCTGGAACTCGCCGAGCTCCCAAGACCCTTCCCAACCCAACCCATTCCGTAGGATTTGGGGATTCCTGGAGGCTTTTCCTCTTGGGAAAAATGGCTTTTCCCACTTTTTTCCCCCATCCCAGACCTGCTACATCTGCGAGGAGCAAGGCCGGGAGAGCAAGGC
Source organism: Onychostruthus taczanowskii (assembly GCF_017590055.1). Lineage (NCBI taxonomy): Eukaryota > Metazoa > Chordata > Aves > Passeriformes > Passeridae > Onychostruthus > Onychostruthus taczanowskii. The sequence continues at coordinate 661,481 of NW_024499206.1, forward strand.
GGCCTCCGGGGCCTGCATGGCCTGCAACCGCCACGGCTGCCGCCAGGCCTTCCACGTCACCTGGTGAGATTCCCGGGAATTCACCTCGGGAATGCGCCCCCAGCTGCTCCTTCCCTGCCCTGGCTTTGGGTCTCATTCCCCAAGGGTCGTGGGGTTTGGGGTTGATCCCGCCACAAGGTCATTTAGTGCTGGAGTTGCCTCTTCTTCCTACCGGCCCAGGGGGTTCATCTGGGCTTTTCCAGGTTTTTCTGGGTTTTTCCAGGGTGTTCCCAAAGTTTGGGAATTCCCTTGGGGCCTGTGGAATGTTCATTCCCCTGCCCTGGATTCAGGGTCTCGTTCCCTGTGGGTTGTGGGGTTTAGGGTCGATCCCTCCGCAAGGTTATTTAGGGCTGGAGTTGCCTCTTCATCCTCCTCACCCAGGAGGTTTATCCAGGTTTTTCCAGGGAGTTCCCGAAGTTTGGGAATTCCATTGGAACCTGTGGAATCTGACAGATTTTTCTGGTTTTTTTTTTGTTTTCCTGCTGATTTTTCAATTTTTTTTCCCTGCTTTCCCACTGATTTTCTTGGGTTTTCCGTGGTTTGCCACCAATATTCCTGGATTTTCCCGGATTTTCCCTGTTTTCCCGGGATCAGTGCGCAGATGGCCGGGCTCCTGTGTGAGGAGGAGGTGCTGGAGGTCGACAACGTCAAATACTGCGGCTACTGCAAATACCACTTCAACAAAATGGTGAGATCCAGGAATTCCAGGGATTTGGGGAATTCCTAATTATTTAGGGAATTTTTATTTCTTTGGGGAATTTAATTTGTTTTGGGAATTTTATTTCTTGAGGGCAATCTTTATTTCTTTAGAGAATTACTTCTTTATTTTGGGAAATTTTCATTTATTTCAGGATTTTTTATTCAGTTTGGTGGATTTTATTTATTTAGGGAATTTGATTTATTTAGGGAACTTTCATTTATTTTGGGACTTTTCATTTATTTAGGGAATTTTCATTTATTTTTCCTCCCCTTTTCCCTCTTTCTTTCCCCTTTTCCCCCTGTTTTTTTCCTGTTTTCCCCCTTTTTTCCCCCATTTCCCTCCTGTTTTCCCCCAGAAGACCTCGCGCCATTCCGGGAGCAGCTCCTTCCTCCCGGGCAGGAGGAGCCGCTCGGCGTCCCCGGCCCAGGAAAAGCACCTGTCCCACCACGAGCGGCCAAAAAAGGTGAGAAAAATCCCCCAAACCCAAAAAATTCCCTAAATTCATGGGGTTTGTTTATGGGGTCTGGTGCTGGAATACAACGGGAACGGGAATTTATTTGGATTTCCTTATGGGATCTGGTGCTGGAAAACAATGGGATTCGTTTATGGCACCTGCTCCTGGAAAACTGCCGGAATGGGGATTTATTAAAATTTCTTTATGGGATCTGGGGCTGCCCTTCCCAGCGCTGGGAATTCCGGCATTCCAGAGGTTCCTGTTTTTTTTTCCAGAGCCGCAAGGACAAGGAGAGGCCGAAGCAGAAGCACAAAAAGCGTCCGGAGTCCCCCAGCAGCCTCCCCCCAGCACCCGTGGCCGTGGCTGCCGAGAAGGTACCGGGGCCGTGGGATGGGAAAACCCACCAGGAAAATGGGAAAGGGCAGGAAAATTCATCGGGAAAATGGGAAAGGGTGGGAAAATCCACCCAGGAAACATGGAAAAGGGGCAGGAAAATCCACCCAGAAAACCGAGGAAAAGGGGCAGGAAAATCCACCCAGAAAACCGAGGAAAAGGGGCAGGAAAATCCACCCAGAAAACCGGGGAAAAGGGGCAGGAAAATCCACCCAGAAAACCGAGGAAAAGGGGCAGGAAAATCGGCAGGAAAATCCACCAGAAAACTGGGAAAAGGCATTCTCACCAGGCTATTCCCACCCCCAGTCCCACTCCCCTTCCCTTCCCGAGGAAAATTCAGGATGATTTCCACACTCCCACTGAGCCCATAAATCCAGGAGGGTTTAATTCCCACATCTGGGGCTGGCAGGAGAAAATCCCAATTCCCGCTGCTCTCCCCCCGGAATTCCCCCGTTCCCATCCCTTCAAATTCCGGGCACATCTGGTGCCTGCAGCTGTCGGGGGATTAAATCCAGGGGTGGATTTGGATCCCAGGATTTATCCCAAGGAAGGCTTGGCCGGGGTCAGGGATGTCAGGAAGGTCCCACATTTTGGGCCATCCCATAATTACAGGAATATTTTTAATTTTGGTTGTAATGTTACCCAAAACTGGTGAATTTGGAGCCCCCAGCTCCAAATTTGAAGGGATTTGGGATCTGAGGGATCTGGGTTTGGGTTCATCCCTCTCTGCCCCCTGCTGAATTCCCACAATTCTCCCTCTCATCCCGAAATCCTGGATTTCCTGGCATCTGCCCGTGTTCTTCACCCTCCTGTCTCCCCTGGAGAGAATTCCTCAGCTGGAATTTGGGAACATCTGGTGCTGCTCCAACCCCTGGGAATATTCCCTGCTGGAGCTTTGGGATGGCTGCAGGGATCCCAGGGAATCTCCTGTCCCATCCCAAGGATGACAAAATTCCCTCGGGGAACCTCTGATTCCATCCCAAGGGTGACAAAATTCCCTGGAAATTCCCCGATGGAAATCTCTTGTCCCATCCAATTGCTAAGGAAATTCCCCAGGGAATCTCCACTCCCATCCCGAGGATAAGGAAATTCCCTGGAAATTCCCCCAGGGAATCTCCACTCCCATCCTGAGGATGAGAACAATCCTGCTCCGGAGGGGGAAAATAGGGAAAATCAGGAAAAGGAGCCCGGGCTGCGGCCAGCTCTGGTCCCTGGGGTCACACCCGTGTCTGTCCCCTGCCAGGGCTCCGGTGGCCACCACGAGGCCACCAAGGAGAGCTCGGAGGTGGCCAGGGCAGAGGCCAAGGGCAGGAAATCCTCGAGCCACGGCAGCAGCCACAAGGGGAAGAAGACGGGAAGCGGGAAAAGCTCCGGAGGCTTTGGATCGGCCCCTCCCGGAGGAACCTTCCAGGCGGCTGGTGAGGGGCAGGAGGAGGAGGAGGGGGAGAGGGAGGAAGGAGAGAGGAGAGGGAGGGAGGAGGAAGAGGAGAGGAATGAAGGAGGAGGAGGAGAGGGATGAAGGAGAAAAGAGAGGAATGAAGGAGGAGGAAGAGGAGAAGGAGGAGGGAGAGGAAGAAGGAGAAAGGGGAAAGAGAAGAAGGAAGGAGGAGGAAGAGAAGAGGGAGGAAGAGGGGAGGGATGAAGGAGGAAAGGAGAGTGATGAAGGAGGAGGAAGAGGAGAAGGAAGAGGAGAGCAATGCCGGACAGGGAAGAGGAGAGGGATGGAGGAGGCAGAGGGGAAGGATGAAGGAGAAAAGGAGAGTGATGAAGGAGGAGGAAGACGAGAAGGAAGAGGAGAAGGAAGAGGAGAGCAATGCCGGACAGGGAAGAGGAGAGGGATGGAGGAGGCAGAGGGGAAGGATGAAGGAGAAAAGGAGAGTGATGAAGGAGGAGGAAGACGAGAAGGAAGAGGAGAAGGAAGAGGAGAGCAATGCCGGACAGGGAAGAGGAGAGGGATGGAGGAGGCAGAGGGGAAGGATGAAGGAGAAAAGCAGAGCGACGAGGAGGAGGAGGAGGGCTCCAGGAGCCCTCCCCTGCCCCTCGGGCTGACCCCGCATGTCCCCAGGCTCCTCCTGCGGCCTGCCCGGCTCCCAGGACTTCGCGCCCTTCCCCAAGCTGGAGCAGGAGGACGAGAAGTTCCGCAAGGCCGCCAGCTCCAGCTCCAGCTCGCACTGCTCGCCGCTCTCCGAGGGCCCCAAGGCCGACGTCTTCGAGCAGAAGGTCATCTTCTCCGGCTTCGGCTCCATCATGCGCTTCTCCACCTCGGCCGTGGGCCAGCCGCGAGCCCGCGACGCCTCCCCCGTGGACTACAAAGGCACTGGCGGCCTTGGTGGCCCTTCAGGTGGCAGCGCGGGTGGCACCGCTGGCGCCAGCGGGAGCGGCCACAAGCGGATGCCGTCGCTGGGCGCCGAGGAGGGAGAGGTGCTCAAGGAGAAGAAGCACAAGGGCAGCAAGAAGAACAAGCACGGCCCTGGCAGGCCCAAGGCGGGAAAAGGCAAAGAGATTTTGGGGGCCCAGCTGGCTGGGTCCACCTCCACCTCCTCCTCTCCCTTCTCCGGGGGATCCCTCGTCAGCTCCAGTGTTGGGAATTCTTCCCGGAGCTTTAGCCACCCTGGGAGTCTGCCCAGCCTCAGCATGGAGTCGCCGCTGCTGGGATCAGGTGGGTCCTCCTTGACAGGTTCAGGTGGTCTCAGGTCCCTTTTCCAGAATTTTCCAGAATTTTCCAGAATTTCCCAGCCTTTTCCAGCACATTTAACCATGTTCAGAACCTGCCTGCAGAGGCTTCTGTCCCTTGAATCCATAAAAATCCACATCCCGCTCCTTCACCCTGGAAATCTCCCCTGGATCAGCTTCCTGAAATTTGGGGTGCAGATCTGAGCTGGGAACATCCCAAACCCTTTTTGCTCCAACTTGCCCAGCCAGGGCTGAATTCCCAGGTGGATAAAGGGGAATATTCCATGACCCCAAATTAGGGACTGTCTGGAGTGGTTCACTTTCCTTCCTGGATTGGGAAGGGATGCTGGGCTGGGCGCAGCTGGTACCTGGGACAGGAAGGGGTTAAGGCAGCCGGGGAGGGGCTCTGACACTCAATCCCGAGTGTTCCCTTTCCAGACTGTTCCTAATCCCAACTGTTCCCTGTCCTGTGTGTTCCCATTCCTGAGTGTTCCCAATCCCTTCCCGATGCTTCCAGAGGGGAAAGGTGAGGAGGGAACGGGCGGCTGCCTGACCCTTTGGAGCAGGAATTGAGGAGAGAGTTGTGGCTCCCTGACCCTTTGGAGAAGGGACAGGAGGGAATCCTGGCTCCCTGACCCTTGGGAGAAGGGAAGAAGGGAGGGAATGGTGGTTCCATAACGCGTTGGAGAAGTGTGACAGGAGGGAAGGGAGGGAGGGGGGAAAAGAGGAAGGAGTGGTGGCTCCAATAACCCTTGGGAGAAGCAGGATCAGAAGGAATCTCTCCCTTGGGAGAAGCAGGATCAGAAGGAATCTCTCCCTTGGGAGAAGCAGGATCAGAAGGAATCTCCTCTCCCTGGGGATTAGCGGGGTAAATTGGAACCTCTCTCCCGCAGGGATCTACACGAGCAACAAGGACCCGATCCCGCTGGGCGCGGCGCTGCGGGCGGTCTGCAGCACGCCGCTGCCCTCGGGGCTGCTCCCGCACCAGGGCGGCGCCGCCCTGCCGCAGCTCAGCCGCTCGCCCTTCGCCAGCTCCATCCCCGCGTCCTCCGCCGCCGGCTCCACCACGCAGGTGAGGCCCGGGATGACCGGGGTTCGGGACGGGGGACACGCGGGAGTGAGGACAGTCGGGATTGGGGACAGTTGGGAATGGGGACAGTCGGGATTGGGGACAGTTGGGATTGGGGGCAGTTGGGAATTGGGACAGTCGGGATTGGGGACAGGTGGGATTGGGGACAGGCGGGATTGGGGGCAGTTGGGAATGGGGACAGTCGGGATTGGGAACAGTTGGGATTGGGGGCAGTTGGGAATGGGGACAGTTGGGAATGGGGACAGTAGGGATTGGGAACAGTCGGGAATGGGGGCAGTTGGGAATGGGAACAGTTTGGAATGGGAACAGTTGGGAATTGGAACAGTCGGGATTGGGGACAGTCGCAATTGGGGACAGTTGGGAATGGGAACAGTCCGGACTGGGGACAGGCGGGAATGGGAACAGTTTGGACAGGGAATGATCAGGAATGGGAACAATTGGGACAGGGAACACTTGGGACAGGGAACACCCAGGATTGGGAACAGTCGGGAATGGGAACACTTCCACCGGGAAGAGCGATTGGATCCACACCATTCCCAGGGCTCCCGGCTCCAAGCCAGTGCTGGGAACGTGCCAAGCCTCTCGCCAGACTTCCAGGAGATATTTTTAACACGGGAGCTGGGAAGAGCTGCAGTAACGAGGATATTTCCCTGTTTCCCGTGCAGGTGTTTTCCCTGGCAGGTTCCACCTTCAGCCTGCCTTCCTCGCACATTTTTGGGAGCCCGCTGACGTCCGGGCTGTCCCTGAACCCCCTCCTGAGCCAGCCGGAGAGCAGCCGGGCAGGTACGTGAGCTCCCAGGTATGTCCGAGTTGGCATTCCCGAGGGCTCTCCCGCCAGGACAGGAGGCCACTGCTGCATTCCCAGCTTTTCCAGCTGCTCTGCCTCGGGGTGACAGCCAGGGCTGCCACAGGGGGACAGGGACAGCGTGTTTGCCAGCAGCACCTCGGGAGTGTCCCTGAAGAGTGGGTGGCCCTGGAGAGTTGGGTGTTCCAGGAGAATGAATGTCTCTGGATCATGAGTGTCCCTGGGTGATGGTGGCTGGCCCTGGATAATGGGTGCTACTGGGGAATGGGTGTCCCTGGATAATGGGTGCTCCTGGATAATGGGTGTCCCTGGATAATGGGTGTCCCTGGAGAAGTGAGTGTTCCTGGGGAATGGGTGTTCCTGGGGAGTGGGTGTTCCTGGGGAATGGGTGTTCCTGGGGAATGGGTGCCCATGGTTTGGGTTGGGAGGGACCCTGAAGATCATCCATGAGCAGGGACACCTCCTATTATCCCAGGGTGCTCCAAGCTGGCCTTGGACACTTCCAGGGATGGGCCGGCCACAGCTTCTCTGGGAATTCCATCCCAGCCCCTCCCCACCCTCACAGGGAGGAATTCCTTCCCAAAACCCCATCTATCCCTGCCTTATCCCAGTTTAAACTCATTCCCTCTGTCCTGTCCCTCCATCCCTTGTCCCAAGCCCTCTCCAGCTCTCCTGGAGCCAATTCCAGCACTGGAAGCTGCTCCAGGATTTTGTACAGGGAGATTCTGGCCACATCTTGGAATTATGGATATAACATGGATATAACAGGATTCCTGCCTGGAAGAGTGTCCCAGTAGGACATTCCTGAGGGGATGAGGGAGCCAGGTTCCCCGGCCCTGTCTGGAGGAGCTGCCGAGCCCCAGCTGGGTTTGCTCGTTCCCAGCAGCAGGAAATCCCTGCTCCAGGCATCCCGCTGGGAATCCTGGCATTCCCTGCAGGAGATTCCCGGGATTCCTGCACGTGGGAATGTGTGGGGAAGAAGAGGAGAGGCAGGGAGGCAGCTGGGGCTGGAGCCACCACATCTGACAAGGCCCAGGGCGAGGGGAGCGAGCGTTCCAGGGATGGGAAGATAAATGTGGGATTTATCCTGGATTACCCTTGGAATGGCAGATATCCTGCACATGTGCACAGCAGCCCCATCCCAGATTTCCTGGGGCACGGGGATGGCTCTGGAGGAAGGTTCTGGATGCCAAAGCTGAGCTGGGCACTGCTGAGGGCACACCTCAGCTCCTGGGGGCAGTTTTGGAATCTTCCCAAGAAGGACATGGAGGGGCTGGAGCGTGGCCAGGGTTTGGAGTGCCAGGAGTGGCTGAGGGAGCTGGGAATGTTTATCCTGGAGAAAAGGGGGTTCAGGATCCTTCTGGATCTCCACAAGTCCCTGATAGGAGGGGACAGCCAGGGGTGGTCGGGTTCTGCTCCCAGGGAACAGGGACAGGAGGAGAGGGAACGGCCTCAGGCTGGGCCAGGGGAGGTTTGGTTGGATATTTGGGGAAATTTCCTCATGGAAAGGGTGGTCAGGCACTGGAACAAGTCCCCATCCCTGGAAGTGTTCCAAACCGTGTGGATGTGGCACTTGGGGACACGGCTGAGCAGGGACAGGGTTAATGATTGACCTCCTGACCTTGGGGGGCTTTTCCAACCCGAACCGTTCCGTGATTCCCTTGAAGCTCCTTAGGGAGCACCTGGAAACCTCCAGGACCCCGGGGGAAGGATCCTCAGTCCCGGCTGACCTTAAAGCTCTGCTCCAGGCTGATTCTGGAGTGACATCGCAGTGACAGCCGATCCCCTGGGATTACCGGATCCAGCCGGGGGCAGGGCTGGCACGGGATTTGTCCCTCCCTCCCTGCGGCCCCATCCCCCGGCGGCTCCGGGAAAACCGGCTCCAGGCTTTGCAAAGCTCCGCCGGGCGCGGCGCGGCGGGGGCAGAGCGGGCCGGGGTGACCTTGCCGGGGTGACCGCCCCGACCGTGCCGCGGTGCCAGGCGGTGCCAGGCCGTGCCAGGCCGTGCCAGGCGGTGCCAGCCGCTCCTCCCCGGGGAGGCGCCGCCAGGGCCGCTCTGCGCTGCGCGGGGCCGGCGCTGCTCGGTGCGGTGCTGCCCGGGGCGCTCGGTGCTGCCCGGTCCCGTTCGGTGCTGCTCGGTGAGGCTCGGTACTGGTGCTGCTCGGTGCGGTTCGGTACTTCCCGGTATCGCTCAGTTGTGGTGCCACTCGGAACTACTTGGTGCCCCTCGGTGCCGCCCGGTACCGCTCGGTGCTGGTGCTGCTCGGTACCACCCGGTGCCCCCCAGCAGGCACTCGGCGGGCGCTCACCGGGCTCCGGCCGTGCCGGGCGCCCCTGACCCCGGGCACTCTGTCCCTGTCCCCGCGCAGAGCCCGACCTGGAGGATTGCGGCTTCGGCTGCCGAGGGACGTCCCCGCAGGAGAGCCTGTCCTCCATGTGAGTGTCCCTGGGGACAGCGGGGACACCGTGGGGACAGCCCGGGGGGGCGGAAACAGCTCCTGCCGCGCTCCTTGGGGTGTGGGATGGGATGGGATGGGATGGGATGGGATGGGATGGGATGGGATGGGATGGGATGGGATGGGATGACCCAGGATTGCTTTCCCAGCCCCAGCCAGCACTGAGCTCACCTGGGGCTCACCTGAAGCGCAGCACAGGAGGCTCAGCCTGGGGGGCTGTGGCCACTCGGGGCCAGGCAGAGGAACAATGGGAGCAGGGAATGGAGCGGGAATGGAACAGGGAATGGAGCAGGAATGGAGCAGGAATGGAGCAGGGAATGGAGCAGGAATGGAGCAGGAATGGAGTAGGAATGGAGCAGGGATGGAGCGGGAATGGAGCAGGGAATGGAGCAGGAATGGAGCGGGAATGCAGCAGGGAATGGAGCAGGGATGTAACAGGAATGGAGCAGGAATGGAACAGGGAATGGAGCAGGGATGGAGCAGGGATGGATTGGGAATGGAGCAGGAATGGAGCGGGAATGGAGCAGGGATGGAGCCGGGATGGAACGGGAATGGAGCAGGGATGGAGCGGGAATGGAGCAGGGATGGAGCCTGGAGCAGAGCAGGGCCCCCTGACACCCCCGGCCCCCCCAGGTCCCCCATCAGCAGCCTGCCAACCCTCTTCGACCAGACCGTGTCATGCAGCAGCAGCGGGCAGCTGGACAGTGTCCCGCAGGCCACCCCCAACATCGAGCAGCTCCTGGAGAAGCAGGGCAACGGCGAGGCCGGGGTGAACAGTGAGTGCGGCCGGGGGGCGGCGGGGCGGCTCCCGGGGCTCTCGGGGTGGGAGCCGCTGGGATTTTGGGATTCTGCCCGCGGGCAGCAGAGCCGGGCGGGGACAAAGCCCCAGTGTGTGCCAGGGGGAGGAGCTGGGGCAGCGCTGTGGGGCCGGTCCGTCCCTCTCTGGGGTTTGATTGTGAGTCCTGTGATCCCTTGTGATTTCCTCTTTCCTCCCTTTTCCCCCCCATTTTGTCCCGTCCCCCCTCGGTCCCCCCGCAGTTGTGGAGATGCTGAAGGCGCTGCACTCGCTGCAGAAGGAGAACCAGCGGCTGCAGGAGCAGATCATGACGCTGACGGCCAAGAAGGAGCGGCTGCAGCTGCTCAATGTCCAGCTGTCCGTCCCCTTCCCCGTGGTCACCAGCAGCAACGGCCCGGGCGGCCAGGCCCAGTACATCCTGCCTGCCAACGGTGAGGCACCGGGGCTGAGGGCGCCCAGGGACGTGTCCCTGTGCCCCAGGGGTGGCCGAGGGGTGACAGCAGGCAGGATCTGTCCCACAGCCACCTCAGGGTCCAGCCCTGACTCTGCTCACTCGCCCCTCTCCCCTCCCAGTCTGCACCGGTGACTCCCTGAGCATCAGCAAGAGTCCCCCGTGCAAGAACAGCTTCGGCATCGAGAACTCGCTCTCCACATCCTCCGAGGTACAGCGGCCCCTGCGGCCACCAGCGGCCGGGCAGGGCCTCGGGCAGGGGCAGCGCAGCAGCCTCGGGGCTCGCTAGCCAGCTGGTAAAGCCTGCTAGCCCAGGCGCAGAGAACAGGTTCTCCTGCAGTGCCTGAGGGTTGGGTAGAGTAGCTGAGGGCGCTTCCAGGTGATCCTGGACATCCAGCAGGGCTGGGGTCGAGCTCTGAGACCCCTCTGAGTTCTGGGACCCCTCGAGCCACCCGAGCCCCCCCTTGCCACCCCCAGCTGCCCTGGGCAGCCGCCCCAGCCCGATGCTCTGTGTCCGTTTCTCCCCCAGGACCCTCACTCGGGCTGTCCCAGCAGGAGCAGCTCCTCCCTGTCCTTCCACAGCACGCCCCCGCCCCTGCCCATGCTGCAGCCCAGCCCCGCCTCGCTGCCCCTGCCCGGGGCGCAGCAGGTGAACGGCCTGGCCAGGGTGGCAGGCGGGGGGCTGGCCGCAGCCTCGGGGGCCAGCCACGGCCTCTCGGCGGTGCCCATGGTGGACGGCCTGCTGGGCAACCTGGCCGGAGCCCAGCAGATGCCCCTCAACGGGATCCTGGGGAGCCTGAACGGAGCGCAGCCCGCCCAGCCTCCCGGCGCGCCCCCGGCCCTGCAGCTCTCCACCAGCCTGAGCAGGTGAGGATGGGCGGCCCTGCCCTCTCCAGCCCAGCTTAGCTCCGGGGGGAGGGAGGTAGCGGTTCTGGCCATGCTGACCGCTCTGGAGAGCTGTCCCCAAGCATGGGGGAGCCTGGCTTGGTGTTCCCAGATGATGCCAGGCATTGTGTCCACAGGGAGGGGACCAGCAGGAATTTTAGCAGCCGCTAAACTGGACCCCTTGTCCCTCACAAGCTGTGGAATTATCCCTGTGTTCCTGGTGGCTTTACCTGCAGCGTGTTCCCCCAGAGAGCTGGAGAGCTCAGCCAAGGCATTTCCCAGCTCCTGCCAAATGCGCTTCTCACAAATGTGTTCCTCCCTCACTCCTGCACCTGGGATGCTGCTGGGCATGGAGGGAAATCTCTTTAGCTCCCGTGTCTCCCTGTGTTCCCGCAGCGTGGCCAGCCTGAGTCCCCTGACGGAGCAGCAGCGGCACGTCCTGCAGCAGCACGAGCAGCAGCTGCAGCAGCTGCAGCAGCTCCTGACTTCCCAGCCACTTAACCCGGTAAGGGAGGGAGAGGAGAGTGGCGGTGCTGGGAAAAGCTCAGAGCAGAGAGGAAAATCTGAAATTAAAACCTGAGGGTCCCTCCTGTCCCCAAATGCTCCGAGCCTTTTGAGGCTGAACCCACCATGGGCTGGGCGAGGGAATTCAGAGCTGGTTTGGGAATTTGAGGTGGGGGAGCATCCCAAATCCCAAGCAGCAAAGCTCCAGGCAGGGGCGTGTGGCACCTCCTGGGGAGGGGAGTTGGGATTTGGGCTTTTTTTGTACCAAGAAAGAAGCTTAATCTGAGTTTAATCTGAGTTTGCCACATCCTGAGGGGTGAGAAGGTGGGAGCTCCGGGAAATTGGGAGGGGGAAATCAGGAGAGCCGTGCCCTCCTGGAGTCATCCAGGGATGGAAATCCTGTGGATCCTGGGATGCAAATCCTGCTGGATCCTGGGCTGACCCCGGGCCCAGGGGAGAGGCAGAATGTGCCAAGGATCCTGCTGGGGGTTAGAGAGAAATAAAACCCAAATTGTTTAAATCCCAGGCAGCTCAGCCGTGCCTGGGCACGCCCACACAGGGAGCTGGAGGTGCCTGAGGCCACCGAGGGTGGCTCAGAGTTTTGGGGTCACCAAAAGGCTCCGGGGTTCTTGGCTCCCTGCCTGCACCCCCTGTCCTGGGAATGGAGGTAGAGAGGTGGCAAACAGATCCTGAGGTGGCAAACAAATCCCTGAGGTGGCAAACAGATTCTGAGATGGCAAACAAATCCCTGAGATGGCAAACATATCCTGAGGTGGCAAACAGATCCTGAGGTGGCAAACCCCAGCCCCTGGCCTTGCAGAGATCTCGGTGCTCTTCCCACCCTGCCTAGTGTGACACGGGAGTGCCACCAGCGCTGTCCCCAGGGCTGGGCCTTGCCCGTTCCACCCAGGAGCCCAGCCGGCTGCTCTGGATGCATTTCTGGGTCAGGCTATTTTTGTATCCTGGGAAAAGCCAATTTCCGAGGGCAGCTGATGCCACCGTGTCACCCGCGGGGACAGGACAATGGCAGCTCCGGCTGCCGCGAGGGTCGATGGTTGCCATAGCGATTCCTGCAGTTTTCCCAGATTTCAGGGAGTTTTTCCCTGAATTCAGGGCGTCCCTCGGGATGCAGGTGAGCCCTGAGCCTGCTCCCCCTGCGTCCCGCTCACCTGGAATTCAGGAAGGGATTCAGAGCCAGTTTGGGATGTCGGGATGGTGAATTCCACAGATTTGAAATTGCTGCATTGATGAGTTGGAATTGTGGGGGATTTGTGTCAGAGCTCTCTGTCCCCATTCTGTTCCTGCTCTGTCCCCACTTGTCCCCTCCTGCTGAGGGCATTGTCCCCGCGCTGTCCCCGCTCTGAGCCGTGTCCCGGCCGTTCCCGCAGGAGCAGCAGGCGCTGGTGTTCCAGATGATGCAGCAGATCCAGCAGAAGCGGGAGCTGCAGCGGCTGCAGATGTCGGGCTCGTCCCAGCTGTCCCTGCTGGCCGCCACCTCGGCCCCGCTGCACCCCAGCCCCAGCGCGCTGCTGACCTCGGCCGCGCCCAGCGGGGGCTCCCTGCTGGCCTCGCTGTCCCCGCAGCAGCTGAACCCCGGCGGGGCCCTGCTGGCCCCCCAGGCCACCCCCCCGCTGGGCTCGGGGCCGGCCATGGCCCCCAACCCCTTCCTGAGCCTGCAGCCCGACGGCAGCACCCCGAAGGGAACGGTGGGTACGGGGCTGGCACGGGCCTGGCTGGGGACAGGCTGGGGCAGGCTGGGGTGGGATGGGGACAGGGTGGGGACAGTGTGGGGACAGCATGGGGATGGTCTGGGGACAGCCTGAGGACAGCTGGGGACAGCTGGGGAGAGACACATTCCTTCCTCCTCCAGTCCTTGTCCCCCAATCCCAGTCCCCCCAATCAATCCCCATCCCCCCAGTCCCTGTTCCCCAATCCCGTCCCCGCAATCCGTGTCCCCCCTGATCCAGCCGTGTCCCCGTTTGTCCCCGCAGCCCCTGGGTGACAAGGGCGCTCCCCTGGCGCAGGACAAGGGCTAGGAGCCCCGCGGCCCTGAGCCCGCAGCCAACCCTCTCCCGGGGACCGCGGCTTCCCCGCGGCACCGGCGGAGCCCGGCGCTCCCAAGGAGCGGCCCAGGAGGAGCCTCGGGAGCCACAGCGGCCGTCACCAAGCCCCGGTGCCACCAGGAGCCAAGGTGGCATCACCTGTCCCCTGCTCCACGTGCCAGAGCGAACTCCAGTGGATCCTGCCGGGAGCGTGGGGAGCCGCCGGGGCACCAGAGACCCCCAGAGCCTTGGGGAAGGACGTGGTGGCGCTTGGGCAGTGCCCAAGGGTGTGGCCCTGGATGTGGCACTGCCAGGGGAGGACGTGGTGGCACTTGGGCACTGCCCAAGGGTGTGGCACTGCCAGGGAAGGACGTGGTGGCGCTTGGGCAGTGCCCAAGGGTGTGGCCCTGGATGTGGCACTGCTGGAGAAGGGACATGGTGGCACCTGGAGCTGGCCAAGGTTGTGGCCCTGGATGTGGCACTGCCAGGGGAGGATGTGGTGGCCGTGCCCAGATGGGGACATCCAGAAGAATTCCCAAGCTGAGGTTTCCCTGCTTTTCCCGCTGGGCTTTGCTCCAGCTGGCGGCCGATCCAGCCTGGAAGGACAGATGGATGAGGATGGACAGAGGTGGGCAGGAGGTGGCACCACCTGGGAGGACGTTGTCACCTGTGCCAGCTGCCGGAGGGACGGGGCTGTCCTTCCTTCCCAGAATTCCCAAAGGCCGACGTCTGAGCTGGAAAAGGTGCCACAGCCGGGATTGTCCAACGTCAGAAGGAGCTCCTGGACCTGGGAGAGGATTCCTGGACCTGAGTTTGGAGATGAAAATCTCTGTGGGGAGGAGAATCCCAAATGTGGTCCCTGTGTTTTCCCGCCCACCACAGATCATTCCCACAAAACCACATTCTTCCGCTGGGCCTGGGAAGAGGGATCTCCAAGGAATGGGACAGTGACCACAGTCCTGAGCCTGGCATGGCAGAACTTCCATCGCTTTCCACCTTTTGACCTTGATTCCATCTTCAGCCTGGAATATCCACCAGGAATCGGCTTCCTCTGAGCTGGTATGGAAGGAAGGAAGGAAGGAAGGAAGGAAGGAAGGAAGGAAGGAAGGAAGGAAGGAAGGAAGGAAGGACAGTCAGGGCAGCTCTGGGAAGGGGACCACCAGCACCAAACGCACCAACGCCCCTCCTTCCCTCATCCCTGGGTACATCCAGAGCTCCTGGGAATGCTCCAGCTGACGGAACCTCCTTTGGGAGAGCCACAGATCCCAGATTCTGGGACCTCTGAGCCGTGTTCAGCGCATCCCCACTGCCCTTCCTGCTTTGCACTATTCCCGTTATCAGCAGTGGGGCTGCGCTGATCGTGCTGGCAAAGCTCGGCCCAGGCGAAATCCTCCACTGAATTTCCTTTTTTAGTGTTTATTTTATTTTATTTTATTTGGTTTTTTTTTCCTAAGATTCACACCATGAAGGTTGTCTAAAAAAAACAGAGAAAAAAAATAATACCAAACTGTTTCTGCTCCCAGCTTGGAGCTCTGAACTGGGCAGAGCCGCTGGCTGCTCAGAAATAGAAATATATATTAAATATATAATGGGATTTATCTATCCAGAGGTTATAACGAGCTTAGGAAGCTGTTGGGGAGCCCCATTCTTTGGGATCCCCGTCCCCAAACCCACTCCAGGCACAATTCCCTTCTTGCACTTTGAAATTCCTTTGGATTTTTCTGTTTTTCCCCCCACTCCGAGCTGGGTCTTCCCCCTCCCTCGGCACCCCTGGAGGTGCCACCCAAAATCCTCCTGGCACGGGGACACCCCTGGCACGGTGACCGCAGGTCCCCCCCACCTCCCCCCTGAGAAGCCTTGGGCATGGCAGCGATGGTGAAAGCAAATTTAGTCCCAAATTGGGGCTAAAATGCGGAATTTCAGGGCTGTCCCCCGGCCTGTTTTGGTGTGTGGTGGCTGTGCCTGCCATCCTGCAGATCCTTGGGATTTGGGAACAGCCAAAGCCCAGCTTTGGGCCAGAGGGAGGATGGGCAGGGGGCTCTGCCAGCTGGGCGTGGCCAGGAGTTGGGGTTTATTTTATATTTTATTTTATTTTATTTTATTTTATTTTATTTTATTTTATTTTATTTTATTTTATTTTATTTTATTTTATTTTATTTTATTTTATTCTTCTTTGCTTTTTATCACAAATCCCAAATCCCTGCATTGCCCCGGGATTCCAAATCCCTGTGGTGCTCCCCGCGGCCTCCAGCTCCATTTGCAACCCCAAAGACCCCAAAGTTGTGCCCAAATGTCCCAGTTCTTCCAAAATCCAAAATTCCTGGGGATCTGGAAGGTGCAAGGAGTGGGGAGAGGGGGCTGGGAAGGGAATTAATCTCCCAGGAAACCCAAAATCCGTGTTGGGATCGCCCCCGATTTGGGGTCGGTGCCCAAATCCCTGGACAAGCTCAGGACACCAAAGGGGTCAGTGAGAGGCACTTGGGGGTGAATCCAGAGGCTGGAAATGCTGGAATTGGCTCCTGCTGGGGGGGCCAGGCTTTGGAAGAGGAAGGAAATCCAGGAATTTGGGGTTTTTTTAGGCAGGATCACAACCAGGGGAGCTGGATCCCTCTGGATCTCTGGGAATTCCGAGAGGTGGATCCAGGAATTCCCAGAGCTGGATCCCTCCAGCTCCCCAGGAATTCCGGGATTTGGGGTCACAGACAGAAAGCACTTACACCTCTCCCTGTGCCCAACCTTTCAAAGGCTCCCAACCCCGGGAATTGTCACCTCCAGCCACCCCAGATGTCCCTTGGGCAGAGTGAGGAGAAGGAGCTGGGAAATTCCAGGTGAATCCCTGTGGAAAAAAAAAAAAAAAAATGGGAGAGCAGGGGGAAGGGCAAGGAGGAAAAGGAAAAGCTAAAGATGATCCGTGTTTCAGTTGCACTGGGGTACGTTTCTTTACCCGTTTTGATGCTCTCATTTAGGATCGTTGCATGTGTCCTTTTGTGGTTTTATCTTTATTTTATTTGGGTTTAGGTTTTTTTTTGTTTTGGTTTGGTTTGTTTTTTGTTTTTTGGTTTGTTTTTTTTTTTTAATATTAAATGAAAGAGAAAAATGTGTATATTTTTGGCAATTTAAGGTAATGTAGCTAAGATATATTTTTTTCACGCTGCTTGACTGGTCTTTATTATAATAAATAATATTAATATTAATTGCGAGGAGGTTTTTAATAAAGATAAGGGGGGCAAATTTAAATGGGAATGGGAATTCCCTGCCTGGTGCTGGAAATGTGTGGAGGAATCCGAATCCAGGGATGGTCCCAGAATGCAGGAGGTGGGAATGATTGGGAAAAGGAGGGTTTTTCCAAAAAAACCCCAATGATGGCCCCCATTGAATCCCAAATCCTCGTGCTGTGCTGGTGAGCAGCTCCTGAATCGTCCTTTTTTCAAAGGATTTATTCCCTGGAAGCCTCAAATCCACAGGCTCGTGCTGCCCCTGCTTTGGCCCCTTTCCTGCCCAAAATCGGGTTTGGAGACGTGGGAAAAGCCACTCCCAGCCAGGATTCTGAGAATTCCCACTGGAAAAGCCGTTCCCAGCCAGGATTCTGAGAATTCTCACTGGAAAAGCCGTTCCCAGCCAGGATTCCTGGAACTGCCATTGAAAAAGCTCTCCCAGCCAGGATTCTGGGAATTTCCAGGGTCGAGGCTGAAGGCCCGGGGGGCTCCAG
Organism: Onychostruthus taczanowskii; assembly: GCF_017590055.1. Taxonomy (NCBI): domain Eukaryota; kingdom Metazoa; phylum Chordata; class Aves; order Passeriformes; family Passeridae; genus Onychostruthus; species Onychostruthus taczanowskii. The sequence continues at coordinate 678,478 of NW_024499206.1, forward strand.
GGGGAAAACTGAGGCACAGAGAGGGGGGACGTGCTCCTGAGCCAGGTGTTCTGCCCGGGAAAGGGAGCGGCACTGGGATCAGGAGAGACTGGGATGTGGGGCAGTGGGAGTGGGCACTGGGAATGGGAACTGGGACCGGGATTGGGAACTGGGACCGGGATTGGGAACTGGGACCGGGATTGGGAACTGGGACTGGGAACGGGAACTGGGACTGGGATTGGGAACTGGGACTGGGATTGGGAACTGGGACTGGGATTGGGAACTGGGACTGGGAACGGGAACTGGGACTGGGATTGGGAACTGGGACCGGGATTGGGAACTGGGACCTTGCACTGGACTCGAGCACTGGACCGGGACCGGGGCACTGCGAGTGGCACCGGGATTGGGCACAGGGACCGGGCACCGGGACCGTGCAGTGCGATCGGGAATCGTGACTGGGACCGGGACCGGGATCGCCACTGGAATGGAGCACCGGGACCGGGACCAGCTCTGGGAACGAGGACCAGGATCGCTCACTGGGAGCGGGAACCGGAGCGGGATCGGGCACCGTGACTGGGAGCGGGACCCGGCACCGGCACCGGGACCCGGCACCGGCACCGGGACCCGGCACTGAGATCGAGCAGCGGCACCGGGCCCGGGTGCCGGGGGCGGCGGCGGTACCGAGCCCCGGAACCACACGCCAGGAGCGCCCCCGGCCCGGCCCGGCCCCGCACGGAGCAGCCGCGCTCCCGCCGAGTCCGCCCGGCTCTTCCGGCGGCGCCGGGAGGAGGAGGAGGAGGAGGAGCCGCGCGGGGAAGGTCACCGGGAGTGACACCGGGAGCGGCACCGGGACCATGCTGCGGCCCAGACCGGCCGCGCTCCTTCCGCTGATGAAGGCGGCGGGGGGCGGCCGCCGGTGCCGGGAGCCCGCGGGCGGGGCGCGGGTCCCGTCGCTCTGCTCCGCGCCGCCCCCGCAGCCGGTGATCGCCGCCAAGGAGCCGTTCCCGGTGGAGCTGCAGGCGGGGAAGACCTACGGCTGGTGCGCCTGCGGGCACAGCAAGCGCCAGGTCGGGCCGGGGGGCTGGGGGAACCGGGGGCGTCCGGGAGAACCGGGAGGGTCCGAGGAACCGCGGGGGTCCGGGAGAACCGGGAGGGTCCGGGAGAAGCGGGGTGTCCGGGAGAACCGGGTGAGTCCCGGAGAATCGGGGGGGTCCAGGAGAACCGGGGTGTCCGGGAGGTTCCGGGCGTTCCTGGGGACTCTGCGGTGGCTCCCGGGGGGGCTCCAGGGGATCTGGGAGCCCCCATGGGGGTCTGGAGGGTCCAGGGGCTCTGGGGCACCGCCAGCCCCGAGTTGGGATGTGTGCAGATGCCGATGGGGCCAGGGCAGGAGCGGCCCCACAGGAACCCCCCAGCCCCGGAGAGGGAGGTTTTGGGGCGCTTTTGGGGTTCTGCGCTCCCGGGAGCTGCAATTCCCAGGGATGCGCTGCCCAGGGGTGGGACGGGACGGGACGGGATGGGACGGGACGGGACGGGACGGGACGGGATGGGATCTGTGGGATAGGATCTGTGGGATGGGATGGGATGGGACGGGACGGGACGGGACGGGACGGGACGGGACGGGATCTGTGGGATGGGATGGGATGGGATGGGATCTGTGGGATGGGATGGTCACGGTGGCCCCGGGACAGCATCCAGCCACCCAAACCCCTCCTTGACGCCGTCCCCGTTTGCCCGCAGCCCTTCTGTGACGGTGCCCACAAGAAGGAGGCGCCGGGGCTGTCCTCGCTGCGCTTCACCCCGTCCCGAAGCGGCCCCGCGCTGCTCTGCGGCTGCAAACGCACCCGGAGCCCCCCGTACTGCGACGGCTCCCACCGGGGGCACGAGGTGCAGGCGGCGCCTGAGCGGGGCTCGGCAGCTCCGGGATGCCCATCCTGACCCCGGCACGGCCGCACGGCGGGAGGACAGGCTCCAAACCCCAATGAAACCCTAATTCCGGAGCGCCGGGAGCCGCCCCCGCTGCAGGGATTCGCCTCCCGACCCCAAATCAGCCTCTGGATAATGGGGTTGGTGGGAGGGACCCCAAATCAGCCTCTGGATAATGGGGTTGGTGGGAGGGACCCCAAATCAGCCTCTGGATAATGGGGTTGGGGAGGGGCCTGTGGGAGCTGTGGAGTTTGGCAGGAGGGATCCGTGGGATTTGGGCTCTGTGGGATCTGTGGGATTTGGGATGGAGATACCAATGGGATTTGGCAAGAGGCTCTGTGGGATTCGGGCTCTGTGGGATCTCTCAGGAGGCTCTGTGGGATCTCTCAGTAGGCTCTGTGGGATTCGGGCTCTGTGGGATCAATCAGGAAGCTCTGTGGGATTTGGGCTCTGTGGGATCTGTGGGATTTGGGATGGAGATACCAATGGGATTTGGCAAGAGGCTCTGTGGGATTCGGGCTCTGTGGGATCTCTCAGGAGGCTCTGTGGGATTCGGGATCTGTGGGATCTCTCAGGAAGCTCTGGGCAGCCACCCTTGTGGTGTTTGTTCATTTCCAAAGCTGGACCCGAGGTTTGCAAAGGTTGAACCCTAGAGATTGAGACTGGGATCATTCCCAGAGACTGGGATAATTTCCAGGACAATAAACAGGGTCTGAACACACGGAGCGGTCTGGGATGTACTGAGAGGAAAACCCGACACCAAAACACCCCCGAGCCCAAACCTGAACCCCAGCCCAAACCCAAATCATGCCCTGCCCAGCCCAGACAGTGTGCCCAGGCCAGGCAATGGTTGGACACAGGAATTGCTGAATTCCAAACAGGAATTGTTGAATTCCGTGGAGAAATTTTAATTCCATGCAGGAATTGCTAAATTCCGTGCAGGATTTGCTAAATTCCATGCAGGAATCATTTAATTCACTGCAGGAATTGTTGAATTCCCTGCAGGAATTGTTGAATTCCACAGAGGAATTGCTGAATTCCACACAGGAATTGCTGAATTCCCTGCAGGAATTTGCTCCCTTCCCACGCTCACCCCTCTCGGGAGCCTCCTGGCCAAAGGCGCCGAAATCTGATTTTTATTTTTATGTTCTTTTATTCCAAACGCACCATGGGGGCAGGAGGAGAGGCTGGGAAGGGCAAGACACCAAAAATAAAAAAATTCGGGATCATGGGAAGCAGGGAGCAGCTCCATCCCAACCTTTGGGTGCCCCCAAACTTCCCTGGAGCCATCAGGACCTCGGGAAGAGAAAATATTTCGGGGGATTTGTGCTGCTACCACCAAGTTGGAGGAAAATACCCCCAAAACCCCCCAAATTTACTGTGCAGAAGGGCAAAGCCCGCAGGGAACACAAATCCCCCAGAAAACACCCAGGATGAGATCCAGGGACAGCTGGAGCTGCTGGAGCCGGCAGCTCCGGGCTGGGGTGTGAATCCCCAGAAAAAAAACCCAAAATGGGAAATAAAACCCTAGAGCAGAGCCCAGGGAGGCTGAGGAGGGGTTTGGGGTTTTGGGATTGTTTGGGTTTTGGGGGTTTTTGGGGTTTTGGGTTCTGTGCTTGGCCCTCACCTGTGCAGCCACGACCCTGGTGGGGAGGGAGGAGGAGGAAGAGGAGGAGGAGAAGGAAAAACCTCTGGGAAAAGCAGGAATGTGGGAATGGGGGAATGCAGGAATTTGGGAATTTATGAATTTGGGAATGCAGGAATTTGGGAACATGGGAATGTTGGAATTTGGGAATTTGGGGATCTGGCAGCTCCCAGCTCCAGGGGCAGGATGAGGTGGGGGGGGCCTGAAGCTTCCATGAATCAAACCCAGACCTCAACCCCCCCAAAAAAAACCCAAAACCAAACAAAAACCCACCCAAAACCAACCCAAAGCACATTTAAAAATATCCGCCGCCATTTCTGCGTCTTCTCCGAGTTTTTAAATTAGAAAATAATTCCGTAGAACTCTGCTCTGTCCCTATGTACACACCCACATTTATAGAGGTCTGCAAGGGGTTTCAGGAATTCCAGGAGGGGTTTTAGGAATCCCAGGAGGGTTTTGAGCAGTCCCTGGAGGGTCTGCAGCATTTCCAGGAGGATTTTTAGCAGTTCCAGGAGGACTTTTAGCAGCCCCTGCAGGGTTTTTCGGAGTCCCTGGAGGGGTTGTAGGACTCCCAGGAAGAATTTTTGGAGTCCCAGGAGGATTTTCTGAGCCCCAGGATGACTTTTCAGAGCCCCAGGATGACTTTCCAGAGTCCCAGGAAGATTTTTTGGAATCCCGGGAAGATTTTCCGGAGTCCCAGGAAGATTTTTTGGAGTACCAGGAGGATTTTCCGGAGTCCCAGGAGGATTTTTTGGAGTACCAGGAGGACTTTCCGGAGTCCCAGGAGGATTTTTCAGAGTCCCAGGAGGGTTTCCAGCAGCCCCCGGAGGTTTTTAGCTCGGGGCCGAGCCCGCGCTGCCGTTCAGGGCGGTTTTGCGGCCGCGGGCAGGTGGCAGCGGGTGACAGCCGGCTGGCAGCGGGTGACAGTTCGAGGCCGAGCCGTTGAGGGCGGGCCCGGGGGGGCCGTGGCCGGGGCCGGGCAGGGCGGGGGGCGATGCCAGCCCGGGGCTCTGCGCTTTGTCGCTGCCCGACTCGCACTCGGAGGCGCCGCTGGTGTTGGTGCCCTCGGAGGGCAGCACCGGGCACAGCTTGAGCCGCTTGCAGGAGGGCTGCACGCGGTACTTGAGGGCCAGGGGACCGGTCTGGGGACACGGGGACACCGGCACTGCCACCACCCATCCCCCGGGGACGCCGGCGCTGCCGCCCCCCTCCCACCGGGGAACCCGAAAATCCCGCCCGGAGCAAACGCCCCTGTCAGGAAAATCCCCCCCGCTCTGGGATTTGTTATGGGAAAAGCTCCCCCAGGACAGATTTTCCCTCTTTTCCCCAAGGACAGATTTTTCCAGGACAGATATTCCCTGTTTTATCCCCCCAAAACCAGATTTTCCCAGTTTCTCCCAGCACAGATATTCGCACTTTCCCCAGGACAAATTTCCCAATATTCCCAGCCCAGATACACCCAGTTTCTCCTGGGACAGATTTTTCCCACTTTTCCCAGTATAGATATTCCCAGTTTTGCCCCTCAAGGGACAGGCTTTCCCAGTATTCCCAGCACAGCTTTTCCCTGTTTCCCTGTTTCCTCACCCTCCTCCAGGGGTAGATGTAGGCGATGTCCATCAGGGTGTAATATTCCTTCAGGGGCTCGTCCTCATACAGCACCTCCACCTGGAGATGGGAAAGGAGGGATCCAAACCCCGGGAAAGGAGGGATCCAGACCCCGGGAAAGGAGGGATCCAAACCCCGGGAAAGGAGGGATCCAAACCCCAGGAAAGGAGGGATCCAAACCCCGGGAAAGGAGGGATCCAAACCCCGGGAAAGGAGGGATCCAAACCCCGGGAAAGGAGGGATCCAGACTCAGGAGAAGGATGGATCTGGCCATGGGAAAAGGAAGGCCCCAGCCCCAGGGAAGGGACAGCCCAGCAGGAATATTTGGGACAAGCAGGGATCAGCAGTGGATGCAACACGGGATGGCCAAAACGGCCCCTCTGAGCCAAGCTGAGCACGGCAGAACCTGGGCAGTGCCCCCCGAGCACTCCCAAACATTCTGGAGCATTCCCACCCATTCCCAGCCAGCCATTCCGGAGCCCTCCTGAGCGCTGCTCACTCGGTACTTGCTGGGCACGTCCATCTTGTTGCGCAGGAACTTGGCCAGGTGCAGCACGGTCATGGCCGCGGGGCAGCGCAGGAACCGCAGCCCGGGGCTCGGCGGGCACGGTGGCGCCTGGGGAGGGACGGCTTTGGGGGCACCCGGCTTTGGGGTGTCCCACCTTTGGGGTGGCCTGGATTTGGGGTGTCCCAGGGACTGGGGAGTCCCAGGTTTGGGGTATCCGGGATTTGGGGTATCCCGGGTTTGGGGAGTCCCAGGTTTAGGGTGTCCCCCTGTGCCCCTCAGGACTCCCCCAAGGCAGCTGAGCACTGAGGGCTCTGTGCCACCACAGTGCCACCACAGTGCCACCGCAGTGCCACCCCTTGCTCACCTTGTCCTTGTCCAGGTCCCCATTCTCCACGGCGCCTTTCTGGTCCTCCCTGGGGAGGGACATGGGACAGGGATTGGGGAAAGGAGAGGCAAAAACCCCAGGAGAGGGAAACACCTGGGTCCCCCTGGATCCCTCTGGATCCCTCTGGAATGCTGCTCCAGGCACCAGAGACATCCCCATCCTCGGGCTGTAGCGGAGCCCCGGGCGGTACCTGAGCCCAGTTGGTACCAGAGCCCAGCTGTACTAGAGCCCCGGGCGGTACCGGCGCCCGCCGTACCTGCAGTCCCGGTGGAACTCGATGGACAGACTGACGATCTCGTCCTCGGGCCCCGCGCCCTGGTCCCGCTCGGCCACCTCGCCACGCTCCTCCTGCGAGCCCAGGGGAACTGCGGGAGAGTGACAGGGCTGGGGAGGGACCAGGCTGGGACACTGGGACACTGGGACATTGACACTGTGACACTGACACTGTGACACTGACAGTGTGACACTGACACTGACACCGTGACATTGACACTGACACTGTGACACTGACACTGTGACACTGACACTGACAGTGTGACATTGACACTGACCCTGTGACATTGACACTGACACTGTGACACTGACACTGTGACACTGACACTGACACTGTGACATTGACACTGACACTGTGACACTGACACTGTGACATTGACACTGACAGTGTGACATTGACACTGTGACATTGACAGTTTGACACTGTGACATTGACACTGATACTGTGACACTGACACTGATACTGTGACATTGACACTGACACTGTGACACTGACACTGACACTGTGACACTGACAGTTTGACCCTGTGACATTGCCAGTGTGACACTGACACTGTGACCCTGTGACATGTGACACTCACCCTCGGCCACCGGGTACGCAGCGTAGAAGTCACGCCTCCTCTTCATCTCATCTGTGGGGATGGGGAAAGGGACGGGGACAGGGACAGGGACATGAGTGGGGACAGCGCCACAGCTGGGGGGCGACAGCAAGAGGGCACAGGGGACACCCCAGAATGCCCAGGGAATTCCCAGCATGAACAATCCCATAAATCCCGCAGTGGCGCCCAATCCTGAGGGATTTTGGGTCCCCACACCCCAAATCCAGAACTTTTCTCCATTCCTGAGGTGCTTGGAGCAAATCCACAGCTCCTGCTCCAGGATTGTCCCAAAATCTGGGATGGGCGCCGTGTCCATGTGTCCTGCTGTCCCCGTGGGAATGGGAAATCCCTGGGAAGATCCCGGGAGTTCAGGGGGATGGGAGTGAGTTACAAATTCCCAAATTCCCAAATTCTCCCCATCCTTGGCTGCACCTTTGAAAAGCCCTGGCACCAGCTTGTACACGATGTCCTGGAGAGTTTTGTCTGACCTGGAGTGAGGGAAACAGGAAAAGTGGGAGAAATCAGCGGGATTTGGGAACAGTTTGTGTCCTGCACTTTGGGGCCTCTGCTTCCCCCAGCTCCCCTCTGGAAAATTCCCATACCAAACCCCAAATTCCTAATTCCCCATCCCAAATCCCCCAAACCCCAAATCCCTAATTCCCCATCCAAAGCCTCAAATCTCCAATCCTCCATCCCAAATCCCGAAATCCCCAGTTCCCCATCCCAAATCCCCAAAACCCCAGTTACCCATCCCAAATCGCCAGTTCCTCATCCCAAAGCCTCAAATCTCCAAGTTTTTCCAGTTTTTCCCCATGGTTTTCCCAGTTTCTCCCAGTTTTTCCCACATTTTTTCCCCACATTGGGACCAAGTGGAGGTGCCACCACCCCGCAGGGCTCGGGGACAGCGATGGCTCCGTCCCCGCAGGCAGAGCTGGAGATTCCTTAGGAGCCGTGGGAGTGTAAATATTTCATAGCGAGCCAGAAAAAATGGGGGGAAAAGGGGGGAAAGGGCAGAAAAATTGTTACTACAGAAAGAGAGAAAAGGTGAAAAAAACCCGGGAAGGAAACCCGCTGGGCATGGATCAAAGCCTGGTGTGGTTTCCACGGCAACCGATTCCACAGCTGGGATGGATTTCCCTAGAGCTGGAGTTGTGCGTGGGCACCGTGTCACCTGTGGGGACCTGGCGGTGCCACCAGGGCTCAGGATGGATGGATGATGGATGGATGGATGATGGATGATGGATGGATGGATGGATGATGGATGGATGATGGATGGATGATGGATGGATGGATGGATGGATGGATGGATGGATGGATGGATGGATGGATGATGGATGATGGATGGATGATGGATGGATGGATGGATTATGGATGGATGGATGGATGGATGGATGGATGGATGGATGGATGGATGGAGGGATGGATGATGGATGGATGGATGGATGATGGATGGATAGATGATGGATGGATTATGGATGGATGGATGGATGGATGGATGGATGGATGGATGGATGGATGATGGATGATGGATGGATGATGGATGGATGGATGGGGCCACCCCTGGGACCAGGACGGGGCTGCTCCTGGGCTGGCAGCAGAGCCCCAGGGTCTCTGTGCTCCAGGTGCTCAGGGCTGTCCTCTGGAGCAGGGACAGGGCATGAGGGGCCCCCTGAGCTCCCTGAGCTTCCCAGTACCCTGAGCTCCCTGAGCCCCCTAAACCCCCTGAAGCCCCCCAAGCTCCCTGCGCCCCCTGAGACTCCTAAGCCCCAAAAGGCCCCGAACCCCCTGAGTCTCCTGAGCCCCCTGAGCCCCCCGAGCCCCCCAGGGCTCACCGGATGCTGAGCAGGGGCCGGGTTTTGTGCACCTGCACGTCGCACATGGGGCAGTACTTGTTGGTCTCCAGGTAACGAACAATGCAGGTTTTACAGACTGTGGGGACAGAGGGACCCTCTGTGAGCTGGGGGACAAGGGGACAGAGCCCCTGGGACCCCCACACCAGCCTGGGCACATGCTTGGGAACAAAACCCTTGCCCATTGCAGTCCCCGGCAGCTCCACGGGGCAGCACGGCCGGGCACAGGTGGGCACTGTGGGAGGGGTCACTGCGGGGTTTTGGGGCACCCAGGGGATCCTTGGGGACACCGGGACACTCACAGGAGTGCAGGCACTCCACGATGGTGGTGGCGTCGATGAAGTAGCCGCCGCAGAGGGCGCACATCAGGTGTGGGTTCAGCTCCGTGATCTTTATCCGGGTGGTCCTGTGCATCTTGGAGCAGCCCCCGGGCGGATCCTCCCTGCGGGAAACCCCCGCCCTCCCCTTGGATGGGACCCGCAGGGACCGCTGGAGGGGACACGGTGGGGACTGTCACTTGTCACTCCCAGCCTTGCAGCCAGCCCCGGCTCCAGGAGCTGCCCAGCCCCCTCTGCCTCAGCCCTGGGTGGCCCTGGGTGTCCCCAGCTGGGTCCCCAACACGCTGGGACGCCTCTGAGAAGAGGCAAATCCCACCTGTGGCTGTGCACACACCCCCAAAAAAGTGCATTTTGGGTTGGTTCCACGGAAAAGGCATTTCCAGCCAAAATTTTATGGATTTTCCTACAGAAAATCCCCAAGCCCGGTGTCGGGGACTTCCCCCGGGCAGGGACACCCAGCGGGGTTCGGTGGGCACGGCGGGCGCGGGTGGCACCGGGAGCCGCCGCCTCCCGCTCCGGAGCTTCCCCGGTTCCAGCGGGATCGCCGCAGTTTCGTTGTTTCCATGGCAACCCCGACACTTGGAGAGCAGCCGGGATATTGTCGCTGCCACCCGAGGCCAGGCGACAGGCGACGAGGAGCCCCAGGGTGGTGGAGATGAGCGGGACACGGCGGCAGGGCCGGAGCACCGGCGGTGGGGACACGCGTGTGACACACGGGGACACAGAGAGGGACACAGTGACAGACGTATGAAACGCAGGGACACGTGTGACACGCAGGGACACAGGCAGGGACACAGGGACACACGTGTGACATGCAGGCACACGAGGGGACACACATATTACACGCAGGGACACGTATGGGCTACAGTACACATGCATAGGGACACCCGGGCCAGGGGTGGGGACACTGCTGGGATGTTTCAGGGACAGGATGTCATTGAGACTGGGACTGGGGTGCCACAGGGACAGGGACACCATTGGGATGGGGATGGAGGTGCCACAAGGATGGGAAGGAACACTGCTGGGACTGGGATGGGGACACTGCTGGGACTGGGATGGGGACACTGCTGGGACTGGGATGGGGACACGACAGGGATGGGGACACTGCTGGGACTGGGATGGGGACACTGCTGGGACTGGGATGGGGACACCACAGGGATGGGGACACTGCTGTGCTGGAGGGGCAGCAGCCAAGGGGGGCTCAGGAGCCCCAGAACCCCCTCCCAGCCTACCCCCGGCTGCTGCCCCCCGCCCCAGGGGATGGAGGGGGGTCCTGCCAGCCCCTCCCCGTCTCGGGGGTCCCGCGGTGCCCTGTCCCCGTCCTCCCCGCCCGGGACCGGGCAGCCCCGCCGGGCACCGGGGAGCCACGGCTACATTTTGGGGAGGATTTCGCCGCTTTCGGCGCTCGCAGCCGCCAATGGCGGCCCCGGGGCTCGGCGGGAGGGGGGAGCCCGAGCCGCCGGCGCGAACCGGTTCTAATAAACCGGGTGATAAGGGCCGCGGCTTCCCGTGCCGGGGACGGGGGGGAACAAAGCCCCGGCGCCCCGGAGCCTCCCGGAACCCCGGCCCCGCCGCAGCCCCCGGGGCCGTCCCGTCCCGCCGGTGGCTCCCGCACCCCCGGCCGCGACTTTCGGGCTCTTTTGTCTCCGTGGGCGGTGTCCCGGCGCAGTGTCCCCCCCTCCGAAACGCCCCGGGCCGGGCACGGGCGGGGAAGGGCGTTTCAAAGTCACCGCCAACTCGGGCCCCCGCCCGCGGGATCCCCGGCGGCGGCGGCGGGCGCGGGGCTCGGGAAATGACCCGGGACGGCTCTCCCGGCACGGCCCGGGCCTCCCACGGCGCCCACGGGGCCCGGAGCGCCGGGAACGCGAGGGGACAGCCCCGGAGCGCGGCCCCGCCACCCCCGGCAGCGCCCGCCGGGCCCCCCCCGCCGCTCCCGGGGTGCGGGACGCGGCACCGGAGCTGCGGGCATGGGGGAGGGAGCCCCGCAGGACACGAGGGACCACCAAGCGTGTGGGGACAAGGACACGCTCACACGGCACCGGGAGCGGCGGCGGGACGGGAGCGCGGGGCGTGACACCCGGGGGACACGGACACACGGCGGGGATCAGACACGGGGGGACAAGGATACCGGGGGGGACAGGGACAGCGGGGGTACCGGGCACGGGATGGCCACGGACACCCGGGGGACACGGAACCCGGGGGGAGCAGAGACACCGGGGGGGACACGGACACCCGGGGGACACGGACACCGGGGGGGACACGGACACCGGGGGGGACACGGACACCGGGGGAACACGGACACACGGGGGACACGGACACACGGGGGACACGGCCGCGGGGTGGCCTCGGCCCCGCGCGGTGCCCGGGGCTGCCTCGTTTCTCCCGCGGGGGGGACACGGACACCCGGGGGACACGGACACCGGGGGGGACACGGACACCGGGGGGGACACGGACACCGGGGGAACACGGACACACGGGGGACACGGACACACGGGGGACACGGCCGCGGGGTGGCCTCGGCCCCGCGCGGTGCCCGGGGCTGCCTCGTTTCTCCCGCGGCAGCTCCCGCCGCCTCCGGCGATGGGGCCGGGGGTGGGGCGGCCCCGGTGGCCCCGGGGCGTCCCCTTTGTACTCGGGGCCGGCTGTCAGCGCGGCCCGGCCCCTCCGCCCGCCCCGGGGGGGTCCCGCCGCGCCCCCCCGGCCCCGCAGCGGCCCCTTCCTTCCTCCTCCTTTTTTGTTTTTTTGTTGGTTTTTTTTTTTTTTATTTTATTATTATTTTTGCCTCATTTTTAATTTTTTTTTCCCACCTCCAGACGCCGCCAGGCCCCGCCCGCCTCACGTGACCTCATTCCTTTGGGGGGCTGCGGAGGAGGGGAGCGAGGGGCCGAGATTGGGGGGACCCCCCCGGAACCCCCCAGCCCCGGTGATCACGGAGACCCCCGGGGGGGAAACGAGAACTCCCCCAAAACCGCCGGAATGGCCCCAAAATGCGGTCCCCGGTGGAAGCTCCGGGCGCGGTGTTCCCGCCATCGGGGACCCCGTTTTGGCCCCAGATTGTGACCCGGGACGAGCGGGACCCTCTGCGGGACCCTCGGGGGAAGGAAAGGGAAGAGGGGGGGAAAGAAAGAAAAAAAAAAAAAAGAAATAGAGGGAATTTCAAGAGGGAAAATGATGGAAAATTGGAGGGCGGGGAAGGAAAAAAAAGGGGGAAAATAGGAAAAAAATAGGGGGAAATGGAAGAAAGAAAAGGAAAAGGGAAAATGAGAGGGGGGAAAGGGAAGGAAAAAAAAAAGAACGGGAAGAAAAATAGAGGGTAATTGAGAAAAGGAAAAAATGGAAAAGAAGGAGGGAAAATGAAGGAAAACAGGAAAATTAGAAAAACGGGGGAAATGAACAAGAAGGGGGGGGGAAAGGAAAGTGAAAAAACCAAGGAAAACAAAAATTAGGGGGGAAAAAAGGGAGAACGGGAAAATCGAGGGTAAAGGAATGAAAAAAGGAAGGTAAGGAAAAACGGAGGGAAATTAGAGAAAGATGGAAAACAACGGGGAGAAGGAAGGGAAGAAAACTGATGGGAAATGAGAGAAAAAAAAAAACGAAAAGGAAGAAAAAAGAACAGGAGAAAAGGCAAGGAAAAAAGAAGGAAGAACAGAAAGGAGGAAGAGAAAAAAAGCAGGAAAAAAGAAGATTGGAGAAAAAAAAAGAAAAAAAGGAGAAGTCGGGAAGGAAATAAAGGAGGGGGAAAGGGGCAGGAGGAGGAGCGGGAGGCGCTGAGGGAGCGCGGCCCCGCACTCCCGGGATTACCGGCGGTCCCTGCACTCCCGGGATTACCGGCGGTCCCCGCACGCCGGGATTACCGGCGGTCCCTGCACTCCCGGGATTACCGGCTGCTCCCGCACTCCCGGGATTACCGGTGGTCCCTGCACTCCCGGGATTACCGGCGGTCCCCGCCCCGCCCGCTGCCGGCGCTCGCAGCCCGGTCCCGTCCCGCTGTCCGTGCCCGGGGGTTCCCGGTGAGCCGCTGTCCGTGCCGCTGTCTCGGTTCACGGGGTCGGTGCCTGCTGGAGCCGTTGCCGGTGCCGGTGTCCGGTAGCCCCGGTTCCGGTGTCACGTTTCCCTGTGCTTGTGGCCCGTGTCCGGTGTCCCGTTCCCGGTGTCCGTTGCCGGTGCCTGTCCCCGTTCCCCGTTCCCGCTGTCCTGTTCCCGGTATCCTGTTCCCGTATCCCTTTCCCTGTGTCCCGTTCCCTTTCCCGGTATTCCCGGTGTCCCGTTCCCGGTATTCCCGGTGTCCCGCTCCCGTTTCCGGTGTCACGGTATTCCCGGTGTCCCGTTCCCAGTGTTCTTTTCCCGGTATTCCCGATGTCCCGTTCCCGGTGTCCCATTCCCTTTCCCGGTGTTCTCTCTGTCCCCTTCCCAGTATTCCCGGTATTCCTGCTGTCCCATTCCCGGCATTCCCAGTATTCCCAGTGTCCCATTCCCAGTATTCCCGTTATTCTCGGTGTCCCATTCCCGGCATTCCCGGTATTCCCGGTATTCCCGGTGTCCCGTTCCCGGTGTTCCCGGCGTTCCCGGCTCTCCCGCTCCCGTTCCCGCGCCGAGTGCCGCGTGTGCGGGGCGCTTTCAGCGCAGTCTCTGTGGCGCAATCGGTTAGCGCGTTCGGCTGTTAACCGAAAGGTTGGTGGTTCGAGCCCACCCAGGGACGGAGCCGCTTCTTTTGCCGCCGCCGCTTCTGTTCCCTCTTTTCCCGGTGCCAGCCCCGGGGAGCGGCCCGGGGTGGACGGAACCGGACACGGAGAACGTGCCGGGGGCAGGGATCCACTCCCGGTGCTGCCTGCAAGGCGGAGCAGCGGCTCCAGCTGTGCTCCCACGAGGAGGTTTTGGGACATTAAAATCGCAGCTGAAACCGTGTTTCCATCCAAATCCTGAATTTTGCCTCAAAATTTAGCTGAGGGGGCCCCCAAGGCTGCCAGACCGAGATTCCACTCTCTGAAAACTCCTGTAAATTCCATTTCTGCGCCCTGAGATGATGGAATTCCCAAAACTCCGGAATTCCCAGAACTCCGGAATTCCTGTTTCACCCCGGCACGAGGCCACGCTGGGATCGATCCCCGGGATACCCCCGGCTCTGCCGGGACTGTTCCCACCGGACTTCGGCTCCTGCCAGGAAACTTTTGTGCCGGAAAACCCCTCAAAAATGCACTTCAAAAATAGGATTTAAAAACAGGATATAAAAATGGGATTTAAAAATAGGATTTAAAAAGAGGATCTGACAGCAGCGTGAGCCCGGCCCGGCTCTGCCTGCGCGTCGGGACCTGCCGTGACCCCGGAGGGACCTCGCAGAGTGACCCCAGCCCCCCGTGCCGGCGCTTCCCGAGGAGATTTTTGGGAGAATTCCCTTTGGATGGGCGAGCTCGGGGCTGTGTCCGCGCCCCGGAGATGCGGCCGTTCTCCCGACGGATCCAGCTGTGCCCCCATTCATCCAGCTGTGCCCCCATTCATCCAGCCCTGCCCGATCCAGCTGTGCCCCATTCATCCAGCTGTGCCCCCCCCAGATCCAGCTGTGCACCGCTGATCCAGCCGGGTCCCACCCGGACGTTTCCCCACTGAGCCAGCTGTTCCCTTGGTGCTCCAGCTGTTCCCCATTTATCCAGCTGTGCACCCATTGATCCATTTGCTCCCCATTGCTCCAGCTGTTCCCTCACTGATCCAGCTGTGCCCCCATTTACTCAGCTCTGTACCGATCCAGCTGTTTCCCATTTTCCCAGCTGTTCCCCCATTTTCCAGCCATTCCCATTTTCCAGCTGTTCCCCCATTTTCCAGCCATTCCCATTTTCCAGCCATTCCCATTTTCCAGCTGTTCCCCCATTTTCCAGCCATTCCCATTTTCCAGCTGTTTCCCCATTTTCCAGCCATTCCCATTTTCCCAGCCATTCCCATTTTTCCAGCTGTTTCCCCATTTTTCCAGCCATTCCCAACTTTTCCCATTTTCCAGCTGTTTCCCCCTTTTCCAGCCATTCCCATTTTCCAGCTCTTTTCCCATTTTCCAGCTGTTTCCCCATTTTCCAGCCATTCCCTTTTTCCAGCCATTCCCATTTTTCCAGCTGTTTCCCCATTTTCCAGCCATTCCCATTTTCCAGCTCTTTTCCCATTTTTCCAGCTGTTTCCCCATTTTCCAGCCATTCCCATTTTCCCAGCCATTCCCATTTTCCAGCTGTTTCCCCATTTTCCAGCCATTCCCATTTTTCCAGATGTTTCCCCTTTTTCCAGCTGTTTCCCCATTTTCCAGCTGTTTCCCCATTTTTCCAGCTGTTCCCCCACCCCTCACTCCCGTCAAGCCTCGCGCGCCCACTGTGACTCGTCACTTTCCCGCCCCGCCCACCCTCCCCCGCCTCAGCCAATCACCTGCCCGCTCCCCGGCGTCTCCCGCCAATCCCCAGCAGCGCTCGGTCTGCAGGCCGCGGCGGCGACCAATGGCGCGCGCGGAAGGCGAAACCACCGGCGGCGGCCACCAATGGGAAGCGTTGGGGTGAGAGCGGCTGTGGCAGTGACCAATGGGAAGCGGTGAGGGCGGGACCAGCGGTGGCAGCAGCCAATGGGAAGCGTTGGGGGCTGGAGCGGCGGCGGCGCGGCGGGGCCGGAGCGGGGCCTGAGCAGAGACCGGGCCGGGAGCGAGCGGGGCCGGAGCTGTGACACAGCGGGGACAGGACGGTGACACAGCGGGGACAGAGCGGTGACACAGCGGGGACAGAGCGGTGACCGAGCAGCCGCAGCCATGGTGAGACCCGGGACGGCCCCTCCGGGGCCCGGCACAGCGCGGGGGAGGCGCGGGGCGAGGCCGCTCCGCGAGGGAGGCCCGCGGGGAGCGGCGGGGCTGGACCGCGGCTCGGTGTGGCGGTACCGGGGGCCTCTCCGCTGTCCCTGAGCCGCCGCTCCGCGCAGTCGATCATGTCCTACAACGGCGGGGCCGTCATGGCCATGCGGGGCCGAGGCTGCGTGGCCATCGCCGCGGACCGGCGCTTCGGCGTGCAGGCGCAGACCGTGACCACCGACTTCCAGAAGATTTTCCCCATGGGCCAGAGGCTCTACATCGGCCTGGCCGGGCTGGCCACGGACGTGCAGACCGTGTAAGTGAGGGCCGGGCTTGCTCTTGGGGTCAGTGGGAAGTAACGGCGCCGGTGCTGCCGTGCCCGGTGCTGCTGCTGGGAGAGGGTTGGAAATGGAGCGGCCTGGTGGGATTTGGGATCACATCACACCACACATCACACTGCCGGACTGGGGCTTCGCTGCTGGACTGGGGATTTCACTGCCAGAGCTGAGATTTCAGTGCTGAAATTCAACTTGCACCACTGAAGTTCAACTTTTACTGCTAAAATTCAACTTTCACCCCTGAAACTCAACTTTTCCTCCTACCATTTTGCCTCAGCTGCAGCAGCAGCTGCGTGTGCAGCCCTCAGTGCTGGTGCCTGTCAGCAGCAGCAGCAGCCAGGCCTGGCTGAGGGGAAGGAGCAGGACCCTGCTGAGCTTTAAGCCCAGCTCTGATCTCTTGCAGGGCCCAGAGGCTGAAGTTTAGGCTGAACCTCTACGAGCTGAAGGAAGGGAGGCAGATCAAGCCCCAGACCTTCATGAGCATGATGTCCAACCTGCTCTACGAGAGGAGGTAAAACAAACTGCAATTTCTGTGTGTGTGCCAGGGAGGGCTGAGGCTGCTGGAGTGGCCAGAGGAGCCTGGATCATTTCCTGTTGTCACCATCCCCTCCCTGAGTGGATTTTTGTTCTCTTGGGGTGACATTTCCTCCCCAAATTGTCTCAAACAGAATCAGTTGTCAAACCAGAACAAACTCCTGCTGCTTCAGGGTGGTCTGCTGTGCCAAAACCATTGCAGGGCTCTCCCTGAAAGGACTGTGGGATGGCTTCTGTGCCTGGAAAACATTGCTGAAGGATGTGGGACTGCACTGGGGGTTGGAATGGGACAGCTGTGGGGACAGCTCCAGTCTGTGCTCTGGGGACTGGGACAGGAGCCAGGGAATGGCTGGGTTGGAAATTCAGGGAAGGGAGGGCGAGCTCTGGGAATGGTGATCCCAAAGCTGCCAGAGCTGCAGGAGCGTTCAGACACTGCTGCCAGGCACAGGCTGGCATTTTGGGGATTGTCCTTTTGCCAGGGTGATCCCTGTGGCCCCTCCGGGGCTGTCCCTGTCCCCAGGGCTGCCCTGAGCCCAGCTGTGTCCCCAGGTTTGGTCCCTACTACACGGAGCCTGTGATCGCGGGGCTGGACCCGCTCAGCCACGAGCCCTTCATCTGCTCCCTGGACCTCATCGGCTGCCCCATGGTCACCGACGACTTCGTGGTCAGTGGCACCTGCTCCGAGCAGATGTACGGGATGTGCGAGTCCCTCTGGGAGCCCGACATGGTCAGTGGGGCTGGGGACACCTGGGATAGCCTGGGGACACGTGGGGTCACCTGGGATCTCCTGGGATAGCCTGGGGACACGTGGGGTGTCCTGGGATTGCCTGGGATCTCCTGGGATCCGTGGATTCAGGAGTTCTCCTTCCCATGCTTGCCGGAGACGCTGAGCTGGGGAGAGGCTTCATTCCAGCTGTGCCTTCCGCAGCCTGAGAGGGAAAGCTTGCAGGGTTTTGGGGGTTGGGATGAAATTTTTGGGGGGATCTGCAGCCCAGGTGAAGCCCTGTGCTCCCTCTGTGCCCCAGGAACCTGAGCACCTCTTCGAGACCATCTCGCAGGCCATGCTCAACGCCGTGGACAGAGACGCCATCTCTGGGATGGGCGTGGTGGTACACGTCATGTGAGTGCTGGGGATCCTGGGGAGCCCAGGGCCTCCACTGCCTTCCCTTCCAGGGATCCCCACATCCAGGGCCTGGCACTGCCTTCCCTTCCAGGGATCCCCACATCCAGGGGCTGGCACTGCCTTCCCTTCCTTCCCTTCCAGGGATCCCCCAGTCCAGGGACTGGCACTGCCTTCCCTTCCAGGGATCCCCACATCCAGGGGCTGGCACTGCCTTCCCTTCCCTCAGGGATCCCCAAATCCAGGGCCTGGCACTGCCTTCCCTTCCAGGGATCCCCACATCCAGGGGCTGGCACTGCCTTCCCTTCCAGGGATCCCCACATCCAGGGGCTGGCACTGCCTTCCCTTCCCTCAGGGATCCCCACATCCAGGGCCTCCACTGCCTTCCCTTCCAGGGATCCCCACATCCAGGGGCTGGCACTGCCTTCCCTTCCTTCCCTTCCAGGGATCCCCCCGTCCAGGGACTGGCACTGCCTTCCCTTCCAGGGATCCCCAAATCCAGGGGCTGGCACTGCCTTCCCTTCCTTCCCTTCCAGGGATCCCCCAGTCCAGGGGCTGGCACTGCCTTCCCTTCCAGGGATCCCCAAATTCAGGGGCTGGGCACCAAGAAATAACTCCTGGAGTTTGAGTCCCTCTGCTCAGGGATTCCCTGGCTGCATTCCTGTGGGATTGAGAAGCTCTGCCCCCCATGGATGCAGCATTAACTCCCGTCTCTGTCACCAGCTGCCTTTTGATAAACCCCATTTTGCTCCTGCAGCACCCCAAACCTGGCAGCTCCCCACAATGAAGGGTTTATTTATTGTCACAACCACCCGAGCTCCTGCCCATGGACCTGGGACTTCCCAAGGCAGGACAGGCTCTAGGAAGGGTTTAAACCTGGCTTTAGCAGTAAATAATCTCTCCTTTTTCCCCCCCAGAGAGAAAGACAAGATCACCACCAGGACCCTCAAGGCTCGGATGGATTAGCCCAGCCCAGCTGCTCTGTGCCCCTCGGGACTTTTTAAAATAAAACTGCCCTGAACTTCCCTTTTGGTGCCTCTGAGCAGGGTGAGGGTGTCACCCTGGCTGCCAGGACACAGCAGTGACCCCAGGGGTGTCACCCTGGCTGCCAGGACACAGGGGTGACTCAGGGGTGTCACCTTTCATCCAGTCCATCCCTCCAGCACCTCCCAAATTGGGACGGAAATACAAATTATCCCAACCAACCCCAGGGAAAACCTAACCCTGAGGAGCCATGGAGGGAAGTGCTGAGCACGGGGGCTGGAGCATTCCCACCCTGAGGGCCGAGTTCCATCCCTAAAGCTTCAGGAGGAGGTTTGAGGTGGCAGCAGAGCTTCCCTTCCCCTGAGCTGCATGGGGCAGCTTTTCCTGCCAGGTCTGGTTCTTCTGGCAGCCAGCACTGGGTAAAGTTGGTAAAATCTCATTTAAAGAGGCTTCTGCTGGTGTGGTTTGTGGAACCATGGAATGGTTTGGGTGGGAAGGGACCTCAAAGCCCATCCAGTGACAGGGACACCTTGACTCTCCCAGGGTGCTCCAGCGTGGCCTGGGGCATTTCCAGGGATGGATAAGCCACAGCTGCTCTAGGAATTCCATCCCAGCTCCTCCCAGGGGGCATTCCTTCCCAAAATCCTATTTAAACCCTGCCCCTTTCCCAGTTTTCCCCCATCCTGTCCCTACCATGCTGGAGGAGCAGCTGAGGGTGACCCCTCAAGGAGCACAGCCGGCAGGACCCAGATGTACACAAAGTTTTAATTTTATTTCTTTTTTTTTTTTTTTTTTTTTTTTTTTTTGTTTGTTGCCCATTTTGTAAAAAGCCTTGATT
>NW_024499206.1:698247-719548 GCF_017590055.1 Onychostruthus taczanowskii
AATTAAACAAAATTTTTATTTTTTTTTTTTTTTTTTTTTTTTTTTTTTTTCTCTGGTTGGAGACTCATCTTGTAACATGCATGCATTTCAAAACAGTAACAGTGTCTCAAACTGCTCCTAGCAAACAGACAAGCACAGAGGACTTCAAATTCCTATTTAAAAAACAGCAGTGAAAAAACCTAAAATGTTCCTTTTTTTTATTTTTTAAATTTTTTTAAAGTTTTTTAGGTTTTTTTTTTTGTGTTTAGTTTTTAGTTTAAACTTAATTTATTCACATTTTTTTCTTTTCAATTCAGTTGCACTGATTAGCCCTGCCCACCCTTGTGACCTGTGTGTGGAATCTGCTCCCTCCACTCCCATCCAGCTGCTTGGGCAGCCCCAGAGCAGCAGAAATTTTGAGTGGTTTCCACTAAAAACGATGTGTCCAGAGCTCTGCCGTCCCAGTTTTCCATGGGATCCACCCCACAGAGCCAGGACAACAGGCAGGGGCTGAGGGGGACACTGGGAGTGGCTCTGCAGGAAGGGAACATTTGGGAATTTGGGGCTGTGGATACCCCGCTGCTTTTGGGGAAAATTCTTCAGCTGGGGGTGAAATTCCAGGTGCAGCTGGAAGGGGGGCCTGGGAAAGGACTGCATAGTAGTCATGGATTGGGAATATCCACCACCACAACCTCCTCACCACCCCGAGCCTGCCTGGGCTGGGAAAGCAGGGATTTCCTCCCAAAAACCACAACAACAAAAACAACTAAAAAAAGGGAAAAAAAAAAAAAAAAGGAAATAAGACTCAAAATGGTTCAGATTTCCTTGCTGATTGTGCTGATCCAGATTCCCAGCTGGGATTGTGGGAGTGTGGCCTCCCCCTGCTGCTCCATGGGGTGAATTCCATCCCCAGTGGGGTCAATCTTATCCCCACAGGATGAATTCTGTCCCCAGGGGGTGAATTCCAGCCCCTGGGGGTGAATTCCACCCCACAGAAGGAACTCCACCCCCATAGGACACATTTTATCCCCATGGGGTGAATTCTGTCCCCAGTGGGGTGAACTCCATCCCCACAGAAGGAATTCCATCCCCACGGGGTGAATTCCCAATGAGTTCCATGATTGTGGCTCAGGATGGAGCCCAGGCCAGGCAGGGGTGAGGAGGGACCCCAAGTCCCAGCCCTGGGGAGCCCCTGGACGCCCCAGCTCCCCCCCAGCAGCTCTGCAGTGCATTTGCTGCACTCCTGGAGCAGAGCTGCCTCTGCCTCCCCTCTCTCACTCTCATTTTGGGGCTGTCTCAGCAGGGAAGGTGGGAATTCCCAGCTCAAAGCAGATCTTGGGGTTTTTAAATCCCTCAGCAACTTGGATGCTGCAGCTCCTCCTGCCTCAGGCACTGCAGAGGGGAGATGCTGCTCACTGATTATTTGGAGCTCCACTGGGACCAAATTTTGCCTTTTTTGGCCAAAAGAAAATTCTGAATTCTGCTGCAAATCCTGGCAGTTCAATGTGTTCTGCAAGGTTCATGCTAAGGACAGGAATATCTACATTCAGCAAAAACTAGAACTAAATCCACACCAGAAACAGACAACAAACTAGCACAAGCAGTTGTAAAACCAGAACTGAAAGGGCTGGGTTTTCCTTTTTTTTTTTTTTTTTTTTAAATATTTGTTTTAAAAAAGGCCCCAAAACCAAAATTAAAAAAAAAAAAAAAAAAAAAAAAAAAAAAAACAAAAAATAAAAACCAAACCAACAAAACAAAGCAAAACAAAAAGAAAAGAAAACAAACAGAAAGAAAAAGTCCCTTTTAAAAACAAATCACAATATTTGCAGCTTCACTTCTTGTTCTGGTAATAAAAAATACTGTCTAGAAACAAAAATTAGCATTTTTAAGGTAATGCTACTTCTCCAAATGTAAACAATATACAAAAATGCTTCTGTTAAACAAAGTTACATACCTGGGTAATACATCATTAGGTGAGAAAATTGCATTTAATCACTTTTATACATAATATGGCAACTGGACAGAAGGGGCAGAATCTTTGTGGGACCCCCAGATCACCTGGAACAGCCAAATTTAATCCCAGCAGGAGTTTGTAATAAGAAAATATTCCCTGCTCTCGATTTTTGTCAGAACTCTGCAAGGATTTCTGCAGGAATTCCCTGGGTTTTGACTGGATTCCTTATTCATTATTCTGGAATTCAATAAAGATTTTTTTTCTGCCATCTTCACTCCCCTTTCTCTGGGTTTGCTCTGTGGTGTTCATCCACCTCCTGCTCTCTTCCTCCCCCCTTTTTCTCCTTTTTATTTATTTATTTATTTTTTAAAATAGATGATTTCAAGATAAAACAACTTCCAAGCTACTTTCCCCAAAAGGAGAAGGGCAAACTTACCAGGTCAAAGTTGCAGATTCAATGCAGATTTTTTTTTAACTGTCAGGAATAAAAAGTGATTGGTGTTTAATTCCTAATTAGCAGTAAACTTAAGTGCTTATTAACAGAGAAGCAACCAATATAATGCCCACAAAATTAAGCTGATGATGCCCTCTAAGTCCTCCCTTTTTCTTCTTTTTTAAGTATTTTTAAGCTGCATTTGGGTCGTGGCTTTTCCAGCTCCACACCTTAAAATCTCTCCAGCCTCCCACGCCAAAGGGGCAGCAGAAATTTGTGCCACGCCAAAGGGAAGGACCAAAAATCTTCAAATCCCATCAGGACCCCTAATTTTCCATTTCTCCAAAATTCTATTTACAGTGCACCCTCATGGGCTTCAGTTTCAGCCCCTGCCAAGGTGAGACCTGTGGGGGGATTCACATCAGGAAGGGGAAAATGGGGAGGGGGTGAAGAGGAAATTAAACCAAAAAACCCCCAGACCCCACATTCAGAATCCAGCCCAGAGGCAGGGTTAATTCAGGGGAATTACCAGGGTGTGATGAGCACCAGTTATGTCTCAAAAAGGACCAAAATTCCACACAGCAAGAACTGTTACAGCACAGGACAGACATTCCCAACAGCTTATTCCCCAAACAAAGGCATGTGTGAAAAACAGTTCCAAGGCAGATTAAGCAACATGTTTCAACTGCAAAGAGGTTTGTTCAAAACTCTAAATCCTGCTTAAAAAGAGAAAGGAAATTAAAATTAAAAAAACAAGTAACAAATCCCAAAATAAAGAACCGAAAGTTCTGTTGTGCAGCAGAGCTAACGAAACCCACAGCGAGGCTGCCGAGCTTGGCTGTGAAAGGGTTAAAGGAGACAAAACAGGACTATTTCAGTCACTCCAATCAGTCCCAAAATCCTTCAGGGGGGGCTGGAAAAGAAATCTGGTGTGAGAGTTCAACCATTTCCACTCCTGGAGGGTCGCTCAGGGGGTTTGGAGCAGGACAAGCCCAGCTCCCAGCACTCGCCCCTGGTAGCCAGGCCAATTCCTTCTGTGCAAGTCACATTTTCAAAAAATAAAACACAAAAAATCCAACCCAGCAACCTCTGTCAGGACACAGATTCAAGTACCTGTTGCAGGTGGGGTGGGGAAGGAAGACTGAATAATTAATTAGCTAATTAACACTGGCAGGATTGTGATGGTGACCTCAGAGCCATTCCTGGCTGAGGAAATGGCCCAAAATTTTAGCCTGGATCTACAGGCACAAAAATGCCTTTTTTTAAATGTTTTTTTTTTCCTCCTCTTTAAGAAAACTTTCAGAGCTGGCCAATTAAAATCACCCCAGGTCCGAGCACATAATGAGCTGAGGTTGGTTAATGCCTCTCTCAGTTCTTTGCTTGTTTTTAGCTTTTAGGAGTTACACCTTTTTATTTTTTCAGACATCATCTTTGGTAGATGTTAATTTCCCTCATCTTTCTTGTAAATCAAGTGCAGTTACAAAAAAGTGGTTTGTTTTTTTTTTTTTTCCTTTTTTCTTCATTACTTAAATTAACCAAAAAAAGATAAAGTGTCCCAGTCTGAATTTACCTAAAGTTCAGCGACTCCTCCTTTTTATCAGAGTTACATTTTCCATCCTTGAAATGGTGAACTATTTTCCTTCCAATTCCTACCGAGAGGGAAATAAAAGGGTTTTTTTTTTTTCTTTTTCTGGCAAAGCCAGTCCAATAAAACAACAACACCAACAACACAAAAAACAAGGAGTGGTTTGCAAGTCAGGCACTGCTGAACGTGACCCTTTGGGGACAGTGCCACACGTGTCCCAGCCCCTCAGCAGAGAGGAGAAAACGTCACTGGGCAGAAAGAGCAGTGCTGGAACAATGCACTTGGCTTGTTTGGAAAAGCCCTCAAATCTGAGATCTGGGCACTTCTGAAACACCAAACCCAGAGGTGCAGCGGGCGCAGCGAGGATGAGGATGGGTTTTGTCACACGGTGCCACACGTGCCCCACACGTGCCACAGGTGTGCCCCGGTGCTGCTGCAGTGTCTGTGCTGTCCCAGGCTGCAGGAGCCCCCCGGCTGCAGGAGCCCCCAGGCCTGCAGCAGGATGTGACCCTATGTCAGGATGCTGGAGATGAACTCGTTGAAGCGCTTCGAGTACTGCTCGGGGTTCACCGTGGAGATCTCAGCCCCGGCCTGCGGAGAGACAGCGGGTCAGGGGACACAGGAGGGTCAGGGGGCTCATCCAGGAGGGGCCAGCGTGGGCAGGGTGGTCAAGGAAAGAGTAGGGAGGAGGCAGGAAGGGGTCAGTGTGGGCAGGGAGGGGTCAGGACGGGGCTCAAGGTAGGCAAGTAGTGGTGAGGGAGGGGTTAGCATGGGCAGGGAGGGGTCAAGAAAGAGTCAGTGCGGTCAAGGAGGGGTCAGGGTGGGCAGGGAGGGGGCAGGGCTACAGCCCCTCTGCTGGGGAGGATCCATGGCTAAGGAAAACCCAGCAGGTCTGGAGAAACCCCCGAGGAAAATGGCTTTAGCTGCAGCTGCATGTCCAGTCAGGGCACTGGGTTTGCTCCTTCGTGGCTCACAGGTTTAGGATCAGGGAGGGTGAATCTCAGGAAAAGGTTTAGCACCCAGAGGGGGTCTGAGCACTGGAACAGCTCCCCAGGGAATGGTCAGGCCCCAGGGCTGCCAGGGTGGGATTTGGGGTCCGTGATGGGTCCCCTCCACCCCAGCACATCCCAGGATTCCACACAAACTCCCCGGGGTGCTGGCTGGGCTTTCCCAAGCCCTGCTGGGAGCTCAGGGGGGGCTGCCAGGACACAGAGGTGACCCCAGGGGTGCCACCCTTCATCCAGTCCATCCCTCCAGCACCTCCCAAATTTGGACAGAAATAGAAATTATCCCAACCAACCACAGGGAAAACCTAACCCTGAGGAGACATGGAGGGAAGTGCTGAGCGCGGGGGCTGGAGAATTCTCATCCTGGCAGGAAAATCAGTGTCAGGGGACACCTTCCCCCCCAGGGGATGCTGCAGAGCAAAAGCCCCAGACCCAAGAGCCCCCCTGGGCCAGGCTCACCCCGTGTTTCACTGTCTTGGCAGCGTGTGCAGCTTTCTTCTTGGTGTCGTATGGTGTGAGGATGTCGATGATGGCCATGAAATAAACCTCCTTCCTGGGGGCACCTGGGGGTACAGCAGGGGTTCAGTCCCCTGGGCACAGCCAACTGAACCCCCACCTCCAAAAAACCCCCTGGGCACCCCCAGCTTCATCCCCCACCTCCAGAAACACTGGGCAGGGCTGGTTTGGGGCAATTCACAGAGAAAGCAAAGGCAGCTGGAGGCTGCACAAGGGCAAAGATGACTGGAGTAGCTCACCAGAGGCTCTCTGAACGTGCCACCCCTCTCCCAGCATTGCTTGTCCCCTTCCAGCCACCACCAGGGACTGCCCAACAAAGCAGGGACAAGCCCTCCTGCTAGGCTGGGCTTTTCCCAAGCCCTGCTGGGAAGCTCAGGGTGGCTGCCAGGACACAGGAATGGCCTCAGGCGTGTCGCCCTGGCTGCCAGGACTGACCCACCCTACTGAGCCTGGGGCACCTCCCCTTTCCCTGCCCTCCATCCTTCCTCCCCAGTTCCCTCACACCCTCCCTGCCCTCCACAGCTCCCTCACACCTCCCCTGCCCTCCATCCTTCCTCCACAGCTCACTCACACCCTCTCTACCCTCCATAGCCCCCTCACAGCTTCCCTGTCCTCCCCAGCTCCCCCTAGACCCTCCCTGCCCTCCCCAGCTCCCCCTAGACCCTCCCTGCCCTCCCCAGCTCCCCGCACTCACTCTCGTGGCTCTTCATGGCGTACACATCCACGGAGGGGTCGAACTCCCCGGGCCCGAAGAACCGGGGGTAGTTCAGGAGGTTGCCGGGGCTGTCGGGGGGGGTCCCGTAGGAGGAGATGGGGTTCCCCCCCACCAGCCCGTCGTTCTCGCACTCCTCATCCTCTGCCCGCTCCTCCACCTCCATCTCCTCCTGCTCGGCCCGGTCCACGTCGTGGATGCCCACCAGCAGGCTGTAATCCATGATCTTCAGCTGGGCTAAAAACTGGGAGAGAGGCAGCGGTGAGAGCTGGCACCTCACAGGGTGGGGAAGGCTCAGCCCCACCTGCAGTGCCTCCCTAAGGGTTGGCATTGAGACACTCCAATCCTAAAGATTCCCAGAATCGTCAACATGTGGAATGTGTTATGGAGATTTGTTCACCAAAGGGTGGTTTCTTCATTAGCCAACGCTGATGGTGTTTGGACTGGAGGACCAATTAGATCTACCTGTATTGTAACTGTCTATAAAAGCAATGGGTTTCTTAATAATAATATAATAAAGAAATTGATCAGCCTTCTGTGAATCATGGAGTCAATGCTAATTATAACCCAGCTGGGGTAGGAATGTGCCCTCTGTTAATGGAGTGGCCAAATTATTCTTTGTCTGCTTAAAAAGGAGAAAAGCCCAGAAGTTCATCTCCTCAATTTAGTAAAAAGACACCTCATAAGACCTTTGAGACTTCACCTCAAACCTAGGGCTACCAATTAGACAAAAGCCAAAAAGTCCCACCTAAGTTCAGCAGAAAAAGAAGAGAACAAGGGAAATAATCACTTTTGTAGAGTGTTTAGCAAGAGCAAGAACCTCTTGCCCCTAACTCAGTTTTTCTCTGAAAGAACTTTGTTATTTTGCCTTTTATTAAAACTTATCCTGTTTCCAACACTACCTCAAAAGCCATCCTGCTAATTTTATGCCATTCCAACTAGAAGAGCTATCTCAAGTGTGACAGGTTCTCTAAGAGCTCAAAGAAAAACCCATCAGGCCAGGGGCCTGCTACTGTGGCAGTGAGGAGAGACAGAGCAGAGCTGTCCCCCAGAAAATTACCTCCACATCCCGCTTCAGCTTCTCAAGGAAGTTCTTTTTACTCTCTTCTCCAACATGCAGCTTCTGACCCTCATTCAAGAAGTCGTTGTCCTTGAAAGTTGGGAGATCCTTGGCCTGCAGCAAAAAGCCTGAGGTGAAATTCCCCAGCCTGCTGCCAGGGGAGGGCTGGCACATGGGTGTGGGTGCAACAGCCCCTGCTCAGTCTGGGCTTCTAGGGTGCCCAAAGCCCACTGAGGATGGAAAGGGCATCAGGCAGAGCACGGGAAGTGTCAGGGAATCCGTGGGCTCAGCTGGACCTATAGGAAAAACTCAGGGGAGACGTGTAGCAAGTCAGCTTTAAAAACTGCACAGCTGGGCCAGGAATGCTCCAAGCAACTCCCAGAATTGAAACAAAATTAATGAAAGAAATTAATTTTCTTGGCTTTTGACTGCAGGGGGAAAGGGGTGAAAGCTTGGAGAATGAAAAAAAAAAAAAAGGTGCCAAACCTTCTCTTCCTAAAGATTTGAGGAAAGAAGAATTCAAGCCATGTTTTTTTGAGGGCTCTGCCTGTCTGCCTGCACTAGGCCCTGAGGACTGTGGGGATGTGGGAGAACTCAGAGCCCCTTTGTACCTCAGAGTTTAAATTCTTTAGTGACACAGGAGCGTGGGGTGGCTTTGTGAGCTCACATGAACCACCCAGCTACACAGACCAGGGAGGTGGGGGCACTTGGGGGGTGCCAGAGGATTCAGGGCAAATGGGAGTTCCCTGGCTGCTGGCTGGATCTTTTAGGGCAGGCTGGAGCAGACTTCAACCCTCATAATCCTACATGCCAAACATGGACCAGCACGAGGCACTGCTGGGATATCAAGGCAGCAGCACAGAAGTCCTGCAGGGGAAGGAGGCTCAGCCCTAGATTCCCCCACTCAAGCCAGGTTTAGGAGTGAGCCAAGGATCTGGTTTATAAATCTTCTGGTGAAAGATCTACCCCTGACCTGCCTGGGGTTGGCACCCAGGCTGCTGTGAGGAAACCCTTCCATAGGGACAGCACTGCCCTCAGGTAGGGTTTGGTTCTGCTGGGACTGTCCCCCACTCCTGGCAGTGCCACCACAGCACAGAAGGCAGGCAGAGACAGCTCCCTCCCAGCCTGAAAAGGGGGACAGAGACAGGGTGGACTCAGGGTCTGTGGAACCTCCCCTGCTCAAAACCCCCATGAAAAAGGGAATGGAAAGGAAAAGGGAACTCAGTTGGATCTGTCCGTTTCCAAGCACCAGGAGAAAGGAAAGGCTGGCCAGGGATAGCTCCATACCTTCTCTTTATCACTTGCTTCCCTGGATACTGTTGAGCCCTAAAAAAGAAAAAAAAAAAAAAAAAAAAGAAAATATCAATACTGCACGCTGGGGTCACATTCAAAATGAATTCATTGACACCATGTAATTTCTTCATGCAGGAAAACAATGAAAGCATTTTTAAAATTAGTGCTCAACCCCCTTTTGGTGATCTCCTGTGATGGGGGAATGGACCACCACTGAACCTCCATGCACAGCCTCCCAAAACCTGATCCCCTGAGCAGACCCCAAAGCCCAGGACCCTGCCAAGGGGGGGGGTTCCAGGCCCAATCCCCAGAGTTCTGACGACTCAAGTTTTAGTTTTTATATTTTTCAGATTCTGTGCTGCTTTAGTGTGTGGGTCTGGGCTCCATATTATGGGATGGTGAGCTCTGTGCAGAGAGCAGGGAGACAAAACGATTCCTGCTCTAGCTGGGGACCACGGACAAATGATCCAAATCTCACCCCAAGAGCACAAACAACAAAGAGAAAAAAATCAAGAAGGATGGGACTGCATAGACTAAACTGTAATTGGACAATTAACTCCAATATGCAAATGGAGCAGAACTTATCAAAGTGAGAGAGACCCCATGAGCAGCCAACATTTTGTGACCATTTTGGTTCATTCTGGTTCACCTGGGGTGCAGCCCTGGCTGGGCTCTTCTGCTGCCCAAAGTGGATCCATTGAGGAGATCCTTTTAATAAATTCCTGCTTTATTCTGTAACTCTGCCTGGCCTCTGCTCTAGGGCAGGCTTGAGAAAGCCTCACCTTCAGGTCGTACTTCCTGTGCACAGTCAGCCTGTGGCTGAAGACATTCCTGGTGACCACCATGTACGTCTCCACCCCGTCCACGGTGAGCCGGTACATGCCCAGGAACTGGGGCAGCAGCGTGTTCCCGTGGCACTCCACGATGAACTGCAGGAAGGGACAGCTGTGTCACACAAAGCCCAGCTCTGACAGGACAGAAACTCAGTGAGGTGCTGCAGCCAAGGCACCCATGGGAAAGGAAAGGAGGGTTGGAACAGCTCCTGGGGTCTCCAGGAAAGGAGTGAGGATGGGGAGAGTCCCACTCCCTGAGCAAGCTGGCCCAGGGAGTGCCATCCTGCCCAGGACAGGGAGCTGGGACATCTCCAAGGTTCTTCCCAGTCTTGGGATACCGTGACCCTGTGTGTGTGTGTGGAGCTGAGAGATCTCCAAGGCTCCACCCACCCAATCCTGGGATTCTGTGACTCTGTGTGTGGAGCTAAGAGATCTCCAGGGTTCTTCCCAAGCCAATCCTGGGATCCTGTGACCCTGTGTGTGTCCAGCCTGCTGTGGCAGGCCAGGTGTCACTGGCACTGCCCAGCTTCACTTCTTGTGGTTACCTCGCTGTGCCTGGAACTCAGGGCGTGTCTCAGAACCCCTGCAGAGCAGGTGAGCTGGAACCAGCACCTAGACCAGGACATTTCCAGCTGTCCCACTGTGACCCCACTTCCCAACTCCCCTCCAGCCCCTCTGGAAGGTCTGAGGCAACGCATGAGGAGCCTGTTTGCAGCTCTGATCTACCAGGGATCCGTAACTCATTCATACAAGGGCCAGGATGAGCTGGGAAGGGGCTCAGCACCACAAACAGCTGCTGGGTTGTCCCTCAGATTTTTGTCCCTCAGATCCTAAGGACCCTTTTTCCCCACAAAACCTCCGTGCAAGCTCTGCCAGCTGTGCATCCAAGCTCCAGACCCCCAGCAGATCCCCAGGTGTGCACGGGGGGCTCCAGACTCACCGTACCTGGTGGTACTTCTTGAGGATGTTGTGCATCTCTGCCACGTCCTCACTGGACACGGCCTTGATGACGAACCTCCTGTCGTAGGTGGTGAGGAAGCGCGCGCCGCAGCGGCCCTGGCTGTCGCTGTTCACTGGGGCGCTGCGTGTCACCGAGTTCTGGGGGACAGACACGGCATGGGGACGGTGCCAGGAGCTGTCACCCGCCTCAGCAGCAGGGCCAGCCCCACAGGACCAGCTCAGGACACCCACTCTGGCTGTGAACTCTGGGTTTGGGGCTGCTAAGGGTAAAACCCAATTGCTTAAAAGTCTGGATGTGTTTTTAGGGCTTCCAGCTGGCCCTGTGATTTGCTGG
The DNA here is from genome assembly GCF_017590055.1 of Onychostruthus taczanowskii. Taxonomy (NCBI): domain Eukaryota; kingdom Metazoa; phylum Chordata; class Aves; order Passeriformes; family Passeridae; genus Onychostruthus; species Onychostruthus taczanowskii. The sequence continues at coordinate 708,914 of NW_024499206.1, forward strand.
CAGATTTTACTCCAACACCTGGGGTGTGTTTTTGGAAGGTGTTTTTTACTGAAGGGTTTTTAGAGGTGTAGGATACACAGGCCAAGAGCTCTCAGCATTTCCTCTCAGGGATTTAAGAACAGTCAGGATATTCCTAAGGCTTAAGGAAAACAAGACCAAAACAACTGAAATGGCCTGTTGGCTTTTCCCTCAAAAAGCAGCTTAGTCTGGCCAAAATCTCAGTGTTTGGGGATTTTTCACAGGTCATCCTGCACCAAAAGCCACCCTCAGGCTCTGCTATTCTTACTCCTGGACATACAAAATGAGTATAAATAGCTTGGCTGTTCTTCTGACAACCAGCAGCATCTGCCTTTAGATCCCTGTCTCCACCCTTAGCAACCAGACAGTGCAGCAGGGCTGGAAAATCCCAGGAAAACTGCAGAGCAGGGATCAATTCCCTGAGCCACAACACCAGCTCTTTGTTCTGCTGCCCCTCCCCAGGTAGCAGGGCCTGCTGCGAGCTCCCCCTTCAGCCCCAGCCACTGCTGCTCACACCTCAAGTTGTCACCTGTCCCCTCCACCTGCCCACAAGCCATTTTGTCAACCAACAACCTCTCACCAGCATTTCTTTATCACAGAGAGGGAGGGCTATGAAACACAGCAGCAGCAACAGTGATCCTTAAGTTTTCCAGCATTTCTGGGCTGGGCATTGGGTTTCAGGCTGGATTATCTGGTTTTTTTTGGGTGACAGTGCCACTGCTGTGTCCCCCTTGCTCAGCTCTGGCAGCAGAGGGAGCCTGCAGCAGAACCTGCTCTGAGAGAGATTTACCATGTCATGCTGCAAGTGTGCCCAGAGATTTCCTTTCAGAATGAAGCATTTAAAGCTTTTAAAACTTTAATTAAGCAGGGGAAAAACTCTGCTGCAGTCAACGGCTTTAGAGAGAATCAGGAAAATAAAGGCAAACAGAAAAATCCCCTTTGCTGCTCGCTGACATTTGCAAAGCGGTCTGTGCCAGGCAGTTTAATCAGCCCTCACCTCAAAACCACAGAGCTTTTCTTCTGGAGCTGGGAGGCAGAAATCGTGACCACACAGAGCATTACCAAACTCACAGCCCTCGGCTCCCTTCCTGTCAACTCCCACCTCTCCCACAGTTGGGGTGTTAAATTCAGCCTCCTGGCTCCATTCTTACTCGAGCCATCACAGTTTACCCACCTGAATTTAGCTCAATTAATGTCTTCTGTTCCAGTTGGGCACTTTTAAAAAAAAACAAAGCTCTTTTAAAGCTTTGAGAAGGGGGAAGCCATCCCTCAGAACAACAGGGGGAGTATAAATGATGAACTACAGACAGTGTGGGTCACACCTGGGGAGGGTGTCATCACAAAGGGGTGTGACATGGGCACGGGGAGGGAGGCAGCGTGGGACCAGCCCCGCTCCAGCTGCTCTCCCCACCAGGCAGGGAGCACGTGGAGGGAGCAGGGAGGCTGCAGCACTCCCCCTTGTGCCTCTGCAGTCAGAGTGTTCCAGGGGATGCCCCTGGCACTGTGCCCACTCTGTCATCATGTGCTGGGGACACTTCAGCTTCCTGACACCCAGCCTGCCTGGGGCCACGTGGCCACCATGGCCTCCCTGGCCCTGCTCTGGGTGATCTCCCAGCCCTGAGCTGCCTCTGCTCAGCTCCTCGTGCCCAGGGCTCGGAGCTGGCTGAGGAAGGGTGGCCCTGCTGCAGCAGCCAGAGCTGTGACATCTCCCTGTCCCCAGAGCTGAGCCCAGCAGTCTTAACAGCAGACTCCTCTCCAAGAAAATCAGCCCCTCTGGCATTAAGGCATGGATCCCAAAGCAGGAGCCACCCTGATACACCCAATTCAACAACACACACTTGGCTGAAGGCAGCAGATTCACCTGAATCTGTACAAACACCATGGACTCGTTTTCCTTGCAGATATTCCATGCTGGATCATTGTTATCCTCTAGCTCCTGCCTGTCCACAGCCACCTGAGCCGTAGTTTCATGCCTTGGGAGCAGGGATCACCTTCCCCTCCTACTGCCCTGTGCTTGGCACAGCAAGATCCACTGCACCACTGAGGTTATGGTGGAACCACTCAAATGCCAATTATAAACCCAGAAAAGCTGCTGGCAGCAGTTTGCAGCATGATTTCTCTGCCAGAGTGGCTGCTCTGTCCTAGAGGAGAAGAAAGGGTACCTGGTAGTCCTGGTCATCGATCCCAAACCTCTCCCGGAGGTTCCGGAACACCAGGGGACAATACTCCTTGAATTTGAAGCGGCTTGGCAGGTTCTCCCTAGGGCAGGGCAGAAATGTCAGCAGTGCCAGCCAATGCCACACTGGCTCCCCCTCCCTGCCAGCCCCCCAGGACATCCCAGCCATGCTGTGCCTTCGGCAGGGCAGCTCCTTCCTTTGGATGCCCACAAAACCCATCTCTCCCAGGGAACTCTGCAGGGTCCTGGCTAACAGGGATGGATGGGATGGGAGCGTGGAGCTTGTGTGGCAACCCTGCCACAGGCCACTCTGAGGGAGCCATCCTGCCTGTGCCCTCCTCGGTGGCTTTGTCACCCTGGCACACGGCTGTTCCCGCATACGCTGTCACACAGCTGTCCCTGCACACGCTGTCACACAGCTGTCACTGTCACACGCTGTCCCTGCACACCAGGCAGAGCTGCAGGACCAGAGGGGCTGGGCTCTGGGTTCAGCTCCCATCACAGCATGAGAAGGGTCAAGGCCCCACAGACCAGCACAGCTACAGCAGCCAGGAGAGGGGGGATCAGCTCCAGCCTGGCTCTGCTACTCCCAGGCACAGGACAGAGGACAATGACAGCACTCCCTGTCACCGAGGGAGCTGCATCTGCTCCTCCCACAGCCCTGATCCTGCCCAGGGGGAGGAGGAAAGTTTGGTCCTGCTTGGACATAGTGGGTGAATTTGGCAGCTCCTTCTCAATGAGAAACCCTCGCAGTGACACGTGGGGAGCTCAGATCTTCTCTGGAGGAGAAGAGGGAGAGCAGATACTGCACACTGGATGTGCCAGGAGAGACAAACTTCCCAATCACCTCCCACTCTGCAAAGCTGATCCCTGTGAAACTTGGGGAAAACAAAGGATTAATCAGGGAGCACTGCAGCCCTGCAGAGCTGGGATGGAGAATGTAGCTCTGAGCACCAGCCACAACCACAACTTCAAAACAGCTTCCAAAAATGGATTTTTTGGGAAAAGGAGACAGGGGTAATTCCAGAGAGACTCCATGACAGCTGCAGAGCTGCCTCCTGTGAACAGTTTAATCCCTCAAAGGATGGCAACCAACCACCACAGGGTGTTTCAGCGCAGACTGACCACACCATGGTCTGTCCAGGGCACAGGACAGGGATCCTCCTGGCAGTACAACTGGGAACAACCCAGAAGGCCTCCCCCAGACCAGCTGGCCTCACAGCACAGAGCTCTGACCACAGAGAGATTGAGAAGCTCCTACTTACTTGTTGAATAGATGATTGTCCACCTTAATCTTACTGTAGGCTTTAAAGTCATCAGGCATTAACATGACGGGGACGGGAACATTGCTGAGCTCATTGATCTGCAAGAGAGAGGAAAGGGAGACTCAAAGCCCAGGCCCCACTGCCCTGGGGACCTGCAGGGATGCCCAACACCCCAGGGGATGGTGTGGGGCACTGTGACCCATCAGACAGAAGCAGCTGGGGAACACTGTGGTGACAGGCCACAGCAGCACCTCATTCCACATTGTGGTGAATCCTCCTGAGACAACCTTTCCCTTTCCATTGACCATCCAAGACACAGCTGAGAACCCAGACAAACCACAGGCCAAGAACCAGCAGATTTTATGTTTTAACCACCTCTCTGAGAAAATGTTCCAATGTTAATCATTCCTGCTACAAACCAGGATGACCAAAGCCTTTGGTGCAGCCTGGCACAGCTCCCTGTGGATGCTGTTTCCATGCTGGCTGTCTCCTGTTGCTCCCATCCCACCTTCTCTGGAGGGATGAGTCACTCACTAGATTGTTTTTGCTCCTTAGTCATGAGTGGCAGCCACAGGAACACGGGGAAGCAGAAGAATGAATGTTCAGCTACTATTGTGCAGGCGGGCTTGTGCTGCAGCACCCAGCAGTGCCAGCATTAATAATAACATAATAATAATAAAGATTCACCTCTGGACTGTGTCTGGCTGCCCTGCTCTAGTCACTGCAGTCACTGACAAGGCTGTGCCAGAATCAAGAGGTTTCTGAAGACAGCTCCAGTGCCATCCCCTCCCAGGGACTCCCCACAGTCCCATCTCACTGAACTCCTGCTAACAGCCTGGATTCATGAAGAAATTCCATCCCAGCTCTGTTCCCATGACTGCTGTGCCAAGCAGGTAGTGCAGGAGAGGGAGGCAGACAACACTGGCACCAGCGGGGTTTGGCTCCCAGTCAGCTCTGGGGGCTGTTCACAGCACCAAAACCTCCAGCAGGTCAAGTGGGAAAGCTGCTGGAAAACTTCCCTGCTGGCTGGGAGCAGGGGCCGGGCTCAGGAAAGGGATCCACCTGTGGGATTCCCCGTTCCCTGCATGCAGCAGGACACACAGCACTGCCCAAAATGCTGCCACATCCCTGCTGGGCTCTGCAGGGTTCAGCCCCAGGGACGTGCCGTGAGCCAATTCCATGCAGCCCGTGTTTATCCCACCCTTTCTCCATCGTTACCACGAAAATCCAGACCAGATTTAACACACGTCAGACTGGGAAGAAAGACGCATCCCAGTGCCAGGAGGGAAGGTGGCTATTTTCAGAGCCAGCCATCCCACACAACAGACAGAAGCGGGAAGTGAAGCAGCCGCGGCTCCTGGAGAGAGCAGAGCTGGAGCTCTGCAAAGCCCTGCCCTGCAGCACAGGGCTTAACTTTTAGCTTTTATATTTTTCAGATCCTGGACTGGATTAGGGTATAATCTGAACTCCATACAGAGTGTTTGTAAGCTCTCATCAAAGTTTGATCAGACAAAACAATCCTTTCAGGCCTGAGAACCAAAGTCACCATCACAGACTCAGGCCTGAAAAGTATGAACAAAAACTAATGGGAGAAGGGGTGAGCAAACTGGGAGACTGACTTCATTACCTGAAGCTGTAATTGGACAATTAACCTCTGATATCCCAAAAAAGTCATGACTGTCATCCATCTCAGGTGTAGCCTCTGCACTGCCCAAGGTGTGTCTGTTAAAGCCTTTAATAAAAACCCACTTTATTCTCCAACGCTGTCTAGCCTATGTTCTAGGTATCCAGCCCAAGGCATCACAGCACTGCCACAAGCCCTGTGGGATGTATGGAAAGTGCTGCACAGATGAATGAATGAATAAATAATGGCACACATCCCCCATCGGCAGCATCCCTGAGCGGGGAGAGACTGATGGCCCCCGGGTTCAGCTCAATCCTGCACGGAGCCAATCCTTGAGCCAGAGGGGAGGGAAAAGGGAACAGACTCCAGGGGAGGAAGGGATCTCCCAGCTCGCAGCCACTGCAGGGAGCTGCATCAGAGTCCCACGCAGAGATTTCCCCTCGGGGCGAGGAGAAAACAACTCATCCTGCACGGAGACAGAGGCGCTGCCTCCAGCCACTAATTATTGCTGTCTGCCAGGAGGGGAAGCCTGACAGCTCCTGCCACACGCCTGCTCCCATCCCAGCCTGCTCCCAGCCCTCTTCCTGGGCGTGGGGAAGGCACAAACAAGCCATTATCAGCTCCTTGCCGAGCGGAGGAAGGGTGCTGACGGCTGAGAGGGAACAGCGATTCCGAGGCTGCCTCCTCGCTGGCAGCAATTCAGACACAAATGTTCTGAGGCCTTGCTGGGTGCCCTCGTTTCTGCCACGGCACAAACCTCAAAGCGAGTGTGGGACCTGTTGTGAGGCTCCTGAGTGGCAGAAATGGTGCACCAGGATAGCTCTGGATCGTTTCAGAGGTGCCACCACTCCTCACAAGATAAAAGAGCCCAAAAAAATCCTCCCTGTGAAAGCCTTTCCCACCTTCCAGCACAGCTGGCTGGATGCTTTGGGATTCTGGCTCTGGAGGAGACACAGAGAAGGAAGAGGGGCACCTAGATAAGGATGAAGGGCTGGAGTGGTCATTTCTAGACCCAGCAATGCCCACCTGCCCTCCCTCAAGGCACCTCTGGGGCAGTGGTCACTGGGCCTCTGTTCCTGGCACCAGTCTGGAAAAAAACACAGATTTATTTAGTTTAGTTTTGTTGCTACGTCGGGTTTTTTTAAATTTAAATTTTTGGTTGTTTCAGCACCGTGTGCTCCCACAGCAACACCCATGCCTGACACTTTCCCAAAGGAGAGGAACAAAAAGCCCCCACACACCTCGGAAAAGGGATATCCCAATCCCACCCTTCTCACAGCACAACCCTCAGCATCCAGCCTCCTTCCCAAGGATTATCCAGCCAAATCCTGAAACATGAGGAATCCTTCCCAAAGGGAAGCCTGGCCAGCAGCACCTATCACCTCTCCAGAGGGATCCTCTCCTCAGGCTCATCCCAGGGGAATCTGAGCAGCCTCCTGGAGGGAGCAACGTGACAAACGCCTGGCACATGTTTGCTCTCTCGCCTTCTCCCTGGGGAAAGGCGTGGAGCAGCAAATTAAATATAGCAGAGTGTGTGTGAGTGTGTGTCCCGGGGTATTTATGCTCCAGGAGGCAAGGTCACACCAAGGTGCAGGGCAAGGAGGTGCTCAGCTCCCAGGGAGCACATTCCCAGGGATCTGTGCCCAAAAAGAAGGACAAAACCCCAAAACTCTGCCAGGACCAGGATCTCTGGGGCTGTAGTACCAGGGAGATGCTGGGTGTGGTTCTGGAGGAGACAGGAACAGAGGGCAGAGGTGCAGGAGCACCACAAACACAGACCTGGGCCCTGACAGACTGTTTTGGGCGTCACAGCCACCGCAAGGCACAAGAGCAGCAGGCTGTGCCACACCTCTGTCACATGAGAGGTCCCCAAAGTGGGGACAGAACGGCTCGTTTGGAGCTCAGGGATTTGCAGCCACACCCAGAGCGATGCCGGTTTCCCTTAAGACTTCTACCTTTCACCTTTTCAGCCCTGATCTGCTCTTGAATCGACTTCACTTTTTAGCCCTGATCTGCCCACAAACCCACTTCACTTTGTGGCCCAGATCTGTCCCCACATTCCCTGGAAAATTAGCCCGGTTTTGCCCACTCCTCTCCTTCCCAGAGTCCTCCATCTCCCCCTGAGAGGGACCAGCCCAGGCCGAGAGCACCATCCAAAAGTGCTTTTTGTCGGGGCCAGCTGCGTTTGGCAGAGATAGGGTGGGCTCCTGCCCTTCCCAGGGCAGACACAGCCACAGCGGGGGTGGCACCACCCGAGCCCCACAGAGGGCTTGGACACGCCCCGGGGGCTCTCAGCATTTCAGACCGAGGCACAATCCAGTCAAACCCGCTGGGACAGAGACCCTGCCTGTTTTTCCCTGGTTTTGCTATATCCTGAGAACAAAGGAGCAATTCCCGATATCCAGAGCCACCCCACAAGGACAGAGGGATCAAAGCTGCCCAATTCCAGAGGTGCAGAGGGAAAAGCAGCTGGATGCCAACACGGATCAGGGATCAAAAGCAGGAGTCCAGGGAGGGAAAACCTCTTCCACTGCCTAGACTCTTCATCCTCAGCACAATCCAGCTTTGCAGGGCTGCAAAAACACCTCCTCCCTCTCTCTCTGCCAAGCTTTTACTTCCTGGTCACTGGGATTCTCCAGCAGCACCACTCAGGGCTCTGGGTTGATGATTTCTCTTTGCCACCAAAGCCAATTCCTTTCCCAATAAAAGCCACATCAATATTCCGTGTCATTCAGGGACAGCTGTTGGGATGAACGGGCCAGGCATAATTTTGTTTCAAAACCTGACTGTAGCCTCTAAGTAGCAATTAGCATTAGTAAATTGATGGGAAAATGCAATTTGTTTACTAACAAGATGCAGCTGATGGAGTGTGTGAGCCCACTCTCAGGGATTCTTTGCGACAGGACTTTGCTGAGGAAAATAAAGATACTTTGTTCCCCACAAAGCTTTCCAATCGGGCATCTCTGCCAGTATTAGTTAAACTTCATTATGCACTGGGGAAGGAGGTGAAAGACACATGGGAAAATCACTTTAGCATGGAGACAAACCGACAGCTGTGGCAAAACTTCGCTGCTGCTTAGCACAGAGCAGCAACTGGGTGATGGTTTGAGGGAAAAACCCTGTTTTCCATGAATTAGAGCATGATTAATCAGTATCCACACTAATAACCTCCCCCCGTGCAAGGCGAGGGAAGAGTGACTCTTGCAGTCAATAATTCCTCTGGGGACACCAGGATGCTTTAAGATGGAAAAAAAAAGCATCCCCTGGTGAGAGCAAACCCATCTATGAGTGAAAAAAAAGTACTTGGAAAGCTGCTGGGAAGGATTCCTGGCTGCATGACAGGGATCAGGCAGTGCCACCCTCCTGTCCCCAATCCTGTCAGCCTCAGGGTCACTGGGAAGCACCTACGTTCCCAGTCCTCTCACAGGTGAGCAGAGCTGATGCAGCCCTTGGTCCAAAAAAAGCTGAGGAATGGGAATATTCAACAACCAACCCACGGTCACAGCAGTCAGCAGAAATGAGCAGGGAAATGAGCCCTGTTCTCCTCACTGAAGCACCCAAGAAAATCCTCCTTTGTCCCCCAGAAAGGAAAAGGGCTCCTGGAATGGGGATTTGAACAGGAGCTCCTGGATGAGCAGTTGGCAGCCAGGCCCTCGGTCATTCCAGGGGCTGGCACGGCCCTGGCCATACGCTGCTCTCTCCAGAGGTCAATTAGAGCTGGGCTGGGGACAGATCCAGGCTGCTCCTACCGTGCCAGGAACAATTTCTGGGATCGGAGTGTTTGATATGTGGCAGATGCTGCTCCGGCAGCATGGAAGGCAAGGCTGCAGAGCGGGGAGCGCTGTGCTCCATTCCCAGCACTGCTGTTTCCCTGGAATACTAACGAGCTCTGCTCCTGCTGGCACTGCTCCTGAGGGCCTGGGAGATGGCTGCTGCTCCAGCCAGGAACTGGAGCCTCTGGAGCTGCCTCGGGCAAGATCTGTGCAGCTAACAGATCTCCCCGTTCCCACAAGAACGGGATGTTTGTGCCTTTCCCCTGCCAGCAGCCCGAGCTACTGGAATCTTTTCCAGCTGAGGAACCGGCAGCAGCATCACAGCCCCACAGACACAGATCCCAATCACCTCTCTGGGATCCCAGAGCCTTCCATCCCCAGAGACACAGATCCACAATCCCCTCCCTGGGATCCCAGAGCCTTCCATCAGCAGCACTTTACAACTGTTTCCATGGTTCCCAGAGCATCACACAACACTCTGTTCATCGCTCTGGCTGGGAGGTGGCTGCTCCCTTCCAGAACTGTCCCAACTTCCCCATCCGGGGCATGGAAAACACACCTGGAGCACCACACACAGACCCAACCCCCAGGAGCTGCAGCTCCTCTCCCAGTGCCATGACAACAGCAGGAGAAGCTTCCCCAGGAACCATCCCCATGCCTGCTGGATTCAGGGTCTGACAGAAAACTCAGAAATTGAGGCTGAGCCCTGGTGGCTCCACTTTCACACAAGTTCTCCCCTCCCCTCCGTGGTTTTCTGGCCCAAAATTCGAATTGTTTGAGTCATACCACCCCCGTTTGGCCCTGCTCACACTGGCCCCACCCCAAGCCGGATCCTAACCCTGGCTGGGACCACCAAGATCACTCCAAAACACTCCAAACTGGTGTTCCAGAAGCAGCTCCTGCTCTTGGGATGCTCCTGATGCTCTCCAGAGCCTGCCCTGCCTGTGCTCAGCAGCCTCTTTAAGGTTGTTCCAGACTGGGAGAAGGGACCCACGCGAATTTCTGCAGCACGTTGCACAAAATGGTTGTTTGTTTGATTTCTCCGTGAAAAAGTTCACCCCAGATCCAAGCAATTCTACCAGGATCCTCCTGGCACGGCCCCGGGCTTGTGCTGAGAGCTGTTTTCCCCTCCTCCCACTGCAAGGATCCCAGAGCAGAACTCCATGGACACAGCCCAGAGCCTCCTAACTCACCCCTCCTTGTCCAAAGCAGCCAAATATTAAACAAATTAAAGGATTTCCAACAAAGCTTAAAGATATTCCCGAAATGATTTCCAAACCCCTCAGCTGGAGGCACCTAATTCCAATTCCTACCTAAGCAAGGCACTGGGATCACCCCCCAGCCACAGCTCACCAAACCCTCACCCCAGTGTGGCAGAGGTGGGGGGATTTACTGGGAAATCCTAAACGCCTTTCCAAAGGTCAGGAGGTCACAGCTGAACTTTTCTCACCCCCTGTCCCAGCCCCTCAGCTCCTTCCAGGCAGCAATTTCTTCCTAATACACATTCGATATAATCTCATTACCAGCTTAGTGTCAGCTTGCCTTCCTCCCTTTGCCCAAATATCTCACAGCCAAGTGCTCCCAAAGTTACTCTGTCCTCATCCAGGGCCTCAAATTCCTGCCAGGCTCCTAGTGCCCCAGACAGCTATGACAAAGAAAAACACACACACACAAAAAAAAACCAACCAAAAAACCCCCAACAAAACAAACAAACAAACAACAACAACCAAAAAAAAAAAAAAAAAAAGAAAAAAAAAAAAAAACAAAAAAACCAAAAAA
>NW_024499206.1:719604-721170 GCF_017590055.1 Onychostruthus taczanowskii
AAAAAAAAAAAAAAAAAAAAAAAAAAAAAAAAAGAAAAAAAAAGAAAAACAACCAAACCAAAAAAGGCCAATTGCCAGCAAACAAACCGTCACTATGAGGCCGGGGAATGAAACTCGGAAAAATCCCACAATTTCCATTTCTTCAGGGCTGCTGATGGCACCACTGATCAAAGGCTGATTAGAGTAATTATCCTGCTTCCTGGGCAAGGCTGGGAGCACTTGGAACATCCTTTGCCTCAAAGCCAGCACTGTGCTGAACCACACTTGGAAGCTTTCGCTCCAGCCAGGCAGGCCAGGAATGCAAGGAGGATTTTTTTTTTTAATTCTTGATGTGTTATTTGTTTTGGGAAAAAAATGAGCCCGAATCCCTTTCACTCTCTAGGAAACATCCACTAATCCACTGGAGAAATAGGTGTGTCTGAGCCCTAGCAGTGGATTAACTGAGGAAGGGATGAGGCTTCTGGCTTCTTTGGCTACCAAGAACAGCACCCAGCAGCCACATCCAAGGATCAGTCCTCATGCCTGCCACCATAAACCCGGGAGAAGTTTCCAGAGAAAACACAGGGATGGTCCTAGGAATTCCCAAAGGATCAGAGCTGAGCCATCACACACATTCCCAAGGGACCCTCTCACAACCTGGTCCCAGAGGAACTGAGGCCAAGAGGACACGCATGGCCCGAGTCCTACAATCAAAGGGGACAAACCCGGGCCAAACCCCTCATTTTTGGGGGATGGAGACGGGAGACGCATTGTCCAAGTGAGACACAGCACTGTCCCCTGTGGGCTGTGACACAGGGGAATCCCTCACTGGGACAGCCGCAGGGACAGTCCTGGTGGACACCCGGGGGCTGGCACAGGGGACAGGACTGTGGGTGCCAAATTCGTGTCCCCCCCCAGTGCCAGAGGGGGGATTGTGCCACAGCAACATCACCCAAAAAGGCATCAGTTCCCCTGCCCAGTCCCGGGAAAACGGGTGTGGAAAAGGTGTCGGGGTGGGGACACAGGGACGTGCCTGGCAGGGACACCCCGGCCCGCGGGTCCCCAAACCGCCGGGGGACACAGAGCCAGCAGAAAGGGACCAAGAGCCCAGGGAGGGAGAGCCCTGGATCAGGGGTGGGATGGACAGGGAGGGAAGGCTCGGATTCAGTAAAAAAAGCTGCTCTGGAAGGGATGGAAAAGGCCCAGGCCGGGGGGGAGCGGGGAAGGGTGGGATCTGAGGGGATGAGGGGGTTAAGGGGACGAGGCCCCGCTCCCGGGGCGCTGTGAGGGGCCCGGGTTTGGGGTGGGGGGGCCGCGCCGCCCGCTCTCACCGTGTGGTTCGCCCCCCACATAAGGACGCTAAGCAGCGGCTCCGAGGCCCGGAACAGCTTCACCTTCTGGCACACGAAGTGTTTCTTCTTGGTTTTGGTCTTGCTGGCGCTCAGGGCCGAGCCCACGGCGGCCACGGCTCCCGCCGCCGTCCCCGCGGCCCCCGCGCAATTGGCGGCCATGGCGGACCCGACCGACCCCCTCCCCGCGCCCCCCTACCAGCGCCTCCGCATGGTTCCGCCCGGCCCGGCTCGCCCC
>NW_024499206.1:721203-734299 GCF_017590055.1 Onychostruthus taczanowskii
CCCCCCCGCCCGCCCCCGCGGTGGTTCGCTCCGCCGCGGCCGGCCGAGCCCGCTCCGGCCCCGCGCCGAGGAAGCGCCAAGATGGCGGCGGGCTGAGGGGGTGGGGAGCGGGAGGTGCCATGTCCCGCCCGAGCGGGGGAAGCGGCGGGCGCTGGCGGCGGGAGAGCGGCGGCTCGGGCTGCGGCAGGAGCGGGGAGAGCCGCGGCGCACATTGGGCTGTGAGGGGGAACAATGGAGAGGGATAACGGATGGAGAAGGAGACAGAGGGGGAAAAAAGCCTCCTTCCTTCCTCCTCCTCCCGGAGATGGTCTCGCCCAGTCGGTGTGACGCGCCAGCAAGGGCCACGCCCCGCTGTGAAAGGGCCAATCAGCAGCGAGGCGGCTGGAATTATGAATGGGCTGTTACACACGTCACGCGCCACCGTTTAAAGGGCCCGCGGCTGCTTGGGGACCCCGCCGGGACCCTCGGGGGGACAACGGAGACCCCCCGGCCCCGGGGCGCGGCCTGCGGGCTGGACACAGCCGGGAAGGGGCTGCTGCGGCCTCCCGAACCCTCACCGACCCTTCCCGCCCACAGCCAATCCAGCCCTGCCCCTCCCATCCCCCCAGAGCCACCAAGGACATTTAACAAACGACAGCGAAGTTTCTTAATTAAAAAGGTAAAATAAATCTACACTGCTGTACATATACACATTACTTACATTACAAAATCCCAGAGAAATGTTTGCTGTGTCAGCTATGCTCTACTCATTCCCCCTCCCCCCCCCCCCCCTCCCCCGAAACTGCTTTTTTGGGTCAGAGATCAATGAAATAAATCTGTGAGCCACCAAATGCCAGCCACAGACACCCCACTGTGGGGTGCGGGTGCAAAGGGTGACAGTGTGGAACAGGGTTCATACAGTTCTGTCAAATTCCATGCGATCACCTCACGTGTGGATCGGTTCTGCTCTGGATTTTAAGGATTAACAAAAATAGATCTTCAGCTCTGGCACAGGAGGAAGCAGTGACCAGCCAGCAGAGTCAGGTAATAACGTACAAAAGTGACACCAGTCAGGCGGGGAGAGGAGGAGAAGCTCTGGCAACAGGTTAGAAATGGAACACAAGGGCCCCAAACGCAGAGGGCTCTGAGGGCTCAGCTCCGGGATCCTCTCTGGGAGCTGGAATTGTTCCTGGAGGGCTCTCACCTCTGGGAACAAACATCCACTGAGCTCCTGCCCAGGGCAGGGCAGGACAGGCTTCACCTCTGCATAAAGTTCTTTTCCAGGGCAGCAGGAGTCCTCTGCAGGGAGTGGATGTTGCGCTTGACCCGATCCTCCAGGCTGGAGGTGGAGGCACTCTCCAGCTTCAAACGGCTGCAGGGAACAGGAGCAGAGACAGAAATCACAACCCTGACTGGAGGAGAGCAGCTTTCCACTAGAGACTGGATACTGGGATGGAATTCCTTGCTGGGAGGGTGGAGAGGGGCTGGGATGCAATTCCCAGAGAACCTTGGCTGTCCCTGGATCCCTGGCAGTGTCCCAGGAGCAGCCTGGGACAGGGGAGGTGGCCCTGCCACGGCAGGGGTGGCACTGGAGGGGATTTCGGGTCCCTTCCCACCCAAACCATTCCAGGATTCTGTGATTTTGTGATCCCAGCTCTGGGCAGCTTCAGGGCTTTGCTGCCATGAGCGCAAGGGATTAAATTCCCAACACAGACTGCAGTCCCAAAGATTCACAGGGACTTGCAGGCCTCAAACTCCCAAGCTCCCAAAACCAGAGAACTTCTAAATTATTCTTAATAAATCAATAAATATAACAATAAATATATATCAATAATAAAACAGATAAAGTAAAAGAAACATAATATATAATTTATAAAATTATTTCTAAATTAATATCTGCACATAGAACACTCCCAGAGTGGCAAAACATCAGCAATGCCCAGCTTGGGTCTGACTCCCAATCAGCAAGAACCATTTTTTGAGTTGAGGGGAAGATTTGGGAGCAGCAGCTCTGTCAGCCACAGGGGAGATGTGCAGTCCCATGGTCTGAACCACCCCAGACACCGAGGCCATCCCCCAGGAGCAGGATTGCCCTTGGATGAGGAGGGGGTAAAAGACTCACTGGAAGAATTTCCCATCCCTGGAGTCGAGTTTCTCCAGCTCCCTCTCCAGCTCCTCCTCCTTGCGGTGCTTCCTGAGGTTGTTGGCTCTCTCCTCCTCCCTCCACTTGGCATTTTCCATCATTTCCTGACGTTTTCGCTCCAGCTCCTCAGGAGAGATCTTCCTGTTTGGAGAGAGAGACACATTCCATAAAAGAGAGACACATTCCATAAAACCATTTTCACAACCATCACAGTTTGGCAGAGACAAAAATCTGCCCAGCTATAAATTAAAGTAAGGCACCTGCAGGAGTGAGACTAATTAAAAAAGCAAAATCAGCGATTGTTTAGTTGGGTTCTAAGAGAGAACGGAACCATCACACAGAGAACTTCCACCAGCCTTTAATATCCTAATGAGAACAGGATTTATTTTGATGCAAATATCAAAATAAAAGAGTAACTGAGGGTACAAGAGAGGCCAGCCCCAGGGGTCTGTCCCCAGCACAGGGACAGGACAGGGTCCCACTGACCTGGTGTAGCCCGGGGGGTGCTGGCGCCTGAAGCTCTTTTTGGGGGAAGGGCTCCTGGCTCTGTCCTTCTCCTCCCGGCTGCTGTGCCTGCAACCCCAAAATCGCCCTCATTAGCACCAAAATCCACATTTGTTATGATCTTGATCGCATTTATAAACACTTATAAACATTCCTGGGTGTTTTAATACATCCTGAGGCTGAGGTGGCTCCCGCAGCGGCAGCGCTGTTACCTGGCCACTCTAGGAACAACCCTCATCTGAATAAACTCTGAATCTACTTTTTAATTATTTCATCAGCAAACAACAAACCGCCTTTCATACTTTTATTTGTATTAAATAAAGAGAATTTAACAGCTCAGTGATCCATTTGAAGAGAACTGGGATTCTATCAACAATCGACAAATACCCGTTATTAGAATTTTATTAAATTAAGGCAATTAAATTAAGGCAATTGTATTAAATAAAGGCAATAAATTTCTGTAAAAATATATGTAAAAATACCTGTATTAAATAAAGGCAATTTAACAGCTCTGAATGATCAATTTGAAGAGAACTAGGATTCTATCAACAATCAATATCTGTTTTCATAATTTTATCTGTATTAAGTAATTTAACAGCTCTGAATGATCTGTTTGAAGGGAACTGGGAGCTCAAGCAAACCCCATTTACAGCAACACCTCAGGGGTATGACTGGAGAGGGTGTCCCCAGCACAAACTGGGATTGTCCCCTCCTGGGAGCACCCAGACAGCTGCAGGGCAGAAATGGGACAGCAGGGATGGGATTGTGTTGGAACCCTGGATGCTGAGAATTGTAAACTTTCTGTGCTGACAGACTCTGACTCCCAGGAGAACACTGCATTTGACCTGAGGCCGTGGAACAGGCTTCCAAAATTGATTGACAGCACTGGGATTATGGATGTGGAGTTGATTAGAAGTGTGTAATATCACAGGGTGGAAAACTTAAAGAGTCTGGGGTTTTAAAATATAGTAATAAATATGAAGCAAGATGGAGGTTTTAGAGCAGAGGCAGGTTGTTCTTCACCTTCTTCTTTCTTCCTTCTTCATGGCTTTGGCTGGTATTTTGTAACTGGGCAGAAAAGCCCACACTGCGGGCTTTGAGTGATCAGTTATTGGGTTAAAGGGAAAATAATTTAGGTGACATTTCTTAATTGGATATAAAAGATCTCGTAACAAGAGATAGTTGGCCATTTTCTGCCTCCCTAATGAGAGACTGCAGAACCCACCGCTGTGAGACTGTAGCACTGGTAAGAAACAGTACAGACCTGAGTCTGAACACAGCTGTGCTCTCGAGTGCCTTCAATCCCGACTCCAACAGAGACGGGAAAAAGGAAGCAGAGCCCCCACAGGACTGCAGGGAATTCCCGTGCTTTCCCCCACTCACTGTTTGCTGTGCCTGGAGGGAGATGCTGAGCTCCTCTGGGGGTTCCTCCTGCTGGAATGCCTCTGGGGAGAGCGGGACGGGCTCCGGGAGCACTCCCGGGGGGCTCTGTCCTGGCCCGGGGAGCCCCGGGAGCGCGGCCTTGCCTCGGCGTCCCTCACCTGGAATTCAGAGGGAACACGGCGTGGGAGCAGCCCCACACAGGGCAGAGGGGGAAGGTTTGGGGCTGGCACAGCTGGGGGAGGGAATTCCTCCCTGGGGTGGGATTCCCAGAGGAGCTGTGGCTGCTCCTGCATGCCTGAAGTGTCCCAGGACAGGCTGGAGCAGCCTGGGACAGCGGGAGCCCGTGGGACAGGATGGGCTTTGAGTCCCTTCCCACCCACTCCACGGATAATGAGGCGCACCTGAACAACCTTATCCCAAATTCCAAGCAAAAATCCGGAATAATTTGAATTTCAAGGCTTCGATGGCTCCAAATTGAATCTAAAATGTATTCATTCCTGTTCCAGCTGCCGCAATTCCCAAAACTTCTGGTTTTCCCCCTCCCAGGGTGTACCTGTAAGCCATATCCTGGGATTTTGGAAGGAGCAGCCTTCCAGGAGGAATTATCCACCCTCTTCTGAGACCTAGAAAGAAAAGAAAGTCCTTTTGAAGCAAGCAAATTGCCAAAATAAAACCATTTTTACCACACATTAATGATGTAAAACCAATGAAGCAACAATTTAACACACTTAATTAAAAGCGTTGATTAAAAAGAAAAAAAAAAACTGAGAGAGAGCAGGTGAAAAACAAGCAGGAATGGAGGTGGTTTTGGAAAAAAAAAAAAGTAAAACTCACTTATTTCTGGGCCTCTCCTCCTCAGAGCTGGAGCTGGAGCTGCTGGAGCTGCGCCGCCGGTGCTTCTTGTGCTTCTTCTTCTTCTCCTTCTTTCTCTTCCTCTCCTTTTTATCCAAACTGTTCTGCAGCTGCAAAGCAAAAAATTCCCTCAGGACCACAGGAAAGATACCAAATTCCATGTGGAAAAGCACAAAAACTGAAGCCAAACAAATCTTTAAAAATTATCTTTTAATTTAAAGACGTTTGCAGGATTTTTCTATTTAAAGGTATAAAAAAAGTCTTTGCAGTGTTTACAAGAGATGTATCTTCATAAATATGTAGAGATACTTATAAAAATTTACTGCCATTTATAAATTTCAAGCCAGAAAATCTCATTTAAGAAGACTTAAAAATTTATAGCAATTTATAAATGCAAATTTTTGATTATAAGAAAAGGGGAAACTACTCTTTATTTATAGCCATTTATAAATTGCAATGTATATATACATAAATTTATATGTACAGATATAAAAATTTAAATTTATAGGCATGTTAGGCTCGTTTAATGAGATTTTCTCTCTAAATTGAGGAGTTTAAGGAGCAAACAGAGCTCAGCTCCTTGTCCTGGACAATAAAAATTTTGATTTTTGCTCCTCCCCTACCTTGCCTCACACCTACCAAGGCTTTGATTTTCTTCATCTTCACTGGATTGTTCAAAACTTCTCTTTTCTTTTCCTCCTCCCTCTTCCTAAAGCAGGGGGTGAAAAAAAAATCAGTTTTTTAATCACATTTGCACAGAGAGGATCCAGCAAGTGCAAGCTCTAAAAACACAGCAAGCAGAAAAAAAGAGAAATGTTGTGTATTTAGCAAAACTGAGGAGGAGTTCCCCCTTTTCCTATAGGATAATATACATATTTATAGGATATATATTAAGATAGATATATATCCTAATACATATATATTAGGATATTTATAGGTTTTAGGATATATATTTATAGAATAATATAATATTTATAATCAATTTAATCGATCCTGTTTTTGATACAGGATAATATATATATTTAGGATATAAAGGATTTATATATATTAGGACACTTATAGGATATAGACATTAAAGGATATATATTTACAGGATAATATAATGTTTATAATCAATTTATCTGCTTTTGATACAGGATAATATACATATTTATAGGATATATATATATATATATTAGGACATGTATAGAACATATATATATATTAAAGGATATATATTTACCAGATAATATAATATTTCTAATCAATTTATCTGCTTTTGATACAGGATAATATATATATTTATAGGATATATATATATATTAAGACATTTATAGGACATATATATATTAAAGGATATATATTTACCAGATAATATAACATTCCTAATCAATTTAAGTGCTTTTGACCCAGGCTGATTTGTAACCAGTTTGGCTGTTTTTTACCCAGGCTGATTTGTAACTTGTGAAGCTGCCTTGTCTCTCCACACCTGATCATGAAGAGCGGGTCCTCACGGATCTTGGTGGCCATGTCCAGCACGGAGCTGGCCCCAGCCCTGGCAAAGATGGAGCCGGGCAGCAGCCCCGTGTCCCCAGCGCTGTCCCTGTCCCCAACCTTGTCCAGGATGAACTTGTCCACGGGGCGCCCCAGCAGGTACTCGTCCCTGTTCACCATCCCGCCGGGGCCCTGGTACATCCACTCCAGCTTCTCCTCACGCTTCCTGTGCCAAACAAAGAAGATATAGAACATATATATATATTAAAGGATATATATTTACCAGATAATATAACATTCCTAATCAATTTAAGTGCTTTTGACCCAGGCTGATTTGTAACCAGTTTGGCTGTTTTTTACCCAGGCTGATTTGTAACTTGTGAAGCTGCCTTGTCTCTCCACACCTGATCATGAAGAGCGGGTCCTCACGGATCTTGGTGGCCATGTCCAGCACGGAGCTGGCCCCAGCCCTGGCAAAGATGGAGCCGGGCAGCAGCCCCGTGTCCCCAGCGCTGTCCCTGTCCCCAACCTTGTCCAGGATGAACTTGTCCACGGGGCGCCCCAGCAGGTACTCGTCCCTGTTCACCATCCCGCCGGGGCCCTGGTACATCCACTCCAGCTTCTCCTCACGCTTCCTGTGCCAAACAAAGAAGATAGCAATATATTTATCTAATATATTTAATGGAATATATTTATTTATTCGCCCTTTATTCATTCTGCTGCCTGCAGGGCTTTGTTGGAAGGTGAGCAGGGATGGTTTGGGGTTGGAGCTGTGGGACACGGCCCCAAGGATGGGATCAGAGGAATGGGATTGTTCAGCCCGGAAAAGCTTTGGGGTGACCTGCTAGGAGTTGTTCAGTGCATGACTGGGGCTCCAGGAGAGCTCGAGAGGGATTTGGGCCGAGGGATAGAGAGACAGGACACAGGGAATGGATTTGAATTGAGAGAGGGCAGGGTTGGAATTTTGGGAAGGAAATCCTCCCTGGCAAGGAGGGGATGGAACAGAAACCCCAGAGCAGCTGTGGCAGTGCCCAAGGCCAGGTTGGACACTGGGGTTGGAAGCACTGGGACAGTGGGAGGTGCCCCTGCCACGGCAGGGGTGGCACTGGGTGGGCTTTGCTGTCCCTTTTGTCCCAACCCATCCCACGAGCAGCAGAGCCATTGTCCCCACAGCTCTGCCAGGGGCATGGGCAGCACCACCCCAGCCCCAGAGGCTGGCCAGGGCTGGCTGTCCTGTACTGTCCCCTATACAGTCCCCCGTGCTGTCCTCGTACTGTCCCCCGCGGTGGACATGTCACCGCATGGCGCCCGTGTCCCTGTGCAGTCACACGCAATGCCTGCGTCCTTGTGCCCATGTCCCTGTGCTGTCACACACAGTCCCCACGTCGCTGTCCCCTCACCGCACGGTGCCCATGTCCTCAGCGTAGCGCTGCATCTCCTCCCGCGCCCGCTCCTCCTGCAGCTCCCGCTGCAGCTCCTCGATCTTCTTCCTCTCGGCCTCATGCTTCTGCTCCGCCTTCCACACCTTCTCCACATTGCGCAGCGTCTGCGGGTGCCAGCTCTTCTTCAGGTTCTGCGGAGAGAGGGGATTGACACCGGGACTGGCACCGAGGGGCGGAGGCAGCCCAGCAGCGCCGGCAGCCGGGCCCTGAGAACGGAGCCGCGGCTCCCGCTGGCCCCGGGAGCAGCCTCAGTCCCGGGGCAGCCGCACATCCCGGCCCTGCGGCCTCTCAGCCCCTCCTCAGCCCCCCAGGACCCCTCCGCACTCAGGCCTCTCCCACAGCCCCGGCCCCTTCAGCACCCACTGACCCCTCTCAGTCTCCCCTCAGACCCCCCACGCTCCCCTCCCCAGCTCCCCTCAGAACACCCGAACCTGCTGAGCTCCCTCCCCCGGCCCCCCCTCAGACTCCTCAGTGCCCTCTCACTGCCCGCCTCCTCCCAGCCCCCCAACCCCCTTCACGTTCCCTTCTGAGCCCCCCAGTTCCCTCATTCCCCCCTCAGCTCCCCTGGCCCCTCTCAGCCCCCCTGGTTCCCTCATTCCCCTCTCAGCCCCCCCGGTTCCTCTCACCAGGTCTCCCCCCCCCATCGCGGCCGCCGGGCGAGGGCGTCCCCCGCCGCTATCGGGACAGGAAATACGTCACCAGCGAGTGCCACCGCTCGGTGTTCCGCGCATCTTCGTCCTTAGTGCGTCTCTTCCGGCGCGCCGCTAAGGCGGCGGGGAAGATGGCGGTGCGCAGTAGGGGCAGTGCGGGACGAGGAGGAAGAGAAAGAACCTGGGGGGAGGCCCCTCGGTACCGGGCCTGGGGAATGTTTTCATTCCTGTTCATGGAATCTAGAATGGTTTGCGTGGGAAGCGACCCCAAAGCTCTCCATTCCCACCTCTGCCATGGTTAGGGACACCTTCTGCTATCCCTGGTTGCTCCAAGCCCCGGCCAGCCCGGCCAGAGAATTCAGACAAGATCTGAGCCTGTTTCAAATGAGGCTGGTTGCAGCAATGCCAAAGAAACGCCTGGAAATGATGAAGTGAGTAATTCCAGAAGCACCCAAAGCCACGGGACGAGTCTGTCCGGCTGTGCCCGTCACAACGACGCGCGGAGGGGGCGGGCAGCGCCTCTGGCTCGGACCTTGGGTGCCGAAGCGCTCAGCCCCGAGTGCAGTGACGCACAGCCTGCTCCGGGGCAGAGCCCGGCCTGTGCCTGGGCTCGGTCAGAAGGATTTCCTGTGCCCGGGCGCATCAGAGTTGGCGATTTTCCGGAACAGTGTTGGCGAACCTCTCGGGATAGAGCCAGTGATGCCCCGGGATACCACCAGTAATCTCCCGGGATAACGGCCGTGATCTCCGAGGATAAAAGCACTGATTTCCTGGGATAACAGCCGCGATCTCACAGTTTGGAGCTTGTGATCTCCCGGGGCAGAGCCGGCGTCTCGCCTGTGGAGCCAGGGCGGGTTCGAACCCGTGTCGTTGCGGTTCCCAGCCCGGCGCGCTGCCCCTGCGGCACCCTCCCGCCGCGCCCCCCCGTGCCCCCCCAATCCCCGCGCCCGGGGCGTGGCTCCGGGGCAGCGCCGCCCCCTGCGGGGCCGAGGATCACGGGTTCGAGCCCCGGGGCTGCCCAGACGATGAGCTGTGGCATTGCAGCCACCCAGCCGGACCCAGAGGAGGTTCAGAGCCTGGAGGAAACATGTGATTGCTAGGAACGCGTTACTTACAGTCATTCACTGTGTAAATTAAGGGTAATTACTCCAAAGTGACTTCTAGAAATGTGTTGTACTCATAATGCACTGTGTCAATACAGGGCAATTACTCCAACAGGAAAAACTCGAGCTGCAGCTGTTGAGTTTGTGTGTTTCCTGCAGAACTCAGGAAAGCAGAGTGGCAAAGTGGGAAGTCAGGCTTGGCAAAACATCACCAAATGATTTCCAAGACCTCGGGGGGGTAAGAACGGCTCTCCGTGGTCTGTATGTGAGGAATTTGTGCAGGAAAGAAGGGTGTAAAAGCAGCAAAAAGAGAAAAGAGGGGGCACCTGGAGTTGAACCAGGGACCTCTTGATCTGCAGTCAAATGCTCTGCCACTGAGCTATACCCCCTGTCTTTACTCATATCAAAAAAAAGAATGATAAAAGCCCTTAAACCCAGCTCAGGTTTTGTTCCCACTGTGAGAAAATGTCCCAACCAAATCTGCACAGAAACAAATGTGTCTGGGCTTTGTCGCTGCCCCGGAAGTTGGATTCCTGTAGGATTTTTTTTTTTCTAGTGGAATGCTCAGTTTTTAATCCTGGAGTTGTCAACCCTTCATTGATACACAATACGGAAAATGAACACCACACAAGAGCTTTAGACATAAGACATAATTCCCTATTTTTGCCAGAAAATGCATTCTCATTAAGGAATTAAACTGTTAAGTGCTTATGTTAGTCATCATGCAGCTTGCAGGGAAAGTAATACTTTGCTAAGTAATCAATAGGATCAAATACTAGTCTTAACTTTACAAAAATTACCTACTTTATAAGATTTTCAAAGCTTTCAAAGGTCAGTTCTGCATTTATTTTTATTTAGGAAGAGATATCAGTATGTAAACAAGTAAACAAATCCATTCAAGTATTTCTTGTGATTTGTGTGAGTGCAGGCACAGACACTGGGGGTATAAAAAAGGAGGAATCTTCCTCATTTTTTTTTTCATGGAAAAAAGGGAGAAAGAGAGCACCTGGAGCTGAACCAGATGCCTTTTGATCTGCACTCAAATGCTCTCCCCCTGGCACATCATTTTTAGAAATTCAGGTTTTTCTCTCTGTGGGTTGGATCCCTTCCCTGTGCCTGCTCAAGGCTGTGCAGGGGGTTAAATGTGATAAATTATGAGAAATGATGTGATGGGAATTATGGAAAGTGATGGGAATTATGAGAAATTCTGGTAAATGGTTGCTCCAGAAAATTAAAAACAGAGAAAGGCATGCAGCCAGTGAGTGGTTCCTACCCTGCACTTTTCCAGGCCCTTGCTGCTCCCACCGCACATTCCCTGCCCAGCACAACCTCCCACATCCCACAGGACCTTCCCAAGCTTCTCCTGAAAGATTTGGGCAAAAGGAAAAGGAGAAAAAAAGCAAAAAGAGGGGGCACCTGGAGTTGAACCAGGGACCTCTTGATCTGCAGTCAAATGCTCTACCACTGAGCTATACCCCCTACTCTCCTGTCAGCAAAATAAAACATTTCAAGGATGTTTTTCCAAAATCCCTGAGTTTTCTCTTCCTGTGGATTTGGTTTCTGCAGAACCTGTGGGGTGGCAGCAGCAGCAGCCATGGAGCAACTGCACTCCCACATGGGGCCTTGGCCCAGTTCCTCCCCAGCTCCTTCCTTTGCTTCCTGGGAAAAATTCTGAGAAAAAAAAGGAAATTATAAGTGGAAAAATGATAAGAAAAGGGCCTCTCAAGATCAGGCCTGCTCTGTTATTCTGTCATTTCTCCTAAAGGAAGCTAACACCTTGCAGGTTCCCATGTGAAAGCAATCCTGATGTCAGCAGTTTGTTATCATAGCAACCTGTTCCTGGGTGAAAAAACAACTTACACCTGTATAAACTGTTTTTGCACCGTTAGAAAAATGAAAATTAGCTCTCATAAACAACTTTTCCTGCATGTACACACAGAGAGTTTGAGTGACCCATCAATACAGAATAGCAACTCCTTGCTGACCAATAACTGGCAAGAAAGCTGCTGACCAATTGGACTCACACACAAGGGCTGTAAAATGGTATAAAAATTTTATTAAATGTGTAAAATTGTATAAAATGTATAAAAGTAAGTTATGTGACTAAAGAATGGGCTTTCTCCACCGTGAAGAAAATGGAGTCCTGAGTGGTTTATTCCGATACCTTCCCAGTCTCAGTCTGTCCCCTGAGTGCTCTGAACCTCCCTGGAGTCTCTGACATTTTTTTCCTCCGGCTTCCATCTCTGTCTGCAGCTGGAAAAGGAATGAGCAGGAGAAGAGGCTGAGCTGCCAGCCCGGTGACCAAACCCCCCAAAATCCCCAGGGAAAAGCAGCAGAAAGAGAAAAGAGGGGGCACCTGGAGTTGAACCAGGGACCTCTTGATCTGCAGTCAAATGCTCTACCACTGAGCTATACCCCCTGGCACAGCTGCTGCACCAGGCACATTTAAAAACATTTATTGGGAAAGAAAAATCTTTTGATTTGCAGGGGTTGGATTTCTTCCCTTGACAGCTCCAGAGAGGAAGTTGGTAAAGCTACAGCAAGTTAAACGTGGTAAATGATGGTAAAAATTACATTTTCCTTACCATTTAAGAAATAAAATAAATCATTAAGAAATAAAAATCAATCCAATAACTTAATAAATACAATAAAAAACAAATTCTGGTGGTGATTACAGAGAATTAAGCACAGAGAAGAGCACAACCATAAAACTCTTCCAGCAGAGCCTCTGTTCCTTGGATGCTGCAGCTCAGAAACAACACCCCACAAGCTCAGAGCTCTCCATGGATTCTTCCTGTGGCAAATTTTGAGCAAAAGGAAGGTGGAAAGAGGAAAAAAAGGAGGGGGCACCTGGAGTTGAACCAGGGACCTCTTGATCTGCAGTCAAATGCTCTACCACTGAGCTATACCCCCTGACACAGCTCGTGTATCAAGAAAATGTAAAACCATATTTGGGAAAGAAGGAAGTTTTTCCCCCCGTGGGTTGTGCAGCCCAATGTCCCTGGTGAAGGTACAGGGAGATGAATGGGATCTCTGTCTGTGGATAGAAAACCATGTTGTGGCAGTTTTGTGTTCCCCTTGGGATGCCCTTTGCAGCTGCAGTGCGCCTGGAGCCCTGGGCTTTGTGGTTTTCAAAAGGGAAAAGTCCAGCTCTGTTTGTCAGCTGCTTGTGGCCCCGAGTGGATGAGTGGATGACTGCCAGCTCATTTTTCCACAGCGCAAGATTCCACGCAGACTTAAGATGCCTCCACTGCAAACTCAGGCTGCTTTGAGAGTCCCAAGTGCCCCCTTCAAACTGATACCAGGAACCTGGACTGGTGAGTTTTGTCTCTGAGGGAAAACTCCGGCATCGGTCTTCAGCTGCTTGTGTCTGGAGTGGATGACTGCCAGCTCATTTTTCCAGAGTGCAAGATTCCGCCAGTGTTAAGATGCCACCACCGCAAACTCAGGCTGCTTTGAGAGTCCCTAGTGCCTCCTGCACACTGGCACCAGGAGCCTGCTCATTTGTTTGCCATTGTTTCAGTTTCCCTGGGAAACAAAACTCCAGGCCAGGTTCCTGATGTCAGT
>NW_024499207.1:0-1758 GCF_017590055.1 Onychostruthus taczanowskii
CACATCAGGGACCCCAAAAACACCAAATACCACCCAAAAACCACAGCAGGGACCCCAAAAACCCAACTCAGAGACCCCAAAAAACACATCAGGGACCCCAAAAAACACATCAGGAACCCCAAAATCCAACCCAGAGACCCCAAAATCCAACCCAGGAACCCCAAAATCCCCTCAGGAACCCCAAAATCCAACCCAGGGACCCCAAAATCCCCTCAGGAACCCCAAAATCCCCTCAGGGACCCCAAAATCCAACCCAGGGACCCCAAAATCCACCCCAGGGACCCCAAAATCCAACCCAGGGACCCCAAAATCCCACCCAAGAACCCCCCAAAAAACCCCAAAATCAGGAGAGTCAGGGCAATTTTGGGCTGAAATTTGGGAAAATTGGGACTATTTGGGGCAATTTGGGGGGGAAATCTGGAATTTTGGGGTTGGAATTCAGGAAAATTTGAATATTTGGGGAGGAAATTCAGAAAATTTGGAATTTTTGGGGCCAAAGTTCAGGAAAATGGGGTTAAAATTCAGGAAAATTGGGATATTTGGGGTTAAAATTCAGGAAAATGGGGATATTTGGGGTTAAAATTCAGAAAAATGGGGATATTTGGGGTTAAAATTCAGAAAAATTGGAATTTTTGGGGTTAAAATTCAGGAAAATTTGAATATTTGGGGCCAAAATTCAGGAAAATTTGGGGTTAAAATTCAGAAAAATTGGGATATTTGGGGTTAAAATTCAGAAAAATTGGAATTTTGGGGGTTAAAATTCAGGAAAATGGGAATATTTGGGGTTAAAATTCAGGAAAATGGGGATATTTGGGGTTAAAATTCATGAAAATTGGAATATTTGGGGTTAAAATTCAGGAAAATGGGAATATTTGGGGCCAAAATTCAGAAAAATTGGGTTAAAATTCAAGAAAATTAGAAAATTTGGGGCCAAAATCCCAAAAAATCGGAATATTTCCTCCAATTTTGGGACAATTCAGGGCTAAAATTCCCAAAAATTGGCAATTCCAGGCCACTTTTGCACCTCCAATTCTCAATTTCGACTCCAGGGCGGTTTTGGGGCGGAAAAAGAAGAAATTTGAGGGGGGAAAAAACCACAAAAAAAGAGAATTTTTGCCCAATCCTTGGTGAATTTTGGGGTCTCACCTGGCGCAGCTGCAGCTGCAGGGGGGGGCTGAGCCCATCCCCCCCCAGGAGCCCCCCCAAATTTTGGAGCAGCTGAGCCAAGCCCGGGTGGGCTTCCAAATCTTCAGGGGTGGCAAAATTTGGGGGTCCCGGGGGGTCCTCGCCTGGATTTGGGGAGAAAAAAGCAAAAATAATTAAAAATTTTGGGGATTTTTGGGGTTTTTTGGGGGTTTTTTTTGGGGGGTTTCTCACCTGGAGGAAGCGGCAGGTCCTGGAGCCCCCCCAGAGCCATGAGGGGGGGATTTTGGGGGGAAAACCCCCAAAAAAGCTTAACATTTAATTAGAAATTCATTAATGTTTAATTAGGGAACGCCAAAGGCACTCGGGAGACCCCAAAATTCAATCAGAGAGGCCAAAAGTTTAATTAGGGGCCTTAAAATTAAAGCAGAGGGGTCACAAGTTTTAATTAGGGGCCTTGAAATTTAAGCACTGAGTTCAAAATTTAATTAGGGGCGCCTAAAATTCAATCGAGATGCCCCAAAATCCCCTCAAGAACGCCCAAAATTTAAACCAAATATGCTCAAAATTCAACCAAGGACCCCAAAATCCCCTCAGGGATCCCCCAAAATCCCC
>NW_024499208.1:0-1757 GCF_017590055.1 Onychostruthus taczanowskii
CCCCAAAAACATAAAAAACACCACCAAAACCACCAAAAACCAGAAAAAACCACTCCCAAAACCACCAAAAACCATAAAAAAACACCCCAAAAACCCCAACCCCTCCAAAAAATATACCCATAAACCCTAAAAATCACCCCAAAACCACAAAAAAACCACCCAAAACCCCCCAAAAACCTCCTGGAGCAGCACGTCTTCTTCCTCAGGGACACCGAGGACCTGCAGGAGGTGTTCCACCGCATGATCGGTACCGGGGAGCCCAAAAAACACCCCAAAAACCAAAAAAAACCACCCCCAAAACCCAAAAAACCAAAAAAAAAACCCCCCAAAAAATCACCAAAAAAAACCCCCCCCAAAACCCAAAAAACCAAAAAAAAAACCCCCCAAAAACTCAAAAACCAAAAAAATCCACCCCCAAACCCCCCAAAAACATAAAAACCACCCCAAAACCACCTAAAACCATAAAAACCACCCCGAAAACCATAAAAAACCACTCCCAAAACCACCAAAAACCCTAAAAAACCACTGCAAAAACCAGACAAAACATAAAAACCACCCCAAAAAACCCCAAAAACACCCCCGGGAGCAGCAGGGACACCGAGGACCTGCAGGAGGTGTTCCACCGCATGATCGGTACCGGGGAGCCCAAAAATACCCCAAAACCAAAAAAAAATCACCCCCAAAACCCAAAAAAACAAAAAAATCCACCCCCAAAACCCCGAACACCAAAAAAACCCACCCCCAAAACCCAAAAAAACCAAAAAAATCCACCCTCAAAACCCCCAAAAACACAAAACCCACCAAAAACCATAAAAAACCACTCTCAAAACCACCAAAACCCATAAAAAACCACCCAAAAAACCATAAAAAACACCCCAAAATCCACAACCACCCCATAAACCCCATAAACCCTAAAAAACACCCCAAAACCACAAAAAAAACCACCCCAAAAATACACCCAGGGAGCAGCACGTCTTCTTCCTCAGGGACACCGAGGACCTGCAGGAGGTGTTCCACCGCATGATCGGTACCGGGGAGCCCAAAAATACCCCAAAAACCAAAAAAATACACCCCCAAAACCCAAAAAAACAAAAAAAATCCACCCCCAAAACCCAAAAAAACAAAAAAAATCCACCCCCAAAACCCAAAAAAACAAAAAAAATCCACCCCCAAAACCCAAAAAAACAAAAAAAATCCACCCCCAAAACCCAAAAAAACAAAAAAAATCCACCCCCAAAACCCAAAAAAACAAAAAAACTCACCCCCAAAACCCAAAAAAACAAAAAAATCCACCCCCAAAACCCAAAAAACAAAAGAAATCCACCCCTAAAACCCAAAAAAACAAAAAAATCCACCCCCAAAGCAAAAAAAACAAAAGAAATCCACCCCTAAAACCCAAAAAAACAAAAAAATCCACCCCCAAAGCAAAAAAAACAAAAGAAATCCACCCCTAAAACCCAAAAAAACAAAAAAATCCACCCCCAAAGCAAAAAAAACAAAAGAAATCCACCCCTAAAACCCAAAAAAACAAAAAAATCCACCCCCAAAGCAAAAAAAACAAAAGAAATCCACCCCTAAAACCCAAAAAAACAAAAAAATCCACCCCAAAATCCCCCAAAAACATAAAAACCACCTTCAAAACCCCCAAAACCCATAAAAAAACCCCCAAAAAACCACCACAAACCCTAAAAAAACCCAAAAAAACCACCCCAAAATCCACAACCCCCCAAAAACCCCATAAACCCTAAAAAACACCC
>NW_024499209.1:0-1770 GCF_017590055.1 Onychostruthus taczanowskii
CTGTTGGGTCCTACCAGGCGTGTCACACTCTGCTGCTTCTCCTGGTGCAGTGCAGCTCCTCGGTCAAGCTGCAGTGGAATATTTTGGATGGCATGAAAGAGGAGTTCTGAGATTATCCCCAAGATAGCAGGATTTACTCTGTGCTTGGAAGACTCGCTGCAAGTCATTACAAGATGGTTTTGGAGAAACTTTGCTGCTTTTTTTCCCCGCAGTTTCAGTATTTTCCTCTCTGTGTGGGATTTTTTTTAATGTATGAAAGTGGCAGACTGTGTATCAGATTTTGATTTACGCGATCCATGAATGCTCTGCAAAATACCCACAGTCATAAAGCAATATCTGTTAGTTGATATACAAATGTCACATGTGTCAAAGGAATTTATCCAGTGGCACACACAGCTGAAGGAAAATATTGTGCTTTACAGGAACATATCATTAAAATGAATCCTAGCAGAGTATCAGGAATCTGCCTATGTAACCAAGACAACAAAGAGGGAAAGAAAAGGAAAAACCAAGATAGAGATAGGGTAAGGAAAGTGTGAGTGAAACCGAATGACACGCTTGGCCCCAGCTATTTCACTGCCCCAGGCAAAATACATTTTGCAACCCCTGCTCATTCGCAAAGCTCCCTGTGCAGTCCATCAGGAAGGCACGGAATAATGTGCTGGAGAAATATTCCCTTCAATTCTGCTGCCTTGTCCAAGGCACAGCCCGGCCCTGCAGAATGAAGGAATAAATAGGATAAAAATGAAGAGCTGTGGAAAAGGAAAAATTCTCCCTGTCTGTATCTAACACGTAACACCACTGTCCTTGCATTAAAGGTTTCGTGGGGGTTTGTGCCTTCTTCAGGATGGATAAGGGTGGCCCAGGGAGAAGTTCACTCCTTTGCTCTGCCAGTAACTTTTGGTGTGTCTCCATGTCTCATTTTCTCTCCAGGGAATATTTTCCTTGCTTAAAGAGTGCTGGAGAAAATGAAGGTATTATGTGCTGTAAGGTGTGTGATCACCTCAGCTTAACTCAACAGATCAGGTGGGATGGAAAACCAGCTCCTGACGACTTGTGGCATTGTTTAATGACAAATATTTAATTTTGCTGTGCTTTGGTTAGAACCCAGTGTCTGGCTTCCTCCTGTGCTGGCTGTCCCACGTGTCTGTACCACTTTGGTGGTGAGTATTCCCACAGCTGAGTGCAATCCAGGGATCCTGATGGGCTTCCTTGGCTGCAAACCCCTCTGCACCCTGGGGAATGCTTCAGGCAAAACCCGTGGCTGAAATGCAGTTGGCAACCCTGGGAGTTTTTAGTGATTTCTTTCGGAGATGCAAAAAGAAACTTGAGTCTGGCAAATGTCTGGTTTGTCTCCCTGCAAACAGCACAGGAGCTATTCCTGGGGATTTCTCTTTGCTGTGAAACAGCCAGGTGCCAAAATTGCCTGGCTTTTTATTTTTCCTTTGCTTACTCTCTCATTCACACTCAGCCCTTCAGTGGCAGGAGAAAAGCAGGGATGTATCCATGGGCTTGGTTTGGATTTTTTTCCTGGTGCCACTAATACCTGGCATCACTAAGGGAGCGTAGCAGTGTTCCACATTCCTTGTATTCCTTCCCCAGGCATTCAATTTATGGGTCATTGCTTCTGTACAGATCGTTTCCAGTCAAAGAAATACAACTTACCTGCAATAATTGTGTGGAGGTGCACATGTAAAGGGAGAGTTGAGCTTACAAAAATGTCAGCAAGGGAGCAGCCCCAGGAATTGCATTTCTCACCAAAAAAAAAAA
>NW_024499210.1:0-1755 GCF_017590055.1 Onychostruthus taczanowskii
ATAGAGAGTTGAAACTCAAAAATCTGGTATTTAACCCCAAAAATGGAGAGTTGAAACTCAAAATCCACTGCAAGGACACAGAGCCCCGAGGTGAGCCCCGAAATCCCAGACTGAGCCCCAAAAACATCCCCAGAGACCCGAAATCACGGCATTTCCCCAAAAATGGAGAGTTGAAACTCAAAATCCACTGCAAGGACACAGAGCCCCGAGGTGAGCCCCGAAATCCCAGACTGAGCCCCAAAAACATCCCCAGAGACACGAAATCACGGCATTTAACAACAAAAAAAGGGTGGGTTTAACACCAAAAACACGGGAAATAACCACAAAAATAGAGAGTTGAAACTCAAAATCCACTGCAAGGGACACAGAACCCCGAGGTGAGCCCCCAAAATGGGACTGAGCCCCAAAAACATCCCCAGAGCCATGATACACTGGGATTTAACAACAAAAAAGGGTGGGTTTAACACCAAAAACACGGGAAATAACCCCAAAAATAGAGAGATGAAACTCAAAAATGGGGAATTTATCCCAAAAAAATGGGGAGTTGAACCCCAAATCTGGGACTGAGCCTCAAAAACATTCCCAGAGCCATGAAATCCCGGGATTTGACACAAAAAAAGTGTGCTTTTAACACCAAAAACACAGAAAATAACTCCAAAAACGGGGAAATTAACCCCAAAAATGGGGAGTTGAACACCAAAAATCAGGAATTTAACCCCAAAAAATGAGGAATTGAACCCCAAATCTGGGACTGAACCCCAAAAACATCCCCAGAGACACGAAATCACGGCATTTGACCAAAAAAAGGGTGGGTTTAACACCAAAAAACACGGGAAATAACCCCAAAAACGGGGAATTTAACCCAAAAAATGGGGAAATAACTCCAAAAATCAGGAATTTAACCCCAAAATCCCAGACTGAACCCTAAAGTCGGGGAACTGAACCCCAAAACCCCAAGATTTTACCCCAAAAATGGAGAATTAAATCCCAAAAATCCAGGATTTAACCCCAAAAATCCCGGAATTAACCCCAGAAATCCAGGATTTAACTCCCAAAAATGGGAATTAACCCCAAAAATTTGGGATTTAATCCCAAAATCCCAGAATTTAACCCCCAAAAATGGGATTTAACCCTCAAAATCTGGGAATTAACCCCAAAATCCCAGGATTTAACCCTCAAAAAAAGGGATTTAACTCCAAAATCCCAGGATTTGGCCCCCAAAAAAGGGGATTTAACCCCAAAAATCTGGGATTTAACCCCCCAAAAATGGGAAATAACCCCACAATTTTGGGATTTAACCCTCCAAAAATGAGAATTAACCCCAAAAATTCTGGATTTAACCCCAAAATCCCAGTATTTAACCCCAAAAATCTGGGGTTTAATCCTTAAAATCTGGGAATTAACCCCAAAATGCAGAATTTGGCCCCCCAAAAATAGGATTTAGCCACCAAAAAATGGGATTTAACCCCAAAAATCTGGGATTTAACCCCCCAAAAAAGGGATTTAACTCCAAAATCCCAGGATTTGACCACCAAAAAATGGGAATTAACCCCAAAAATTCAGGATTTAACCCAAAAATATTTGGGATTTGATCCTAACAATCAGGAATTAACCCCAAATTCCCAAGAATTAACCCCAAAACACAAGGATTTAACCCCAAAAATCCAGGATTTAAATCCCCAAAAAAGGGATTTAACCCCAAAAATCTGGGATTTGACCCCCCAAAAATGGGATTTAACCCCCCAAAAATGGGAT
>NW_024499211.1:0-1755 GCF_017590055.1 Onychostruthus taczanowskii
CCTTCGAGACCCTCAGCGCGCAGTGGGTGCACAGCCGGGACAGCAAGGTGGGATTATTGGGATTATTGGGATTATTGGGATTGGGATTGGGATTATTGGGGTTATTGGGATTGGGATTGTTGGGGATTGGGGTTGGGATCAGGGATGGAGCCGCCTTCGAGACCCTCAGCGCGCAGTGGGATTATTGGGATTGTTGGGATTATTGTGATTGGGGTTGTTTGGATTATTGGGATTGGGATTAATGGGATTACTGGGGTTTGGGGATTGGGATTGGGATTGGGATCAGGGATGGAGCCGCCTTTGGGATTGGGATTATTATGGTTATTGGGATTATTGGGGTTATTGGGATTGTTGGGGTTTGGGATTGGGATTGTTGGGATTATTGGGATTATTTGGATTATTGGGATTGGGATTGTTGGGGTTTGGGAATTGGGGTTGGGATCAGGGATGGAGCTGCCTTCGAGACCCTCAGCGCGCAGTGGGCGCACAGCCGGGACGCCAAGGTGGGGTTGTTGGGATTGGGATTACTGGGATTATTGGGGTTTGGGATTGGGGTTATTGGGATTGTTGGGATTGGGATTATTGGGATTATTGGGATTGGGATTATTGGGATTGTTGGGATTGGGATTATTGGGATTGTTGGGGTTTGGGATTGGGATTATTGGGATTGGGATTGTTGGGATTATTGGGGTTGGGATCAGGGATGGAGCCGCCTTCGAGACCCTCAGCGCGCAGTGGGCGCACAGCCGGGACGGCAAGGTGGGATTGTTGGGATTAATGGGATTGTTGGGATTGGGATTGGGATTGTCGGGGTTTGGGATTATTGGGATTGGGATTATTGGGGTTTGGGATTGGGATTATTGGGGTTTGGGATTGGGATTATTGGGGTTTGGGATTGGGATTATTGGGGTTTGGGATTGGGATTATTGGGGTTTGGGATTGGGATTATTGGGGTTTGGGATTGGGATTATTGGGGTTTGGGATTGGGATTATTGGGGTTTGGGATTGGGATTATTGGGGTTTGGGATTGGGATTATTGGGGTTTGGGATTGGGATTATTGGGGTTTGGGATTGGGATTATTGGGGTTTGGGATTGGGATTATTGGGGTTTGGGATTGGGATTATTGGGGTTTGGGATTGGGATTATTGGGGTTTGGGATTGGGATTATTGGGGTTTGGGATTGGGATTATTGGGGTTTGGGATTGGGATTATTGGGGTTTGGGATTGGGATTATTGGGGTTTGGGATTGGGATTATTGGGGTTTGGGATTGGGATTATTGGGGTTTGGGATTGGGATTGTTGGGATTATTGGGATTGTTGGGGTTTGGGAATTGGGGTTGGGATCAGGGATGGAGCCGCCTTTGGGATTGGGATTATTATGGTTATTGGGATTATTGGGGTTATTGGGATTGTTGGGGTTTGGGATTGGGATTGTTGGGATTATTGGGATTATTTGGATTATTGGGATTGGGATTGTTGGGGTTTGGGAATTGGGGTTGGGATCAGGGATGGAGCTGCCTTCGAGACCCTCAGCGCGCAGTGGGCGCACAGCCGGGACGGCAAGGTGGGATTGTTGGGATTACTGGGATTATTGGGATTATTGGGATTGGGATTGTTGGGATTATTGGGGTTGGGATCAGGGATGGAGCCGCCTTCGAGACCCTCAGCGCGCAGTGGGCGCACAGCCGGGACGGCAAGGTGGGATTGGGATTGGGATTATTGGGGTCTGGGGTTTGGGTTTGGGATTGGGATCA
>NW_024499212.1:0-1755 GCF_017590055.1 Onychostruthus taczanowskii
ATTCAAATAAATTAGATAAATAGGAGCGGGGCCGGGCGCCTCCACGCCAGTGTCCGTGCCGTGCCTCAGCCAGCCTCTCACAAGTCGGGGTAGCCGCAGTAGTAGACGGCGCTGCTGGCGTCCGACACGGCCGACGAGACGGGACCCGCGACCTCGGGCGGCGACAGCGCGGCCGCGTCGTGGCCGCCGTAGGGCAGCCCCAGCTCGGGCTTGCAGGCGAAGCGCAGGTACTGCTCGAACTCCGTGCGGTCCACCTCGCCCAGCAGCTCCTCCGGCCGCAGCTGCTCCAGCTGCTCCCGGCACGGCGCCGTCTCGGGCGGCGGCGACGGCTGCCCCACGGCCCCCGGCGGCGGCGGGCCGCGCCCCGCTCCCGGCGGCTGGCACTGCCCGTAGTACGCGTGCAGCGGCGCCGGGCAGCCCAGCAGCCCCTGCAGCGACCCGCCCGCGCCCAGCGCCTCCCCGGGCGGCAGGTGCCGCCGCAGCGACGCGCCCGACGGGCTCTCGGACGCCGCCGCTGCTGCCGGGTACTCGGCGGCCGCCGGGTGCGGGCCGTAGCCGTAGGGCACCAGCGCGCACTCCTCCTGCAGCCCCGCCGCGAAGAAGGACGCCTCGCTCTCCGCCGCGTCCAGCGGCGACGGGTCCGGCGTCGGCAGGCCGTAGCCGTCGAACGCGGCGGCGCCCAGCGGCGGACAGTCCCGGTAGTGGCCCGCGCCCGCCGCCGCGTAGCCCTGCTCGCCGTACGCCAGTCCCAGGCCCTCCACGCACATCCTGCCGCCGCCGCCGGACACCTCGCTGCCCAGCCCGGGCCCCGCCGCCTCCGCCAGGCCGTGCTGCAGGAAGCCGCTCTCCACCCGCTTCAGGCGCTTCACCTGCTTCCGCCGCCGCGGCCGGTACTTGTAGTTCGGGTGGTCCTGCATGTGCTGCACCCGCAGCCGCTCCGCCTCCTCCACGAACGGACGCTTCTCCGCCAGCGACAGGGCCTTCCACGATTTACCTGCGCCCACCGACACCGTCAGACCGCCCGCTCACCGAGCGGCACCCACGCCCGCTTCGACCACACCGACACCGCCCCCGCCCGCAGCCCCAGCCCCGCCCGGCCGTGCGCGATCCTCGCTCGCCCTCCGACGCCACCGCCACACCGAGACCCCGGCCCGACAGCCCGCGGATCTCCCCGCTCGCCGCCCGCACCCCCGACCCTGAGCTTCCCCCGGGCCCCGCGCTCTCCTGGACCCCCCCACGGGAACCCGCGCCGCCCCCGCTCACCCAGCATCTTGCTGAGCTCGGCGTTGTGCAGGTCCGGGTTCTGCTGCGCCAGCCGCTTGCGCTCGTCCTTCGCCCACACCATGAAGGCGTTCATGGGACGCCGGATCCGCGCCTCGCCCTTGCTCCGGCCGCCCGACGGCCCCGACGCCGCCGCGCCGCCCTTCGCCTTCGCCTCGCCCAGCGGGCTCAGCGACTCTGCCCACGGGCACATGGCCGGCATCATGATGGGCAGCGAGCACCGCCCCTGCACCTGGTCGTCGCTGCTGGCGTAGCCCGCATCGGGGCTGCTCATCTCGCGCCGGCACCGGACCGGACCGCACGGGACGGGACGCGCTGCCGAGCGCCGCCAAAGCCGGCAGCTGCGGCCAGCCCGCGGGACACCCTCGGCACTCAGAGCCCGCTCGCTGCTGCCACAGCCCGCGCCCGGCCCGGCCCTATTTGAGCCGCGGCGCGGCCAATGGGGCGGCGGGGGCGGGCGCGCAGCCGGACGGC
>NW_024499213.1:0-1754 GCF_017590055.1 Onychostruthus taczanowskii
CACTGAAGGGGTTAAAGGGGTAAAGGGGCCGGGATTGAAGGGGTTAAAGGGGGCCCTGTTCAGGTGAGAGCCAGGAGGGAAGGGGTTAAAGGGGTTGGCGCTGAAGGGGTTAAAGGGGTTGGGATTGAAGGGGTTAAAGGAGCCCTGTTGAGGTTCAGGCTGGCACTGAAGGGGTTAAAGGGTTAAAGGGGCTAAAGGCATTCGGCACCGAAGGGGTTAAGGGGGTCCTGTTTAGGTGGGATTTGGGATTGAAGGGGTTAAAGGGGCCCTGTTCAGGTGAGAGCAGCGCTGAAGGGGTTAAAGGGTTAAAGGGGATAATGGGATTTGGCACTGAAGGGGTTAAAGGGGCCGTGTTCAGGTGGGATTTGGGAGGGAAGGGGTTAAAGGGGCCCTGTTGAGGTTCAGGCTGGCACTGAAGGGGTTAAAGGGTTAAAGGGGCTAAAGGCATTCGGCACCGAAGGGGTTAAGGGGGTCCTGTTTAGGTGGGATTTGGGATTGAAGGGGTTAAAGGGGCCCTGTTCAGGTGAGAGCAGCGCTGAAGGGGTTAAAGGGTTAAAGGGGATAATGGGATTTGGCACTGAAGGGGTTAAAGGGGCCGTGTTCAGGTGGGATTTGGGAGGGAAGGGGTTAAAGGGGCCCTGTTGAGGTTCAGGCTGGCACTGAAGGGGTTAAAGGGTTAAAGGGGCTAAAGGGATTTGGCACCAAAGGGGTTAAAGGGGCCCTGTTCAGGTGGGATTTGGCACTGAGAGGGTTAATGGGGTTGGCACTGAAGGGGTTAAAGGGGCCCTGTTCAGGTGAGAGCGGCACTGAAGGGGTTAAAGGGGTAAAGGGGCCGGGATTGAAGGGGAATTCGGCACCGAAGAGGTTAAAGGGGGGGTCCTGGGATTGGGGATTTTTGGGAAAAGGGGGAATTTTTTTGGGGGAGAATCCCGGGAAAAAGGGAATTTTGGGAAGGGAAACCATGGAAAAAGGGGAATTTTGGGAAGGGAATCCAATGAAAAAGGGGGAATTTGGGGAAGGAAAATCCCCGGGAACGCTGATTTGGGGGGAAATGGGAAATTTTGGGGGAGAATCCGCGGAAAAGAGGATTTTTGGGAAGGAAAAAAACCCTGGGAATGGGGATTTTTGGGGGGAAAACGGGAAATTTTGGGGGAGAATCCGCGGAAAAGAGGATTTTTGGGAAGGAAAAAAACCCTGGGAATGGGGATTTTTGGGGGGAAAACGGGAAATTTTGGGGGGAAAACGGGAAATTTTGGGGAGAATCCTTGGAAAGGCGGGATTTTTGGGAAGTAGAATTCACGGAAAAAAAGATTTTTGGGAAGGGAGAATCCCCGGGAAGGAAAATTCTTGGAAAAAAGACAAATTTTGGGAAGGGGATCCACGGAAAGGGGGATTTTTGGGGCAGAATCCGTGGAAATTTTGGGGGATTTTTGGGAGAGAGATCCGTGGAAAAAGAAAATTTTTGGGAAGGGAGAATCGCCGGGAAGGAAAATCCTTGGAAAAAGGAAAATTTTGGGAAGGGGATCCACAGAAAAGGAGAATTTTTGGGAAGGGAGAATCCCTGGGAAGGAGAATTCTTGGAAAAAGGAAAATTTTGGGAGAGAGATCCGTGGAAAAAGAAAATTTTTGGGAAGGGAGAATCCCTGGGAAGGAAAATCCTTGGAAAAAGGGAAATTTTGGGAAGGGGATCCACAGGAAAGAGAATTTTTGGGAAGAGACGAATCCACGGGAAACAAAATTTTTTGGGAAAATAA
>NW_024499214.1:0-1753 GCF_017590055.1 Onychostruthus taczanowskii
CAGCACCCCTCCCCTCAATTTTGAAAATACGCATAAATTTGTGTACATTTGCATACATTTGCATAAATTTCCATGAATTTGCATACATTTACATATATTTGCATACATTAACACCTCTCTCTGAAAGATTTATTCTCCAGATCACACCAACAGCAGCTTCCCCTCCAACCCCTCCACTCCCGTCGGCTCTCCCCCTTCTCTCGCAGGTTGGTGCTTCTTTCTCCAAAATTCACCCCAAAAATCCCCCAAATTCACCCCAAAAATCACCCCAAAAATCCCCCAAATTTTACCCAAAAAATCCCCAAAACTTACCCCAAAAATCCCCCAAATTTACTCCAAAAATTGCCAAATTTTCCCTCAAAAATGCCCGAATTTTACCCCAAAAATCACCCCAAAAATAGCCAAATTTTACCCCAAAAATCCCCGAAATTTACGACAAAATTCCTGAAATTTTACCCCAAAAATACCCAAATTTTATCCCAAAAATCCCCCAAATTTACCCCAAATTTTACCCCAAAAATCCCCCAAATTTACCCCAAAAATCCCCCAAATGTACCCCAAATTTTACCCTCAAAATGTATCCCAAAAATCCCCGAAATTTACTCCAAAATTTGCCAAATTTTTCCCCAAAAATCACCCCAAAAATCTCCCAAATTTACCCCAAAAATCGTCGAATTTTCCATCAAAATTTGTCTCAAAAATCCCCGAATTTTACCCCAAAAGTCACCCCAAAAATCCTCGAAATTTACCCCAGAAATCACCCCAAAAATGGCCAAATTTCACCCCAAAAATCCCCGAAATTTACGACAAAATTCCTGAAATTTTACCCCAAAAATCCCTGAAATTTACCCCAAAAATCGTCGAATTTTCCATCAAAATTTGTCTCAAAAATCCCCGAATTTTACCCCAAAAGTCACCCCAGAAATCCTCAAAATTTACCCCAAAAATAGCCAAATTTTATCCCAAAAATCCCCGAAATTTACAACAAAATTCCTGAAATTTTACCCCAAAAATCACCAAATTTTACCCCAAAAAAATCCCAATTTTTACCCCCAAATTCCCGAAATTTTACCCCAAAAATACCCAAATTTTTCCAAAATTCGCCAAAATTTACCCCAAAAATCACTGAATTTTTTCTCAAATATCCCCAAATTTTATCCCAAAAATCACCCCAAAAATTCTCGAAATTTACTCCAAAAATTCCCCAAATCTTAGCCCAAAAACCCTTGAAAATTACCCAAAAATTCTCCAAATTTTACCTCAAAAATTGCCGATTTTTACCCCAAAAATCCTCGAAATTTACCCCAAAAATAGCCAAATTTTACCCCAAAAATCCCCGAAATTTACGACAAAATTCCTGAAATTTTACCCCAAAAATACCCAAATTTTATCCCAAAAATCCCCCAAATTTACCCCAAATTTTACCCCAAAAATCCCCCAAATTTACCCCAAAAATCCCCCAAATGTACCCCAAATTTTACCCTCAAAATGTATCCCAAAAATCCCCGAAATTTACTCCAAAATTTGCCAAATCTTTCCCCAAAAATCACCCCAAAATCCTCGAAATTTACCCCAAAAATCACCCCAAAATCCTCGATATTTACCCCAAAAATCCCCAAATTTTACCTCAAAAATCGCCAAAATTTACCCCAAAATTCCCGAAATTTTACTCCAAAAACTGCCAAATTATATGCCAAAAATCCCCAATTTTTACCCCAAAAATTGTCAAATTTTACCTCAAAATTCCCAAATT
>NW_024499215.1:0-1753 GCF_017590055.1 Onychostruthus taczanowskii
TGGGGGGGGGGGGGGGGATCGTTGCCATGGCAACGCCGCCCACAGCGCTCATTATGCAAATGCGCTTAATGACGCTGATCGCCTCATCTCCAGCGGCCGGGATTTATGTAGATTTATGTTAATCTATGTAGATTTATGCGGACGCACCGCGATGTTTCATCACTGCGCATGCGCTCACGTGGCTCCCCCTCCCGGCCCGCGTGCGCGCCGCGAGGCTCTCGACCAATCAGAGGCGGCGCTGCCGCTTATCCACCAATGGGGCGCGAGCAGGGCGTGGCCACCCGAAGGGGCGGGGCTTTCCCTTAAAGGGGCGGCAGCAGCGGCCGAAATTTGGGGGCGCCGCCCCCCAAATCCCCTCCCCCACCCCCAATTTTGGGGTTAAACCTCCCCAGTTTTGGAGCCTGACCCCGCCCCCAGCCACCCCAGCCAAATTTCGGGGAGTTCCTCCCTTTTCCCCACCCCCACCCCCAAAATTCCCTAAAATTCCCCAAATTCCTCCAAAATTCCTTAAAATTCCCAAAAAATTCCCCGAAATCCCCCAAATTTCGAGGTCGCCGCTGTTTTCTTCTCATCTTTATTTACAACCGGGGAGGGGAGACCCCAAAAATCCCAAAATCCCCCCAAAACCCCCCCCCGAAAACAACGGGGGGAAGAAAAAAAAAAAAAACGAAAAATTTGGGGGGGGGGTTCCCCAAAATGAGCCTGAAGGGACCCAAAAACCCAAAAATCGGCCCCAAAATGCCAAAAAAAACCCCAAATTTTGGGGGATTCGCCCTAAAATCAGCCCTAAAGGGTCAAAAAAACCCCAAATTTTTTGGGGGGCCCCCAAAATCACCCCCAAAAGGGCCCAAAAAACCCCAAAATCGGCCCAAAACTGCCTTAAAACCCCCCAAATTTTGGGAGGCCTCCCCAAAATCAACTCCAAAGTGCCAAAAAATCTGGGGGAGACGCCCAAAAATCGTCCCAAAAGGGCCCAAATCCCACAAAAATCGGCCCAAAAACGCCTTAAAAACCACAAAATTTGGGTGGGGCACCCAAAAATACCCAAATTTTTTGGGGGGACGCCCGAAAACCAACACAAAACGCCCCAAATTTTCGGGGGCCCCCTAAAACCGGCCCCGAAGTGCCTTAAAAACCCCCAAAATTGGGGGGGGGCGCCCCAAAAGGGCCCCAAAACCCCCAAAATCGGTGCCATAGCCCCCAAAAAACCCCCAAATTTTTGGGTGGGGCACCCCAAAAACCCCTAAATTTTCGGAGGGCCCCCTAA
This sequence comes from Onychostruthus taczanowskii, assembly GCF_017590055.1. Taxonomy (NCBI): domain Eukaryota; kingdom Metazoa; phylum Chordata; class Aves; order Passeriformes; family Passeridae; genus Onychostruthus; species Onychostruthus taczanowskii. Next base: position 1,268 of record NW_024499215.1, read on the forward strand.
AACCGGCCCCGAAGTGCCTTTAAAAAACCAAAATATTCAGAGGGGCGCCCCAAAACTCCCCAAAAATCGGACCCGAAGCGCCAAAAAACCCCAAATTTTTGAGGGAGGGCACCCAAAAAACCCCCAATTTTTGGGGGGGCGCCCCAAAATCGACCGAAAACGCCCCAAATTTTTGGGGTTCCCCCAAATCAGCCACAAAGTGCCTTAAAAAAACCCAAAATTCGGGGGGGCCGCCCCAAAAGGGCCCCAAAACCCCCCAAAATCGGCCCCAAAGCGCCAAAAAACCCCCAAATTTTTGGGGGGGCACCCCAAAATGGATGGAAAACGCCCCAAATTTTCGGGGGGCCCCTTAAAACCGGCCCCAAAGTGCCTTAAAAAAACCAAAAAAATTGCGGGGGGTGCCAAAAAGTGCCCAAAACCCCCCAAATTTTTGGGCGGGGCGCCCAAAAAACCCCAAATTTTTTTGGGGGGGCGCCCCAAAATCGA
>NW_024499216.1:0-1753 GCF_017590055.1 Onychostruthus taczanowskii
TCTTTTGGAAAATCCCAAATTCCCCCCAGATCTCCCAAAATTCCCACAGAAAAACCCAAAATCCTCTTGGAAAACCCAAAAAATCCCTTGGAAAATCCCAAATTCCCTCAGAAAACCCCGAAATTCCCAACGGGAACCCCAAAATTCCACCTGGGAACCCCCAAATTTCCACCCAGAAACCCCAAAAATTACCAAAATTCCCTGGGAAAATCCCAAATTCCCCACCCAGAAACCCCAAAAATCCCCAAAATTCCCTGGAAAATCCCAAAATTCCCCCAGAGAAACCCCAAAAATCCCCTTGAAAACCCCAAAATTCCCTCGGGATTTCCCAAAATTCCCTCAGGAACCCCAAAAATCCCTTGGAAAAAAAACCCAAAATCCCCTGGAAAATTCAAAAATTCCCTGGAAAATCCCAAAATTCCCTCTGTGAGCCCCCAAATCTCTTCTGCATCCCCCAAATTCTCTCACGAAACCCAAAAAACCCGCTGGAAAATCCCAAATTCCCTCTGGAAAATCCCAAAATTCCCTTGAAAAACCCCAAAAATCCCCTGGAAAACCCAAAATCTCCCAGAAAACCCCAAAAATTCCTGGAAAACCCCAAACATCCCCCAGAAAAATCCCAAAATCTCCTGGAAAATCCCAAATTTCCCTCAGGAACTCCAAAAATCCCTTGGAAAAATACCCAAAATCCCCTGGAAAATTCAAAAATTCCCAGGAAAATCCCAAAATTCCCTCAAGAAAACCCCAAAACTCTTTTGGAAAATCCCAAATTCCCCCCGGATCTCCCAAAATTCCCGCAGAAAAACCCAAAATCCTTCTGGAAAACCCAAAACAAACCCCTGGAAAATCCCAAATTCTCTCGGAAAACCCCAAAATTCCCAACGGAAACCCCAAAATTCCACCTGGGAACCCCCAAATTTCCACCCAGAAACCCCAAAAATCCCCTTGAAAACCCCAAAATTCCCTCGGGATTTCCCAAAATTCCCTCAGGAACCCCAAAAATCCCTTGGAAAAAAACCCAAAATCCCCTGGAAAATCCCAAAATTCCCTCAAGAATCTCCCAAATTACCTCAAAACCCAAAAAATTCCTTGAAAAACCTCCCAAAAATCCCTTGGAAAATTCCAAAATTCCCTCAGGGACCCCAAAAATCCCTCAGGAAAAAAAACCAAAATCCCCTGGAAAATTCAAAAATTCCCTGGAAAATCCCAAAAATCCCCTGGAAAACCCAAAATTCTCAGAAAAAAAACCCCAAAAATTCCCAGGAAAACTCCAAATCTCTCCTGGATCCCCAAAATTCTGCCCAGAAAACCCCAAAATCTCCCGGGAAAACCCCAAAAATTCCCTGAAAAACTTCAATATTTTCCTGGAAAACCCCAAAATCTTCTGGAAAATCCCAAACACCCCCCAGAAAAATCCCAAAATCTCCTGGAAAATCCCAAATTTCCCTTGGTAAACCCAAAAAAATCCCCTGGAAAATCCCAAAATCTCCTGGAAAAAAAACCCAAAAATTCCTGGAAAACCCAAAAAATTCCCTGAAAAACCCCAAAATTCTCCTGGAAAATCCCAAAAATTCCTGGAAAAATCCCCAAAAATTGCTTTGGAAAACCCCAAAATCCCCCTGGAAAATCCCAACATCTCCCAGAAAATCCCAAAAATTCCAGAAAAATCCCAAAAAGTCCCCGGGAAAAATCCAAAATTTCCAGGAAAATCCCCAAAAATCTCCAGGAAAATCCCAAAATCTCCCAGAAAATC
>NW_024499217.1:0-5789 GCF_017590055.1 Onychostruthus taczanowskii
AACAGAATCCCCCACCCCGGGACCCCCGACCACTCTGAGGGGCACCCGTGGAGTTGTGGACCCCCCCCTAAACCCCAAATTCCCCCCTCATTCCCACCCCAGGATTTGGGGGCAGCGCCCTTGGGGGGTCGCGCGGGGGGTCTCACCTGCAGGCAGGTGCGGCGGTGCAGGAAGGTCCCGGGGGGGCAGTGACAGCCCTCCTGGCACCCCCCCGCGCACCCCACGGCCCCCCCAAGGTGGGCGCAGCTCCGGGGACACCCGGAGCCCCCCCCGCACTCACGGAAGGTCCGGCCCGGGGGGCACCCGGCCTCTGCAGCCCCCGAAAAAACGCTCAGTGCTTGGGGGGCAGCCGGCCTCCGCCCCCAAAAAAACAGCCCTGAGCACCCCGGGGGCAGCCGGCCTGTGCCCCCCAACACCCCCGGCCCCATGGGGGGTGTGGAGAGGGGATGAGGGGTGGAGCTGTGGGGCACTGGGGGGCTCAGGCTCTCCGGGGTCTCTGGGCGGTCCGGGGTCTCCGGGGTCTCCAGGGTCTCCGGGGTCTCCGGGGGCTCCGGGGTCTCCGGGGGCTCGGGGGTCTCGGGAGTCTCCGGGGGCTCCGGGGTCTCCGGGGGCTCGGGGGTCTCGGGGGTCTCCGTGCCCCACGCCGGCTCCAGGGACCCCGGCTCCCAAGGCAGCTCCGTGCCCCACGCGGGCTCCAGCGCCCACGGCGACCCCGGGGACTCCGGGCCCTCTGTGCCCCCCGGTGGTCGTGGGGACCCCGGGGGCCAGGGCGCCTCGGTGGCCCCAGGTGGCCCCGCGCTCTCGGGCTCTGGGGACGGAAGGACACGAGGCGATCGAGGGGCCCCGGTGGCACTCGGGGGTCCCAGCTCCGGGGGTCGGGGGGATCCTGGCACGTACCGGGTCCGCAGAGCTCGGGACAGCCCCGAACCTCCCGGGGGGTCCCGGTGCAGGGGGCACCGCCCGCCGCGGCCGCGGGGTTGGTGGGAGACCTGTGGGGAGTGGGGAGTGGGGCACGACCCCCCGCTATGGGGCAGGACCCCCCGCTATGGGGCAGGACCACCGTTATGGGGCAGGACCCCCCGCTATGGGTCAGGACCCCTCAGTTATGGGTCAGACCCCCGTTATGGGGCAGAACCCCCGTTATGGGTCAGGACCCCCCGTTATGGGTCACACCCCCGTTATGGGTCAGACCCCCCGCTATGGGTCAGACCCCCCGTTATGGGGCAAGACCCCCCACTATGGGGCAGGACCCCCCGCTATGGGGCAGGACCACCGCTATGGGGCAGGACCACCGTTATGGGTCAGACCCCCCGCTATGGGGCAGACCCCCCGTTATGGGTCAGGACCCCCCGTTATGGGTCACACCCCCGTTATGGGTCAGACCCCCGTTATGGGGCAGGTCCCCCCGTTATGGGGCAGACCCCCCGTTATGGGGCAGACCCCCGTTATGGGGCAGGTCCCCCCCGTTATGGGGCAGATCCCTCAGTTATGGGTCACACCCCCGGCCGCCCCCCGGCCGCCCCCCGGCCCCGCTGACCTCCGCGCCTTGCGGTAGATGCCGCGGCAGTGGCGGCCCCCCCCGCGCCGGGCCGGGTTCGAGGGGCTGCGGAACGACCACTGCACGCCGGGGGTCCCGCAGCCGCCCGCGCACGGGCCCCACGGCGACCAGGACGACCACCCGCAGTCCACTGAGGGGGACACCGGGTCACCCGGGACAGCGAGGGGTCCCGCCGGTGACACCGCGGGGGACAGCGGGACCGGAGACCCCCCCGCCGGCAGCGGGCCGGGACCCACCTGAGCAGCCGGGGTGGGGGCGGCAGTGTCGCAGCTGTCCCTCGAGGCAGGTGCAGAGGCGGCAGCCGAGGGGCACCGGGGATCCCGGGGGGTAGCGGCGCCCCCCGGCCCCGCACGGGCACTGCCGCGGCCGCACGCACCCCGCGGGGCCCGCGTCCAGCACCTGCCCCGCCGGGCACCAGCACCCTGGGGGGGGCCGGGGGCGTCAGGGGGGCCCCCCACACCGGGGAGCCCCCCCCGAGCCCCCCGTGCCTCCCTCACCTGGGCGGCAGGGCGGGGGTCGCGGGCAGGTGACGGCGGCGGCCAGGTCGGCGCAGGAGGCGGGGCAGGGGGCGCAGGGGAGGGGGCGCAGCCCCTCGGCGCACTCCGAGGCGTTGGGGCACCCCGAGGGGGGGTCGGGAGGGGCAGCGGGGGTGGCGCTGGCAGGGAGTCGGGGACATCGCGGGAATGACCGAGGGACCATGGGGGTGACACCGGGAGGGGCAGGGGACACCTGGGTGTCCCTGGGGAGGGGTCGGGGACCCGCGGTGGCCCGGGCGGGTGGCGGTCCCCTCGGTACCTGATGGAAGGTGACACACTCCCCGTCCCCGCAGTCGAACTCTGCGCAGGGACCCCGCGGGCTGCTCCCGGGCCCGGGGGGCTCTGGGGGGGCACGAGGCTCTCAGGGGTCCCCAGGGGACCGAGGGGGCTCAGGGGGTCCCGGGGGTCGGGGCGTGTGGCCCTCTCCGCTGGGACCCCCTCCCCGCCGAGTTTCCCGTTCCCTCCCAGGGGACCCCGAGATCGCCCCCTCAGCCCTCGGGGTGGCGACACGGGGGGCACTCCCAGACCGCCCCCCGCAGATGTCCCCAGAGACGGCTCCCGGGGGTCTCACCGCAGAGCCGGGGGCTCTCGTCGGCGCTGTCGCGACAGTCGGGGACGCCGTCGCAGAGGCGGCCGGGGGGGACGCAGGCGGGGGCGCAGGGGCCGCGGCCGGGCTGGCAGGGGGGGTCGCAGGGCAGGTGGCCGGGGGCGCACGGCGGGTCGCAGCCTCCCTCGTCGCTGCCATCGGGACAGTCGCTGTCGCCATCGCAGCGCCACCCCCGCGGGACGCACCCGCCGCTGTCGCAGCGCAGGGACCGGGGCGGACAGGGCGCTGCCGGGCCGGTGACAGCGGCGGGGACAGCGTCAGTGTCACTGACAGTGACAGCGCTGGCGACAGTGCCGATGGCGCCGGTGACCGCGATGGTGGTGACAGCGTCGGCGACGATGCCAGAGACAGCGGTGACAGCGGCGGTGACAGGTGACAGCGGCGCGGGGGGCAGCGCCACCGCGCACCCCGCCGGACTCTCGTCCCAGCCGTCGCGACAGTCGCGAGCGCCGTCGCACACGGCCACCTCCGGCACGCAGGAGCCGTCGGGGCAGGGGACGGTCCCGGGGGCGCAGGTGGCCCGCGCTGGGGACACGGGGACAGCGGTGACACCGCCGCCGCCGCGGGGGAGCGGCGTCCAAAGGGGGGCCCCAGGGTGGGAGGGGGCCCCTGGGTGAGGAGGTCTCGGGGTGGGGTCCCCAGAGGGGGCTCTCGGTGGGGTGGTCCCAGGGCAGAGGGGTCCCGGGCTGGTCCCCAGGGTGGAGGGTCCCAGGTGGGGGTCCCCGGTGGGACGGCGCCAGGGCAGAGGGGCCGGGGGGGGGGCCCAGGCGGGGTTCCCAGAGGGGGTGTCCCCCCCGCGCCCCTCACCGGGACAATTGGCCTCGTCGGCGCCGTCGGGGCAGTGGCGGCGGCCGTCGCAGATGGCGGCGGGGGGCTGGCAGCCCCCCCCGGGGCACGGCAGGTGCCCCCCGGGGCAGGCGCAGCCGCTCTCGTCGCTCCCGTCGCCGCAGTCGTCGCGGCCGTCGCAGCGGTGGGGGTAGGGGACGCACCGGCCCCCCCCGCACCTGAACTGCCCCGGCCCGCAGCGGGGGGCGCAGCCTGCGGGGACGGGACCCCCAGGTGGGCGCGGACACCCCGACCTGGGGCACTGGCACCCCACGGGGCACAAGGGCTCTCTGCTTCTGGGGGGCTCCCGAGCAGCGCCACCCCCGGCACCTCCAGATGTGGGCACAAAACCCCAGGGTTGGGGGGCTCAGGGACCCTCAATGTGGGGCACAGACCCCCCAGGGTTGGGGGGCCCAGGGACCCTCAGTGTGGGGCACAGACCCCCAGGTTGGGGGGGCTCAGGGACCCCACTGTGGGACACAGACCCCCAGGGTTGGGGGGTTAAGGGACCATCAATATGGGGCACAGACCTCCAGGGTTGGGGGGCCCAGGGACCCTCAATATGGGGCACAGACCCCCAGGTTGGGGGGCTCAGGGACCCCACTGTGGGACACAGACCCCCAGGGTTGGGGGGCTCAGGGACCCCACTGTGGGGCACACACCTCAAGGCCTGCAGGGCTCTCTATTTCCCCAGGACCCCAAAACTCCCTGCAGCCCCCCACTCCCAGGACCCCCGAGCCCCCCGTGCTCACTCACCCGCCTCGTCCGAGTCGTCCCCGGGGGGACAATCGAGCCGCCCGTCGCAGACCCTCGCGGGGGGGAGGCAGCGACCCCCGGCACAGGCGAACTCGGGGGGGGCGCAGGCCCGGGGGGGACACCCCGCCTCGTCCCAGCCGTCGGGGCAGTGGGTGACACCGTCGCAGCGCGCCCCCCAGGGCAGGCAGCGCCCGCCGGGGCAGCGGGGCTGCTGGGGGGCGCAGGGGGGGTCGCACAGCTCGTCCGAGCCGTCCCCGCAGTCGTCCTCGTTGTCGCAGAGCCAGGCCCCCGGCACGCAGAGACCCCCGCCCCGGCAGCGGAACTCCCACGGGGCGCAGCCGGGGGCGGCGGGACACGGGGCCGGGCTCGGGGGGCACTGCCAGCGCCCCCCCAGGCACGTGCTGGGGGCGGGGGGCGGGCGGCACTCACACGGGGCCGGGGGTCCCGGTACCAGTGTCCCACCCCTCCCCGGTGCCCCGGCGTTCCGGTGTCCCCCTGTCCCAGTGTCAGTGTCCTGCGGTCCTGCGGTCCCAGTGTCCCAAATCTCAGTGTCTCCGTGTCCTGGTGTCCCAATGTCCTGGGAGCCCAGGATCGCAAAATCCCATTTCCCCGGTGTCTCTGTGTCCCCATGTCCTGGTGTCCCTGTGTCCCCACACCCCGCTGTCCCGGTGTCCCGGTGTCCCCGCTGTCCCGCTGTCCCGGTGTCCCGCTGTCCCGGTGTCCCGGTGTCCCCCTGTCCCGGTGTCCCCGGTGTCCCGGTGTCCCCACACCCCAGTGTCCCCGTGTCCCGGTGTCCCCGCTGTCCCGCTGTCCCGGTGTCCCGCTGTCCCGGTGTCCCGGTGTCCCCCTGTCCCGGTGTCCCCGGTGTCCCGGTGTCCCCACACCCCAGTGTCCCCGTGTCCCGGTGTCCCCGCTGTCCCGCTGTCCCGGTGTCCCGCTGTCCCGGTGTCCCGGTGTCCCCCTGTCCCGGTGTCCCCGGTGTCCCGGTGTCCCCACACCCCAGTGTCTTGTCAGTGTCCTGCGGTCCTGCGGTCCCAGTGTCCCAAATCTCAGTGTCTCCGTGTCCTGGTGTCCCAATGTCCTGGGAGCCCAGGATCGCAAAATCCCATTTCCCCGGTGTCTCTGTGTCCCCATGTCCTGGCGTCCCGGTGTCCCCACATCCTGGAGTCCTGGTGTCCCTGTGTCCCCACACCCCGCTGTCCCGGTGTCCCGGTGTCCCCGCTGTCCCGGTGTCCCGGTGTCCCCCCTGTCCCCGCTGTCCCGGTGTCCCCGCTGTCCCGCTGTCCCGGTGTCCCGGTGTCCCGGTGCCCAGCAGGTCGTGCCCGGGCTCCCAGTACACACCAGTGCCTCACCAGTTGCTGCAGCCCTGGGTCACGGTGGTCCCGGCCGGGAAGGCGAAGCCGTCCCAAAAGCAGGGGCAGGCGGGGGGCTCCACGCACAGCCCGTCTGAGGGGGGGGGCACAGGGGTGGCACCGGGACCTCCCAGCCCCTCCCGGACCCCCCAGTC
>NW_024499217.1:5796-11242 GCF_017590055.1 Onychostruthus taczanowskii
CCCGGTGCCCCCCAGTCCCCCGGTACCCCCCGGTACCCCCAGTCTCTCCCGGTGCCCCCGTGCCCCCCAGGCCCCGGGCTCACGGCACAGCCCCTGGCTCCGCCAGCGCAGGGGTCTCCCCCGCCGGCCACACTCCTCGGCGTAGGCGGCCAGGGCCGTGCACAGGCACTCGCAGTCCCCGCCGCTGTCACACCTGGGACACGCGCCGTGGGACAGGGCCCGGGACCCCCCCCCCGGGCCTTGGGGAGCCCCCGAGCCCCCCAAACTCACCCGCAGGCGTCGAACAGGCACCACTCGTAGAAGCGCTGGGGGGGCACCAGGTCGTGGCAGGGGGCGAAGAGCCGGTGCCGCAGGACCCCGCAGCGAGCCCGCGCCCAGGCCGAGCGCTGGGGGCTGTCCTGGAGGGGAGACCCCGTCAGACCCCCGTGTGCCCCGCGCGACCCCCCTGCGGCCACCGCCAGCCTCCCGTGCCCCCCACTGCCCCCCATGGTCTGTGCAGCTCGGGCTGGGGGCTGTCCGGGAGGGGAGACCCCGTCAGACCCCCGTGTGCCCCGTGCGACCCCCCGCCACCCCTGCGGCCACCGCCAGCCTCCCGTGCCCTCCTGTGCCCCCCATGGTCTGTGCAGATGGGGCTGGGGGCTGTCCTGGAGGGGAGACCCCGTCAGACCCCCGTGTGCCCCGCGCGACCCCCCTGCGGCCACCGCCAGCCTCCCGTGCCCCCCACTGCCCCCGGCATGGTCTGTGCAGATGGGGCTGGGGGCTGTCCGGGAGGGGACACCCCGTCAGACCCCCGTGTGTCCCCAGCCGGGCCCCCCGCTGACTCCGTGTCCCCCCCATTGTCCCGGTTCAGGCAAACTCGCAGGGGTCAGTCAGCACCCCCGGAGCGCCGGCGACGAGACCCCGGAGGACTTCAGCCGAGGCTCAAACACCTCCTCATCCTCCTCCCGCCTGGGTTCGATCCTTCACCGACCTGGGCCACCACAGCCCCATGTCCTTTTGTAACCCCGATGTCCCCCTGCCAGCTCCCCGTGTCCCCCCTGTGTCCCCATCCAGTCCCCGTGTACCCCTGTCAATCCCCCCCGTCTCCCCGCGTCACCGCTGTCCCCCCATGTCCCCCTGTCCCCCTGTCCCCGTACCTCGCAGGGGTGCGGGCGGTGGCCGTCGGCCTCGGGGCAGAGCGGGCTGAGGCGCCAGGAGTCCCCGAAGACCTCGGGGGTCGCCTCGAGGGCCCCGTCCGGGCTCCCGAAATCGTTCTCGGCGTCGCCGTCGAAGTTGCCGCAGAGCCCGGCCAGGCGGCCGCGCAGCCGCGGGGACACGCGCACGTACACGCGGGTCCCTGCGGGCACCGCGGCGGGCGGGGCTGGCACCGCGGACCCCCGGGACCCCCCCCGAGGTGCCACCGGCACCGCCGACCCCGTGCGGCACCGGGGACCCCGCCGTGGTGACACCGCCAGCGCCGGGGATCCCGCACAGCCCCCGGCGCTGCGGACCCCCAGCCGTGTCCCCCCGGGGGGGCCAGCTCTGTCCCACAGCACGGCCACCCCCGTGTCCCCCCGGGGTGCCAGCTCTGTCCCACAGCACGGCCACCCCCAGGGACTCCCCAGGGACCCCCGTGTCCCCCCGTGTCCTACTTCCATCCCACAGCGCAGCCATCCCCAGGGACCCCCGCGTCCCCCCCATCCCCGCAGCATGTGCACCACGGTGTTCCCCATGTCCCCCGTGTCCCCCGTGTCCCCCGTGTCCCCTCACCCCGCAGCATGTGCACCACGGTGTTCCCCATGGCCACCACCACGGACTTGGTGCAGGTGACGCCGCTGGCCCCGCAGGGGACATTCTCGGCGGTGACAGCGAAGAGCCCGGTGGCCTCGCGCGCCAGCAGGTACTCGCAGTCCCCCTCGAAGGTGAAGGCGCGGCCGTCGAAGGTGACATAGTGCGGGTCCCCCGTGGCCACGCAGGTCCCCGCGCACTCCTCGCGCCCGCAGTGCCACCGCTGTCCCCGGCACACGCTGCGGGGACAGGCTCGGTGCCACCGCGGGGCTGAGCGCCTCTCCGAGGGTCTGGCAAGGGTCTGGGGGTGTCCGGGGGTCGCACCAGGTGTTGCAGTCGCGGGCGATGGTGGCGTTGGGCGGGTACAGCCGCCCGCCGTGGTGACAGGGACACTCGTCCGGTGACACGCAGCGCCCGCCCTGCCACCAGAGCGCGGTGAGGGGGGCTCGGGGGAGGGGTCCCACAAACCCATCCCCCCGGGGGTGTCACCCACCAGGAAGAGGGTCCCGGGGGGGCACACGCAGCCGTCGGCGGGGCCGCCGCAGGTGCCGGAGGGCTCGGCGGGGTCGCAGCGGCGCAGGCAGGAGCCGGGGGCGTGCAGCAGCCCCGGGGGGCAGCGCGGGCCGGGGGGACACGGGGCGGGGGCGCAGCGCCACGACCCCCCTGCGCACACACTGCGGGGGGCGGCAGGGACCCCCGGCCGTGTCTGAGACCTTAGGCTTTGAACCTAACATGCATCCCATCTCCAGCAGCCTCCAACCTTCCGAGCCCCCTCATCGGTGCCCCCCAAGCCCCAGCCCCCACATTCCGCTGAGACCCCCATGCCGCAGTCCCCATCTCCCCACGCCCACCCCTCATGCCCCCCACAACGGGGTCTCCGCACCCCCATCCCCCCGGAGCCCACATGCCACCGAGGGCCCCCCACGGGGTCCCCCCCACTCCCCGGTTTGCCGCGGCCCCGTCGCTGTCCCCACGGTGGGACAGGGGACGAAAGCCCCTCCGCCCCGCGGGGCGTCACTCCGGGCTGGAGGGGGTTTCATCACGTGTCAGGGGTCCCCCGTCCTGCGGGTGACCCTCCAGCACCCCGAACCTCCCCGCCACCCCCAGACTGCCCCGGGACCCACCAGGCCTGGCAGCCGCGGCGGATGCGGGCGCCGGGGGGGTACAGGCGGGCGCCGCGGGGACACGGGCAGGCGGCAGGGGGGACACACTGGCCCCCCTGGGCCAGCAGCAGCCCCGGGGGGCAGCGACAGCCGGGGACGCAGAGGGTGTCCGGGGGGGGACAGTCACTGGCTCCGGGGGGCTCCGAGCAGGAACGGCCGCAGGGACCCCCGCAGTCCCGGTACTGCTGCCCCCCGGGACACGGCTCCTCTGGGGGGACATGGGGGGGGCGTCACCGGGGGGCAGACGTCACCGCACCCCATCCCCATCCCGTCCCATCGGGTCCTGTCCCATCCCCATCCCATCCTGATACTAAACACACCCCATCCTGTCCCACCCCATTCCCATTCCCACCCCATTCCCATTCCCATTCCCATTCCCATTCCCATTCCCATTCCCATTCCCATTCCCATTCCCATTCCCACCCCATTCCCTTTCCCATTCCCATTCCCATTCCCATCCATCCCATTATCCCATTATCCCATCTCATCCCATTGATTCCATCCCATCCCATCCCATCCCCATTCCCATTTCCATTTCCATTCCCATCCCCTCACATTCCCATGCCATTGATCCCATCCCATTATCCCACCCCATTCCCATCCCCATTCCCATTCCCACTCCCATCCATGACATTATCCCATTATCCCGTTATCCCATTATCCCATCTCATCCCATTGATTCCTTCCCATCCCATCCCATCCCACCCCATCCCATTCCCATTCCCATTCCCACTCCCATCCATGCCATTATCCCATTATCCTGTTATCCCATTATCCCATCCCATCCCATCCCATCCCATCCCATGCCGTTGTCCCGTTATCCCGTTATCCCATGGATCCCATCCCACCGCAGAGGCTCCGGTTCCTCCACTCCAGCTCCGTCCCCTCCCGGGCGCATTCCCGGCCGTAGGCGCGCAGCGCCGGGCACAGGCAGCGCTCCCGATCCCGCTCCCGCTCCCGGCAGGAGCACACGTCCCAGCGGCACAGCTCCAGGAACGGCTCGGGATCCACCACGCGGTGACACGGCTGTGCCGCAGGGACATTGTCACCGCCGTGTCACCCGTCCCCGCCCTCGCCCGCGCGGGCCTCACCTGGAAGGCCGGGCCCATGAGCACGGCGCAGGCGGCCTCGGCGCGCTCCCGGCTCCCGGGAAAGCCGTCGCAGGGGTCGGGAATGCCGGGGCCCAGCGCCGGGCAGGCTCCGGCCGCCCGGAAGGCGTTGGCGAAGGCGGCGACTCCCGGCTCCACGTCCCCCTCCGGCGTCGTGAACTCGTCGCGCTGGTCCCCGTTGAAGGTCCCGCAGAGTCCCCGCACCTGCCGGAGCAGGGCAGAGCCCGGCACAGCCTGATCCCTGCGGCTCCAGACCCACAGCCTGATCCCAGCGGCTCCAGCTCCACAGCCTCATCCCAGCGGCTCCAGACCCACAGCCTCATCCCAGCGGCTCCATCCCGGGGCAGGGCAGAGCCCGGCACAGCCTGATCCCCGCGGTTCCAGCCCCACAGCCTGATCCCAGCGGCTCCAGCCCCACAGCCTCATCCCCGCGGCTCCAGCCCCACAGCCTGATCCCAGCGGCTCCAGCCCCACAGCCTCATCCCAGCGGTTCCAGACCCACAGCCTCATCCCAGCGGCTCCAGACCCACAGCCTCATCCCGGCGGTTCCAGACCCACAGCCTCATCCCAGCGGTTCCAGCCCCACAGCCTCATCCCCGCGGCTCCAGACCCACAGCCTCATCCCCGCGGCTCCGTCCCGCTGGCGCACCCCGCGGGTCCCCGCGGTCCCACTCACCGTGCCGGCCATGGCGGGCTGGAGGGTGACGAAGATGTCGGGGGTCCCCAGGCCCCAGAGCAGGTGGGCGTCGGGCAGCTGCAGGTGCAGGAAGGCCGAGGACGCGCGGCGGATGCTCAGCTCGGCACCGGAGAAGGGCAGCGTCACCTCCCGCCCGGCCACTGTCACCTCCCCTGAGGGCGACAGCAGTGGCTCCATGGGGCGGCCACCGGCATGGGGCCCATCGCCGTGGGACAGGGGCTGGAGTGGCTCCCGCTGCCACGGAGATTTGGGAACGGGCACTGGGATGTCACCCGCCGCCGTGGGGACAGGGGGATGGGCACAGGGATGAGACCCGCTGCCACAGGGACACTGGGGACAGGCACTGTGGCGGCTGCCACACCACCACCAGGCTATGGGGATGATGCCGGTCCCGGTCCCTGTCCCTGTCCTGTCCAGGCGTGTCACCTGTGCCGTGCAGCCGGGCCGTGGTGCGGCTGGTGGTGACGGTGAGGCTGCGGGGACAGCCCAGGGGCCGGGGGCTGTCACACGGCTCGTGCTCGGCTGTGATCAGCAGCCGCCCCGCCACGAAGTCCTGGGGACAGAGACACGGTGACAGCCCCCGGCAGAGCCCTGCCACCGCGGCCACCGCGGCCACCTCCCCATCACCCCCCAGCCACCCCCACGGCCACCGCGGCCACCTCCCCATCACCCCCCAGCCACCCCCACGGCCACCGCGGCCACCTCCCCAT
>NW_024499217.1:11998-13957 GCF_017590055.1 Onychostruthus taczanowskii
CGCGGCTCCAGCCCCACAGCCTCATCCCCGCGGCTCCAGCCCCACAGCCTGATCCCAGCGGCTCCAGACCCACAGCCTCATCCCCGCGGCTCCAGCCCCACAGCCTGATCCCAGCGGCTCCAGACCCACAGCCTCATCCCAGCGGCTCCAGACCCACAGCCTCATCCCCGCGGCTCCAGCCCGGAGCAGAGCCCGGCACAGCCTCATCCCAGCGGTTCCAGACCCACAGCCTCATCCCCGCGGCTCCGTCCCGCTGGCGCACCCCGCGGGTCCCCGCGGTCCCACTCACCGTGCCGGCCATGGCGGGCTGGAGGGTGACGAAGGTGTCGGGGGTCCCCAGGCCCCAGAGCAGGTGGGCGTCGGGCAGCTGCAGGTGCAGGAAGGCCGAGGACGCGCGGCGGATGCTCAGCTCGGCACCGGAGAAGGGCAGCGTCACCTCCCGCCCGGCCACTGTCACCTCCCCTGAGGGCGACAGCAGTGGCTCCATGGGGCGGCCACCGGCATGGGGCCCATCGCCGTGGGACAGGGGCTGGAGTGGCTCCCGCTGCCACGGAGATTTGGGAACGGGCACTGGGATGTCACCCGCCGCCGTGGGGACAGGGGGATGGGCACAGGGATGAGACCCGCTGCCACAGGGACACTGGGGACAGGCACTGTGGCGGCTGCCACACCACCACCAGGCTATGGGGATGATGCCGGTCCCGGTCCCCTGTCCCTGTCCTGTCCAGGAGTGTCACCTGTGCCGTGCAGCCGGGCCGTGGTGCGGCTGGTGGTGACGGTGAGGCTGCGGGGACAGCCCAGGGGCCGGGGGCTGTCACACGGCTCGTGCTCGGCTGTGATCAGCAGCCGCCCCGCCACGAAGTCCTGGGGACAGAGACACGGTGACAGCCCCCGGCAGAGCCCTGCCACCGCGGCCACCGCGGCCACCTCCCCATCACCCCCCAGCCACCCCCACGGCCACCTCCCCATCAGCCCCCAGCCACCCCCACGGCCACCGCGGCCACCTCCCCGCCACCAGCACAACACCACGGCCACTAGCAGAGCCCCGCCCCGTCACCGCTCGGCCACCGCCGATGTCCCCCGTGTCCCCTCACCTCCACCAGGGTGTGGGCGCAGGCGGCCGGCAGGGAGAAGCGGCGGCGGTCGAAGGTGACAAAGTGACGTCCCTCCAGCACCGCGCACTCGGCCGGGCACCGCTGCTGGTCACAGCGCCAGCGGCCACCCTCGCACGTGCTGGGGACACCCGGGGACACCGGTCAGCGGGGGAGGGGGCGCCGCGGCGAAGGGGGGACACTGCAGGGGACCCCGGGGTAACGCGGGGACACCTCGGGGGACTCCAGACTGGGGGACACGTGGCAGGGGACACTGGGACAGCAGGGGACATCACAGGGAACATGGGATAAAGCGGAACACTCTGCAGGAACCCCGGGCTGAGGCGACACCATGGAGGACACCAGGAGGGGGGGGCACGCCAAAGGGGACCCTGCCCATCAGCGGGTGCCAGCCCGGTGCCACCGCTGTCACCGCGGTGCCACCCACCAGCGGTTGCAGCGCTGGCGGATGCTCTGGCCGGGCTCGTAGCGCTGTCGCCGGTGGTGGCAGGGGCAGGCGGCCGGGGGGACGCAGCGAGCCCCGTCCCGGGCCAGCCCCGGGCCGCACTCGCAGCCGCCGTGGCAGTGGCGGTGGCAGGTCCCCTGCTCGGCGCCGCCCGCGGTGACACAGGTGGCCGGGCACAGGGACACGCAGTCGGAGAAGCGCTGCCCCGCGTCGCAGCGGCGCTCTGAGGAGAGGCGACACCGCGGTGGCACCGGTGGCACCGCGGGGAGGAGGTGTCGGGGAGGGGACACGCCAGTTCCTACCGCAGAAGCCGGGATGGCGCCAGGGGACATCGACCTGGCGGCGGGAGCACTCCCGGGCGTAGGCGGCGAAGGTGGCGCAGGCGGCGGGGGGCGGGGGACC
>NW_024499217.1:14533-27314 GCF_017590055.1 Onychostruthus taczanowskii
GGGACAGGGGACCGGGGGGTGGCAGGGGACCGGGGGGGGACACAGGGTCCCCGTCCCCACACAGCAGCGCCACACACGCTGCATAGAACCCGCTGGGGTCCACCTGTGGGGTGGAGCAGCAGTGAGAATCCTCCAAGACCCCCCAGAATGTCCCAGAAGACCCCAGAACATCCCAGGACCTCCCTCCGGATGAAGCCCCTGGAATTTCCCAGACCTTCCAGGACCTCCCGGAATCCCCGGGGACCCCCAGGACACCCCAGGACTCTTTGCCCCGTTGATCCCCTGGGATCTTGCAGAACCCCACAGGAAGTTCCAAAACTCCCCAGGACTCTCTGGAACCCCCTGGGACCCTCCCAAACCCCCCAGAAGCCCCTGGGAGCCACCAGGACATCCCAGAACAACTCTGGGACCCCCAGAACCCCCAGGAGCCTCCCGGTACTTCCCGGGCCAGCCCTGGGACCTGGGACAGCCCACGGATCCCCTAGAACGTCCCAGAACCTTTCAGGACCCACCGAGACGCCCCTCAGGACACCCCAAGCCCCCCAGGGTCCCCTGACCTCGCCGTGGCACTGCCGGAAGGGCTGGGCCAGCAGCCGCCCGCACGTGGCCACCGCCGCTGCCACCTCGCCGGGGCCACACCTGCCACCTCCCTCCGGCACGTCCCTGCACGGGGGCTGAGCCGGGGGTCCCTCAGCTCGGGGGCCACCCCCGGGGACCCCCACGTGTCACCCTGGCCCCTCAGGTACCTCTGTGCCGGCCACCGGCACCTTCCAGGCGTTGCCGAAGGCGGCGGCGACGGCAGCGATGTCCCCGTCGGGGAGCAGGAAGTCATCTGGGGGGACAGGCAGGGGTGGGGGGCACGGGGGGTGTCCCCAGGACCCGCGGGGCGAGGGGGTGGCACCGGGCGTGCGGGACTCACCTGCAGGGTCGTCGGTGTAGGTGCCACAGAGCCCCCAGGTGCCGCCGCGCAGCTCGGGCTCCGCTGTCACTGTCACCGCCAGGCGCCCGTCCCAGGCCACCCGCACGCCCAGGCTGCTGGCCACGGCCACCCAGTCACCCGGCCAGGTGACACCGAGCCCTGTGCGAGGGGATGGGGCGGCACGGGGACGGGATGGGGACAGGGATCCCAGTGGCAGCTGCTCATCACCGTGCCCTGGTGCTTCCTGATGGCTCTGCGGGCTCATCCTCGCCCTGTCCCAGGCTGGTGGCCTTGGGGACCTCACCTTTGTGCAGGTAGGGGCGTCCCTCCGGCACCGCTGCCCCGTTCACCGACACGTTCCGTCCCTGGGCCACCACCGTGTCTGTCCCAAAGGTCATGTGCAGCACCTGTGGCAGGGGGGGTGGCACTGGGACGCTCAGGCATGCCGGGGACAGCGGGCACAGGGACGGGACACTCATGGTCACCAGGGATGGAACCATGGGCGTGCCATCCCAGATCCTGTCCTAAACCCCATTTCAGGTCCCAAACTCATCCCAAGTCCCAAACTCACCCCAGGTTCCCAAACTCATCCCAGCCCCAAAACCCATTCCAGCCCCAAAACCCATTCCAGCCCCAAAACCCATCCCAGCCCCAAAACCCATTCCAGCTCCCATCCCAGCTGCCAGTTCCCCTCCCATCACCCATCCCAGCTCCCATCCCAGCTGCCAGTTCCCCTCCCATCACCCATCCCAGCTCCCAGCCCCATTGCACCTCTGGGAACAGGCACAGTGACCCCAAGTGTCCCATCCTGTCCCCCCTTCTCCAGTGTCTGGGTGTCTGATGGTGACATCCCAGGCGCTGCCACCCGTCCCTGCTCCCGACATCCATCCCAGCCCCATTCCGCGCTGGCAGTGACTTCTGAGCGCCCCCCCCCCCGTGCCCCCCTGCCCGTGCCCGGTACCTGGGGGTGTCCCAGGCCGATGGTGACGTCCCAGGTGCCGTCGGTGGCCGCGGCCAGGCTGTGCCGGCAGCCCCCCGCGAGGCCGAAGTGCCGCCCGTCGAAGGTGCGGAAGCGCGAGCCGGCCCAGGCCTGGCACGTGGCCGGGGGGCTGCGGTGCCGCGGGGACCCCCCGTCCCCGCCCAGGGGCAGGCGGGTGCAGGGCAGGCAGGGCCCCTCGGTGTCCCCGCGGCGCCAGCTGTGTCCCCAGGGGTGCTGGCAGCACTCGGCGCGGCTCATGGCGCTGCCGTTGTGGCCGCCGGCGCCGTCCTGGCACTGCCAGGCGCTGAAACAGCGGCCCAGGGAGCCGGGGCCTGCGGGAGGGGACAGCGGGTGACACCCAGGGGCACAGGGGGATGGCACACAGCCCAGCGCCCACCCAGCACCCAGGGGGAATGGCACAGTGAGGGTGTCGCACCGGGAATGGCGTGGTGGGAATGACACGTCCCAGTTGCCATCTCAGCTCCCAGTTGCCATCCCGACTCCCAGTTCCCGTCCTGGCTCCCAGTTCCCATCCCAACAGCAATCCCAGCTCCCAGTTCCCATCCCGGCTCCCAGTTCCCGTCCTGGCTCCCAGTTCCCATCCCAACACCAGTCCCAGCTCCCAGTTCCCATCCCAGTTCACATCCCAGCTCCCAGTTGCCATCCCGACTCCCAGTTCCCATCCCAGCACCAGTCCCAGCTCCCAGTTCCCATCCCAGCACCAGTCCCAGCTCCCAGTTCCCATCCCAGCACCAGTCCCAGATCCTGGTCCTCAACCCAGCTCCCAGTTCCCATCCCGACTCCCAGTTCCCATCCCAGCACCAGTCCCAGCTCCCAGTTGCCATCCCAACTCCCAGTTCCCGTCCTGGCTCTCAGTTCCCATCCCAGCACCAGTCCCAGCTCCCAGTTTCCATCCCAGTTCCCAACCCAGCTCCCAGTTCCCATCCTGGCTCCCAGTTCCCATCCCAGATTCCATCCCAGCTCCCATCCTGCCACCCAGCCCTGCTCCCAGCACCCGCTGGGAATGGCGCGGTGGGAATGGCACGGTGGGAATGACGCCCATCCCAGCTCCCAGTTCTCAGTTCCCATCCCAGTTCCCATCCCAGTTCCCAGTTCCCATCCCAGCTCCCAGTTCTCAGTTCCCATCCCAGTTCCCATCCCAGTTCCCAGTTCCCATCCCAGCTCCCAGTTCTCAGTTCCCATCCCAGTTCCCATCCTGGCTCCCAGTTCCCATCCCAGATTCCATCCCAGTTCCCAGTTCCCATCCCAGCTCCCATCCTGCCACCCAGCCCTGCTCCCAGCACCCGCTGGGAATGGCACGGTGGGAATGGCACAGTGGGAATGGCACGGTGGGTATGACGCTCATCCCAGCTCCCAAATCTCAATTTCCATCCCAGTTCCCATCCCAGTTCCCAGTTCCCATCCCAGCTCCCAGTTCTCAGTTCCCATCCCAGTTCCCATCCTGGTTCTCAGTTCCCATCCCAGTTCCCATCCTGGCTCCCAGTTCCCATCCCAGTTCCCATCCTGGCTCCCAGTTCCCATCCCAGATTCCATCCCAGCTCCCATCCTGCCACCCAGCCCTGCTCCCAGCACCCACTGGGAATGGCAGGGTGGGAGTGACGCCCATCCCAGCTCCCGGTAGGAATGGCGCAGCAGGGATGTCCCCGGGTGCCACCCCCGTGTCCCCCCTCACCCTCGGTGCAGCGGGCGCCGCTCCAGCCGGGACAGCAGCCACGCTCCGTGCGGTTCCGGACCACCGGCTGCATCTCCGGGGGGCTGTGGGGACACGCCAGTGTCACCCAGCGTCCCCCGGTGCCGGCCGGTGCCACACGCCGCGGGCTCACCGGTAGACGTAGCAGAGGGCGGGGTCGGTGCCGGTGTCCCCGGGGGGATTCCCGCGCTCCCGGCGCGTGCGGTCCCGGTCCAGCCGCCACCCGGCCAGGCTGTACTGGTACAAACTGGGACACGGCACCGCGGCCTCGCGCCGCGGCGTCACCTCCTGCTGCTCCGTCACCGGCACCGTCCGCTCGCACCAGCGCCTGCGGGCAGCCGCGGGACCGGCCCGGGATCGGCCCGGGATCGGCCCGGGATCCATCCGGGACCCGCCCGGGATCGGCCCGGGACCCGCCCGGGGTCCATCCGGGACCCAGCACAATCCCAGCTCCCATCTGGCACCCCCATCCATCCCCACTCCGGGCACACACCCCAGCTCCCAGCCTCCATGTGAGCACCCACCAGGGATCCATCCTGGCTTCTGGCACCGATCCCAGCTCCCACCCAGCTCCCATCCCAGTTCCCATCCCAGTTCCCAGTTCCCATCCCAGTTCCCAGTTCCCATCCCAGTTCCCAGTTCCCATCCCAGTTCCCAGTTCCCATCCCAGTTCCCAGTTCCCATCCCAGTTCCCAGTTCCCATCCCAGTTCCCAGTTCCCATCCCAGTTCCCAGTTCCCATCCCAGTTCCCAGTTCCCATCCCAGTTCCCAGTTCCCATCCCAGTTCCCAGTTCCCATCCCAGTTCCCAGTTCCCATCCCAGTTCCCAGTTCCCATCCCAGTTCCCAGTTCCCATCCCAGTTCCCAGTTCCCATCCCAGTTCCCAGTTCCCATCCCAGTTCCCAGTTCCCATCCCAGTTCCCAGTTCCCATCCCAGTTCCCAGTTCCCATCCCAGTTCCCAGTTCCCATCCCAGTTCCCAGTTCCCATCCCAGTTCCCAGTTCCCATCCCAGTTCCCAGTTCCCATCCCAGTTCCCAGTTCCCATCCCAGTTCCCAGTTCCCATCCCAGTTCCCAGTTCCCATCCCAGTTCCCAG
The DNA here is from genome assembly GCF_017590055.1 of Onychostruthus taczanowskii. Lineage (NCBI taxonomy): Eukaryota > Metazoa > Chordata > Aves > Passeriformes > Passeridae > Onychostruthus > Onychostruthus taczanowskii. Next base: position 19,238 of record NW_024499217.1, read on the forward strand.
TTCCCATCCCAGTTCCCAGTTCCCATCCCAGTTCCCAGTTCCCATCCCAGTTCCCAGTTCCCATCCCAGTTCCCAGTTCCCATCCCAGTTCCCAGTTCCCATCCCAGTTCCCAGTTCCCATCCCAGTTCCCAGTTCCCATCCCAGTTCCCAGTTCCCATCCCAGTTCCCAGTTCCCATCCCAGTTCCCAGTTCCCATCCCAGTTCCCAGTTCCCATCCCAGTTCCCAGTTCCCATCCCAGTTCCCAGTTCCCATCCCAGTTCCCAGTTCCCATCCCAGTTCCCAGTTCCCATCCCAGTTCCCAGTTCCCATCCCAGTTCCCAGTTCCCATCCCAGTTCCCAGTTCCCATCCCAGTTCCCAGTTCCCATCCCAGTTCCCAGTTCCCATCCCAGTTCCCAGTTCCCATCCCAGTTCCCAGTTCCCATCCCAGTTCCCAGTTCCCATCCCAGTTCCCAGTTCCCATCCCAGTTCCCAGTTCCCATCCCAGTTCCCAGTTCCCATCCCAGTTCCCAGTTCCCATCCCAGTTCCCAGTTCCCATCCCAGTTCCCAGTTCCCATCCCAGTTCCCAGTTCCCATCCCAGTTCCCAGTTCCCATCCCAGTTCCCAGTTCCCATCCCAGTTCCCAGTTCCCATCCCAGTTCCCAGTTCCCATCCCAGTTCCCAGTTCCCATCCCAGTTCCCAGTTCCCATCCCAGTTCCCAGTTCCCATCCCAGTTCCCAGTTCCCATCCCAGTTCCCAGTTCCCATCCCAGTTCCCAGTTCCCATCCCAGTTCCCAGTTCCCATCCCAGTTCCCAGTTCCCATCCCAGTTCCCAGTTCCCATCCCAGTTCCCAGTTCCCATCCCAGTTCCCAGTTCCCATCCCAGTTCCCAGTTCCCATCCCAGTTCCCAGTTCCCATCCCAGTTCCCAGTTCCCATCCCAGTTCCCAGTTCCCATCCCAGTTCCCAGTTCCCATCCCAGTTCCCAGTTCCCATCCCAGTTCCCAGTTCCCATCCCAGTTCCCAGTTCCCATCCCAGTTCCCAGTTCCCATCCCAGTTCCCAGTTCCCATCCCAGTTCCCAGTTCCCATCCCAGTTCCCAGTTCCCATCCCAGTTCCCAGTTCCCATCCCAGTTCCCAGTTCCCATCCCAGTTCCCAGTTCCCATCCCAGTTCCCAGTTCCCATCCCAGTTCCCAGTTCCCATCCCAGTTCCCAGTTCCCATCCCAGTTCCCAGTTCCCATCCCAGTTCCCAGTTCCCATCCCAGTTCCCAGTTCCCATCCCAGTTCCCAGTTCCCATCCCAGTTCCCAGTTCCCATCCCAGTTCCCAGTTCCCATCCCAGTTCCCAGTTCCCATCCCAGTTCCCAGTTCCCATCCCAGTTCCCAGTTCCCATCCCAGTTCCCAGTTCCCATCCCAGTTCCCAGTTCCCATCCCAGTTCCCAGTTCCCATCCCAGTTCCCAGTTCCCATCCCAGTTCCCAGTTCCCATCCCAGTTCCCAGTTCCCATCCCAGTTCCCAGTTCCCATCCCAGTTCCCAGTTCCCATCCCAGTTCCCAGTTCCCATCCCAGTTCCCAGTTCCCATCCCAGTTCCCAGTTCCCATCCCAGTTCCCAGTTCCCATCCCAGTTCCCAGTTCCCATCCCAGTTCCCAGTTCCCATCCCAGTTCCCAGTTCCCATCCCAGTTCCCAGTTCCCATCCCAGTTCCCAGTTCCCATCCCAGTTCCCAGTTCCCATCCCAGTTCCCAGTTCCCATCCCAGTTCCCAGTTCCCATCCCAGTTCCCAGTTCCCATCCCAGTTCCCAGTTCCCATCCCAGTTCCCAGTTCCCATCCCAGTTCCCAGTTCCCATCCCAGTTCCCAGTTCCCATCCCAGTTCCCAGTTCCCATCCCAGTTCCCAGTTCCCATCCCAGTTCCCAGTTCCCATCCCAGTTCCCAGTTCCCATCCCAGTTCCCAGTTCCCATCCCAGTTCCCAGTTCCCATCCCAGTTCCCAGTTCCCATCCCAGTTCCCAGTTCCCATCCCAGTTCCCAGTTCCCATCCCAGTTCCCAGTTCCCATCCCAGTTCCCAGTTCCCATCCCAGTTCCCAGTTCCCATCCCAGTTCCCAGTTCCCATCCCAGTTCCCAGTTCCCATCCCAGTTCCCAGTTCCCATCCCAGTTCCCAGTTCCCATCCCAGTTCCCAGTTCCCATCCCAGTTCCCAGTTCCCATCCCAGTTCCCAGTTCCCATCCCAGTTCCCAGTTCCCATCCCAGTTCCCAGTTCCCATCCCAGTTCCCAGTTCCCATCCCAGTTCCCAGTTCCCATCCCAGTTCCCAGTTCCCATCCCAGTTCCCAGTTCCCATCCCAGTTCCCAGTTCCCATCCCAGTTCCCAGTTCCCATCCCAGTTCCCAGTTCCCATCCCAGTTCCCAGTTCCCATCCCAGTTCCCAGTTCCCATCCCAGTTCCCAGTTCCCATCCCAGTTCCCAGTTCCCATCCCAGTTCCCAGTTCCCATCCCAGTTCCCAGTTCCCATCCCAGTTCCCAGTTCCCATCCCAGTTCCCAGTTCCCATCCCAGTTCCCAGTTCCCATCCCAGTTCCCAGTTCCCATCCCAGTTCCCAGTTCCCATCCCAGTTCCCAGTTCCCATCCCAGTTCCCAGTTCCCATCCCAGTTCCCAGTTCCCATCCCAGTTCCCAGTTCCCATCCCAGTTCCCAGTTCCCATCCCAGTTCCCAGTTCCCATCCCAGTTCCCAGTTCCCATCCCAGTTCCCAGTTCCCATCCCAGTTCCCAGTTCCCATCCCAGTTCCCAGTTCCCATCCCAGTTCCCAGTTCCCATCCCAGTTCCCAGTTCCCATCCCAGTTCCCAGTTCCCATCCCAGTTCCCAGTTCCCATCCCAGTTCCCAGTTCCCATCCCAGTTCCCAGTTCCCATCCCAGTTCCCAGTTCCCATCCCAGTTCCCAGTTCCCATCCCAGTTCCCAGTTCCCATCCCAGTTCCCAGTTCCCATCCCAGTTCCCAGTTCCCATCCCAGTTCCCAGTTCCCATCCCAGTTCCCAGTTCCCATCCCAGTTCCCAGTTCCCATCCCAGTTCCCAGTTCCCATCCCAGTTCCCAGTTCCCATCCCAGTTCCCAGTTCCCATCCCAGCTCCCACCCAGCTCCCACCCCGCTCCCATCCCAGCTCCCATCCCAGCTCCCATCCAGCTCCCACCCACTCCCATTCCAGCTCCCATCCCAGCTCCCATCCCAGCTCCCATCCCAGTTCCCATCCCAGCTCCCACCCAGTTCCTGCCTCCCAACCCCCATTCCCAGTTCCAGCCCCTGATCTCCATTTTGCATCCCCAGTTCCCAGTTCTCTTTTCCAGCTCCCAAATCCATTCCCATCCCCCATCCCCATCCCCATTCTGCATTTCCATTCCCCATCCCATTCCCAGTTTCCCGTCCCCCATCCCCCATCCCCGTTCCCGTTCCTCACCCCGTGGCCGCCCCCACGGCTGTCACCCAGAGCACGGCTATGGCCGCCACCCCCCCGGTGACCCCCGGCCCCGCCGCTGCGGCCATGCCGGATCCCGGTTTCCTGGAAAATTGGGATCCAGGTGACTCCCCGTCACAATTCCCGGGGGGTCCTCGCGGCCAGAGGGTCCCACGGGGTCACCCCAGTGTCACCCCCCCAGTGCCACTCACCGGCCCAGCTCTGGCACTGCCCAGCGGCTCCGGGATTTATGGGAAGTCCCCAGCAGTGCCACCAGCTGCGGTGACACCGATTGGGCACAGCTGGCGGCTGGGGGGGCACGGTGACATCAGGGCGACATCTCCCCGTTTCCCGGGAGAAGGTAATGGCACGGGACATCCGGGATCCGGCACGGGGACACGGATGTGGCAGGACAGCGGGTCCTGGGCACGCTCACCCCCCGTGTCCCCACGTCCCTGTCGTGTGTCCCCTCGTGTCCCCTCATGTCCTCCGAGCCCCGTGTCCCCCACAGCCCGCTCCTGTGTTCTCCCGTGTCCCCCCCGCACCGTGTCCCCGGTGTCCCCCCCGTGTCCTCGGTGTCACCACCATGCCCTCCATGTCCCCCCCGTGTCCTTGCCCATTGTTCCCCCCATGTCTCCCTGAGTGTCCCCAAGTCCCCCGGTGTCCTCATGTCCCTGTCCCGTGTCCCCATGCCCCCCCCATGCTGTCCCCGACCCTGCCGCGTCCGTGTCCCCTCCGAGGGGGACAGCCGGTGCGGCACTGGGGCGCAGGACATGGGGACACGGGTGACACGGGAGGCACAGGGGGTGCAGGACACGGGCACACGGGTGACACGGGGGGTGCAGGACAGGGGGACACGGGGGGTGCAGGACACGGGTGACACGGGGCGCACGGGGGGTGCAGGACAGGGGGACACGGGTGACACGGGGGGTGCAGGACACGGGTGACACGGGTGACACGGGGGGTGCAGGACACGGGGACACGGGTGACACGGGGGATGCAGGACAGGGGGACACGGGTGACACCGGGCGCACGGGGGGTGCAGGACAGGGGGACATGGGGCGCACGAGGGGTGCAGGACACGGGGACACGGGGGGTGCAGGACAGGGGGACACGGGTGACACGGGGGATGCGGGGGTGGGGTGGCCGTGAGCTCCGGGGGGACCAGGACGGGGACGCCACTCCACGGGAGCCCCGCGGAACACCCCCGAGCCCCGCGGAATCCCACGAGACCCCCCCGGGATTCCTGCGAACCCCGCCTGACCCCCCTGAACCCCCCTGGATTGCCCCCGAACCCCTCCAGACCCCCCCGGACCCACCAGGCAGGAGAGTGTCCGCCCCCACCGTGCCCTGGGGACGTGCCCGGGGGTCCCCCCGGGGATCCCGAAGCCCCCGGGCGTGCAGGGGTTCCCCGGCTCGGGTCTGGGGGCGCTCACCCCGTGCCCCCCCACCGCAGGTCCCCCCGTGGCCCGGACGGAGCCGGAGCAGATGGAAGCACCGGGATGCACCGGCTCAGGTGGGGACTGGGGGATTCCGGGGGGTCTCGGTGGGGCCCGCGGGGTCCCGGGGTGCTCGGGGCCCCCCTGAGCCGAGGAGGGACCTGTCTGTGCCTCTTTGTCCCCCCAGAGTGGCTGGTGGTCCCCAAGGCGGAGGTGACCCCCGAGGACGATCCAGGGGACCCAGGGCTCCACGACTCAGGTGAGGGACAGTCCCGGGAGCGCTGCGGCCACGCGGTCACTGTCACCCTGTCGTGCGGCCGGTGGCAGCGCTGGCTCCCCGGGGGATGGTCACCGTGTCCCCGGGGCCGGTGACTGCGCCAGGTCCTTGAAGTGACGGTCAGCACGTCCCTGGTGCCGTTGGCCTCGGTGGTCGCAGCTCCGCGCCCTTGGGTGACAGCTCCCGTGTCCCGGGGGACTGTGCCGGGACACCCTGGCGTTGGCACGTCCCCTCCGGTGTCCCTGCAGGGCACTGGCTGGTGCGGAAGGTGAAGGTGGAGGAGGAGGAGGAGGATGAGGCCGAGGCCCCGCAGCCCCCGCCCGGCGCCTTCCCCCCCGGCCCCGCCTGCAAGGCGGAGGAGCCGGGCTACGGGGTGCCGCCGGCCTGGGGGCCCGGGCCGCGCCTGGACGCCATCGGGATCGGCTTCGAGGCGGGCACCGGCACCGGCACGGGCGCGGGGACGAGCCCCGGCCCCGGCGGCGGCCCGCGGCCGTTCTGCTGCCCGCAGTGCGGGAAGGCCTTCGGGAAGAAGGCGCACCTGACGCGGCACCTGCGGGTGCACACGGGCGAGCGGCCCTTCCCGTGCCCGCACTGCGGCCGCCGCTTCCGCCAGCGCATCCACCTGCGCTCGCACCTGCGCACGCACACCGGCGAGCGGCCCTACCCCTGCCCGCGCTGCGCCCGCCGCTTCCGCAAGAAAACGCACCTGGACCGGCACCTGCGCACGCACACCGGCGAGCGCCCGCACCCCTGCCCGCGCTGCCCCCGCCGCTTCGCCCACCGCCAGCACCTCCTGCGGCACCTGCGCCTGCACGGGGACCCGGCCCCGGGACGCGGGCACGCCGAGGAGGAGCCGCCGCCGTGCCCGGGCTGCGAGATGAGCCTCGCCTGGAAGCAGAGCCCGGCGCCGCAGCCGGGGCTGCACGCGGGACCGGAGCCGGGAGCCGGGAATGGACACCCGGACGAGCAGCGGGACGGGGACGGGGACGGCCCCGCCGAGGAGCAGCTGCTCATTTGCCCCCGGTGCGGCACGGGCATCGCCTGGAAGCAGAGCTCGGCGTCGCGCCTGTGGCAGCAGCCGGAGAGCCGAGCCCTCGGCTGTGCCCAGCACCCCCTGCAGCCCGGAGCCCAGGACCCCCCGCGGGTGCCCACGGCCGAGCCCCCCTTCGTGCGGGACCCCCGGCTCCTGTCGCAGGTGCCCGCTGCCGACTGCGGCCACGGCTGCGCCCAGGACCCCCCGCCCCTCCCGCAGCCCCCGCAAGTGCCCGGCGCCCAGGACCGCCAGCGGGTGCCCGCTGCCAAAAGCGGCCAGGGCCGTGCCCAGGACCCTCGGGACCCCCCGCGGGCGCCCCCCGCCCAGCGCCCCTTCGCCTGCCCGCAGTGCGGGCGCGGCTTCGGGCGCAAGGCGCACCTGGCGCGGCACCTGCTGGTGCACTCGGGCACCCGGCCCCACGCCTGCGCCCGCTGCGGCCGCCGCTTCAGCTCCAAGACCAACCTGGGCCGGCACCAGGCCGTGCACACGGGGCTGCGGCCCCACCGCTGCGCCCGCTGCGGCCGCGGCTTCACCCGCAAAACGCACCTGGAGCGCCACGAGCGCACCCACGGCACCGGCACCGGCACGGGGGCGGGGATGGGCACTGCCACCGCTGCCACTGCCACCGCTGCCACGGGCACGGGTGTCACGGCGTCCCAGCTGAGCTGGCCAGAGCCCCCCACCCTGTGCCCCTGAGCCCCCGCAGGTGCCAGGGGCTGCGGTGGATGCCGGTGGTGAATCCTTGGCACTGGCGTGTCAGGAGGTGCTGGGAGGTGCCACGGGCCCTGATGGCTGCCGGTGGTGGGTCCTGGCACTGGGATGTGCCACGGGACCCGGTGGCTGCCGGTGGCACGTCCTGAGCGCTGGGAAGTGCCGGGTTCCTCCGTGGCTGCCGGTGCTGCGTCCTTGGCAGCGGGCTGGGCCGGGCTGTGCCGGTGCCTGCAGCAGCGCCGGTGGTGAACCCCGGCCCTGGGACGTGCCGGGATGTGCCGGGATGTGCCGGGGCCGGTGGTGACCCCCAGCTCTGGGATGTGCGGGGATGTGCCAGGATGTGCCGGGATGTGCCGGTGCCACATCCTGAGCTCCGGGATGTGCCGGGGCCGGTGGTGACCCCTGGCCCTGGGACGTGCTGGGATGTGCCAGGATGTGCCGGGATGTGCCGGTGTCGCATCCTGAGCGCCGGGATGTGCTGGGGCCGGTGGTGACCCCCAGCCCTGGGACGTGCCGGGATGTGCCAGGATGTGCCGGGATGTGCCGGGATGTGCCGGGATGTGCCGGTGTCACATCCTGAGCGTCGGGATGTGCCGGGACCGGTGGTGACCCCCAGCCCTGGGACGTGCCGGGATGTGCCGGGATGTGCCGGTGTCACATCCTGAGCGCCGGGATGTGCCGGGGCCGGTGGTGACCCCCGGCCCTGGGACGTGCCGGGATGTGCCGGTGCCACATCCTGAGCGCCGGGATGTGCCGGGGGCCCCGGCAGGGGGATCCCACAGGGTCCCACAGGGTCCGGGCTCGTTCAGCAGCCGCCGGAGCGTTGTGGCCGGTGGCGCCGGAGAGCCCCCGGTGAGGGGCGCGGGGGGGACACAGGGGGGTGTCCCCAGCGCGGCGCGGCCGTGGGCGGGGGGCAGGGGCTGCGCAGTGGAGCCCGGCTGCCAATAAAGCCGTTTTTATGGAATTTCCCGGAGCCGCGGGGTCTCGGGCCCGGCGGAGGGGCCGGGGTCGCCGGGGGGCGTGGCCCGGAGGAAGGGGTGTGGCCAAACGAGGGGGCGCGATAGGGGCGTGGCCTCGCGGTGGGCGGGACCTCGTCCCTATGGAAACGGGGGCGGGATCTCGTCCCCATGGCAACGGGGGGCGGGGCCTCGGGGGCCGCCGGGAGCCGCCGTGCGGTGAGAGC
>NW_024499217.1:28176-30874 GCF_017590055.1 Onychostruthus taczanowskii
GGGGGCTGGGTCCGGGAGCTCTGGGGGTGCAGCGGGGGCACCGATGGGGGGGCCTGGGGGCACCGGGGGAGGGAACACGGTGGGTCTGGGGGGTGTTGGGGTGAGGGCCGGTGGGGGTCTCCCCATGGGCTCTGGACCTGTCCCTGTGTGCCAGGTTCCCCCCATATATGACCCCCGTGTGCCCCCCGAGCACACCAATGGCCTTTGGGCCCTCCACGTGTCCCCACATCCCCAAGGCACCCCCAGATGTTTCCCACATGTGTCTCTGCACCCCAGTTCCTGCACAGATGCGTCCCACACGTGACCCCCCACCCCAGGACACCCCATAGCCAGCCCAGTGTCCTTCCTGAGCCGTTCCCCAGTGCCGCCCGCAGCCCCTTTCCCACGGGGATGGAGGGGCGTGGGGAGGACGAGGTGACACCCCCAGACGTGTCCCACACCCCCCGGCACACGTCCCCTGTTCCCCCAGACGTGCCCCATGTGTGTCCCTGTGCCCCACTCGCACACCACGCGTGTCCCCACGCCTCGGGGCACCCCACAGACCAGCCGGGGGGTCCCCGGCGCCACCGCAGCCCCGCTGTCCCCCCAGGACCTCCCCGCAGGGATGGAGGGGCGCGGGGAGGAGGCGCCGGAGCCGGAGGTGTCGGAGCCCTCAGAGGAGGAGGAAGAGGAGGAGGAGGAGGAGGAAGAGGAGGAGGACGACGGCTCCGGGGTGCGGGTGACGCCGGCGCTGCTGAAGGCCACGACGGGCGAGTTCTCGCTGGAGTCCATCCTGCTGCTGCGGCTGCACGGCCGCGGCATCGCCCACCTGGGCTGCCTGGCCGACTGCTCCAACCTGGAGTGGCTGGACCTGTCCGGCAACGCCATCGCGGGGCTGGCGCCGCTGGCCACGCTGCGCGCCCTGGCCGTGCTCAACCTGGCCGCCAACCGCGTGGCCAGCGTGGAGCCGCTGCGGGGCTGCGGCAGCCTGCGCCGGCTCAACCTGGCTGGCAACCGGCTGCGCAGCCTGCGCCAGCTGCGCTGCCTGCGGGGCCTGCGGCACCTGGAGAGCCTGCGCCTGCGGGACCCGCTGGGCAACCTGGGCAACCCGCTGTGCGCCGCCGCGCCGGCCTACCGCGCCGCGCTGGCCGCCATGCTGCCCGGCCTCAAGGCCATCGACGGGCAGCGCGTGGCGGGCCGCGGCAGCGAGCTGTTCCGCCTGTGCCCGCGCCGACGACTCCATCGCGCAGGCCCGGCGCGCGCTCGGCCGCCGGCAGCACGGCGACTTCGGATTCTGAGCGCCGCGGGGAACCGGCACGGCCCCACGGCCTGCATCGTCTGAGCCGGGGCACCCCGGAGATGGGACCGGAGAACCCCAAAGCCACCACAGCCCAAAGCCACCCTCATCGGAGCCACAGGACCCCAAAAACTGGGCCAGGAGAACACCCAGAGCCACAACAGCCTGAGCTGAGACCCCAAAACCAGGGCTGGGATAGCCCCAGAGCCATCATGAGTCCAGCTGCTTCATCTTCCGAACTGTGAGACCCCAAAACCAGGTCTAGGAGCCCCTCAGTGCCACCCCTGCCCAACTTCATTTCCTTAGCTGTGGGAGCCCAGAAATGGATCCAGGAAAGCCCCAGAGCCCACGCTGTCACCGTGAGACCCCCAGAGCCCAGAAATGGATCCAGGAAAGCCCCAGAGCCCACCCTGCCACCGTGAGACCCCCAGAGCCCACGCTGTCACCGTGAGACCCCCAGAGCCCAGAAATGGATCCAGGAAAGCCCCAGAGCCCACGCTGCCACCGTGAGACCCCCAGAGCCCAGAAATGGATCCAGGAAAGCCCCAGAGCCCACCCTGCCACCGTGAGACCCCCCAGAGCCCAGAAATGGATCCAGGAAAGCCCCAGAGCCCACCCTGCCACCGTGAGACCCCCAGAGCCACCACAAGCCTGTCTCCTTCCCCTGGGGGACCCCCCCACTGGAGCTGGGGTACCCCCAGAGCCCCCCCACCCAGCACAGCATCCCCAGGGAGCACCAGGGGAGCCGTGGGGAGCCCAGCCTCGGCTGTGGGACCCTCGGGGACAGTGGTGGCACTGCGCATTAAACATGTCCCACCCTCCAGTGTCCCTCTGTCCTGCGGCCTCAGGGGCTCCCGTTGCTCAGCCCACACCCTTCAGGTCCCTGTCTTTCACCCCTGGGGACAAGAGGTGACAAAGGCAGTGGTGACGTGCAGCCCACTGCCCACCCACCCCTGGGGACAACGGGGGGGCGACAGGGGCGGTGCCAGCTGGGAATAAGAGCCGTGAGAGCGGAGCCAGCGCTGGGTTTACTGCGGAGCGGGGACAGGCGGGAGGGGGGGACACATCGGGGACCCTCCTTGGTCCCACGGGGCTGGGGGGTGACAAGCGGGGCAGGCCGGGACCGCCGTGGCCGCGTCCGTCGGTGCCGCGGTGCCTGGAAGGGGGACACGGAGGGGGGCTGTGATGGGATGCCCGTGTCCCCCCCCCCGTCCCCGTCCCGCGGGGTCCCCGGGGGCGCCCCGTACCCACCTAGGCTGGCAGACCCCGGGAGAAGGCGAACATTCCGGGCAGGTACGGCGTGTCCCCCCCTCTGCCGGCCTCCTCCACCGCCCGGCACTCGGCTTCGTCCCGCTGCCGGATCTCCTGCGGGCACAGCAGGGGCTGGCACCGGCTGGGGACGCGGGGGGGGGGGGGCGGGGG
>NW_024499217.1:30919-38650 GCF_017590055.1 Onychostruthus taczanowskii
GGGCCAAGACCCGCGCGGCCGGCGGGGGGGGGGGGGCGCTGGGGGGCACTGGGGACACCTCACCTTGGCCGCCAGGTGGTGGCTGGGGCCGCAGTTGTGGTACTTGTCCAGCACCTTGGGGACGTCGCCGGTGTCGAACTTGTAGCAGGCCAGGCAGGTCGGCTTCCTCTGGGGACACGGTGGGATGTCACCCCCGGGGGCCCTGGGGACCCTCTGGCACCGAGCACCGTCCCCTCTGTCCCACCCATGCAGCATGGTGGGGGGACAGGGGGTCTGCAGGAGGCTGAGGGGCTCTGGGAGCCCTGGGACGGGGCCCAAGGGGGGTGGAAAATGCAGGGATGGGCCCCAAGGGAGGGGGAACACACAGGGACGGGGGACACCCAGGGATGAGTCCCAAGGGAGGGGGAACACCCAGGGATGGGGTGGTGGCTGGGGCCGCAGTTGTGGTACTTGTCCAGCACCTTGGGGACGTCGCCGGTGTCGAACTTGTAGCAGGCCAGGCAGGTCGGCTTCCTCTGGGGATACGGTGGGATGTCACCCCCGGGGGCCCTGGGGACCCTCTGGCACCGAGCACCGTCACCTCTGTCCCACCCATGCAGCATGGTGGGGGGACAGGGGGTCTGCAGGAGGTTGAGGGGCTCTGGGACCCCTGGGATGGGGCCCAAGGGGGGTGGAAAACGCAGGGATGAGTCCCAAGGGAGGGGGGAACACCCAGGGATGGTCCCAGGGGATGGGGGACACCCAGGGATGGGGGACACCAAGGGATGGGGGACACACAGGGATGGTCCCAGGGGAGGGGGGACACCCAGGGATGGGCCCCAAGGGATGGGGGACACCCAGGGATGGGCCCCAAGGGAAGGGGAACACACAGGGATGGTCCCAGGGGATGGAGGACATTCAGGGATGGGCCCAAGGGAGGGGGGACACCCAAGGATGGGGGACACCCAGGGATGGGCCCCAAGGGATGGAGGACATTCAGGGATGGGGCCCAAGGGATGGGGGACACCCAGGGATGGGCCCCAAGGGATGAGGGACATTCAGGGATGGGCCCCAAGGGAGGGGGGACACCCAGGGATGGGCCCCAAGGGAGGGGGGACACCCAGGGATGGGCCCAGGGGATGGGGGACACCCAGGGATGGGCCCAGGGGATGGGGGACATACAGGGGTGGGGCCCTTTGGGGGGAACGGGATGTGCCCCAAGGCAGGGGGGACACCCCAGGATATGCCCCAAGGGAGTGGGGATGTGCCCCAAGGGAGAGGGACAGCTTGGAATGCGTCCTGAGGGAGGGGACAACACTCCAGGATGTGCCCCAGGAGAGGAGGGACCCCCAGGTGCCCCCGGGGAGCGGGGACAGCCCAGGACACGTCCCCAGTCCCCTCACCCGGCTCTCCAGCACGCGGCAGTGCCGCTGCGGCGCTCGCTTGCGGCACGTGGTCTGTGCCAGGCCCAGGCGCAGCTGCACGAAGGTGCCCGAGGGGTCCTCCTGTGGGTGGCAGGCGTGGCAGGGCCCGGACCCCCGGAGGGGTCCCCACCTCCAGAGGGACTCCCAAACCCCAGAGAACCCCCGGGAGTACAGCCCCCGGCGAGACCCCGAACCCCAGGAGTCACCCAACCGCCCCCAGAGCCACCCCAGATGCTGGGGGAGACCCTGAGCCCCACAGATGCCAACCCCTGAGAGGGACCCCAAAGCTCCCACAGGAACCCCACATCCCGGGAGGGACCCTGAGCTCTGGGAGGGATGCTGGAAACCCTCAGGTAAACCCATCCCAGGAATGACCCCGGGGTGGCTCCCAGATGGGCACGTGGCCCGAAGTGGGGGTCCCTGGAGCCCTGGCCCTTCCCAGACACGGGACAGTGTGCAGGGGCACCCCGGGACGGCCCCGGCTCGGGGACACCGGGATCAGCTCGGGTCCGTTAATGAATAACCGAGCTGAGCCCGGCCAGCAGGGCCTGTCCCGGGGCACCCCGGGCACCCTGGGCACCCCGGGCACCCGCCTGCTCCCTGTGGGACACCCGGCCCCCTCCCCACTCCTGTGGCCATCCCGGACCCCAGCCCCGAACCGCAATCCCAAATCCCAGCCCTGAACCCCAAATCCCAAATCCCAGCCCCGAACCGCAATCCCAAATCCCAGCCCTGAACCCCAAATCCCAAGCTCACCTGCTCGGTGATCCCGTCCATCTCCCATTCCTCCTTACTCCTGTGGCCATCCCGGACCCCAGCCCCGAACCGCAATCCCAAATCCCAGCCCTGAACCCCAAATCCCAAATCCCAGCCCCGAACCGCAATCCCAAATCCCAGCCCTGAACCCCAATCCCAAGCTCACCTGCTTGATGATCCCGTCCATCTCCCATTCCCTCTGGGACACCCCCATCCCCTCCCCAACCCTCTCTCTGTTCCTCCTGGGACACCCCAACACCCTCCCCATTCCCACGGTCATCCCTGAAACCCGAATCCCAATCCCAGATCCTGTTGTTCCCACGCTCGATGACCCCGATCACCCGTGCCCCCTCCGGGACCCCCACCCGTGCCCCCCCCGGGACACCCACGATCCCAATCCCTGCTCAGCCCCCGGACGCCCCCTTCCCCCGCTGCTCCCTCCCTCCCTCCCCGTTCCCCCGGGACCGCGAGCCCCCTCCCCGCTCCCGTGGCCATCCCGGCTGCCGAGGGGCGGGCTCCCGGTGCGGGATCCCGTTCCTCACCCGCTCGGTGACCCCGTCCACCTCGCGCTCCTTGAAGAGGAAATGCACGTTGCTGCGCCCGTGGAAATACTCCAGCACGTCCCGCACCACGCGCCGCTGCAGCGGGGACTGCCCCGCGGCCCCCGGGGCCCCCGCGGCCAGCGCCAGGGCCAGCGGCAGCCACAGCGACACCGGCAGCCTCATCCCGCCGGCAACGGCCTCACGGATCCGCTGGCGTCGGGCTGGCATCAGCCGATTTCCTGGGATCTGCCCCCAAATCCGCCCCCGGGACGGCCCCGCGGGTGACCCCCCCCACCCCGCGGGGCGCGGGAGGAGGGGCCGGGATGGGGTGGGATGGGATCGGGGGGACACCCCGGGAATGGCGTCATGGGCTGCTGGGAATGCTACCCTGCCCCGGGAACACCGTCCGGCCCCGGGAACGGCTCCTGCCCGCCGGGAACGGCTGATGTCCACCGGGAGCGGCTCATGTCCACCGGGAACAGCTTCTGACCCTGGGAATGGGCTCCTGCCCCCCGGGAACGGCTCCTGCCCCCCGGGAATGGCTCATGTCCACCGGGAACGTCTTCTGACCCTGGGAATGGGCTCCTGCCCCCCGAGAACGGCTCCTGCCCCCCCGGGAACGGCTCCTGTCTCCCGGGAACAGCTACCAGTCCCCCAGGGATGGCTTCATGTCCCACCGGGAGTGACATCCTGCCCTCAGGAACAGGTTCCTGCCCCGGGAATGGGCTTGTGCTCCCCGGGAACGGGCTCCCGCCTGCCGGGAATGACATCTTGCCCCCAGGAACAAACTCCTGATACCGGCCATGGGCTCCTGTCCCCGGGAATGGCTCCAGCCCCCGGAGCAGCCACGAGTGAGCTCTGCCCCCGGGAATGGGGTCCTGCCCCAGGAATGGGGTCCTGCCCCGGGAATGGGGTCCTGCCCCGGGAATGGGGTCCTGCCCCGGGAATGGGGTCCTGCCCCGGGAATGGGGTCCTGCCCCGGGAATGGGGTCCTGCCCCGGGAATGGGGTCCTGCCCCGGGAATGGGGTCCTGCCCCGGGAATGGGGTCCTGCCCCGGGAATGGGGTCCTGCCCCGGGAATGGGGTCCTGCCCCGGGAATGGGGTCCTGCCCCGGGAATGGGGTCCTGCCCCGGGAATGGGGTCCTGCCTACCGGGAATGGGGTCCTGCCTACAAGGAATGGGGTCCTGTCCAGGGAATGGGGTCCTGCCTACCGGGAATGGGGTCCCATCCAGGGAATGGGGTCCTGCCTACCGGGAATGGGGTCCCATCCAGGGAATGGGGTCCTGCCCTGGGATTGGGGTCCTGCCCTGGGAATGGGGTCCTGCCCACCGGGAATGGGGTCCCATCCAGGGAATGGGGTCCTGCCCTGGGAATGGGGTCCTGCCCCGGGAACGGGGTCCTGTCCAGGGAATGGGGTCCTGCCCCGGGAATGGGGTCCTGCCTACCAGGAATGGGGTCCTGCCCTGGGAGTCCGGCGCTTCCGCGGGAGGGAGCCGGTGCTGGGGCGCACGGGGGTCACTCCGAGCCCCCCAAGGCGCGCCCGGCTCCGGGGAGAGCCGGGATCGCCGGGAGCTGCCGCAGGAGCCGCCGGGCCCGGGGCAGCGCGGCCCGGTGGCCCCGGGGCTGTTCCCGGGGCTGCTCCCGGTTCCCGGGGCTGTTCCCGGTTCCCGGGGCTGTTCCCGGGGCTGCTCCCGGTCGATGAGGTGATTCCAGACCGGGGCTCCTCCCGGGCCCCAGGGCTATTCCTGACTGCCAAGGCGGGGCTGTGCCGGGGCTGTTCCCGGCTCCCGAGGCTATTCCTGGGAGGACGGGGCCGTGCCAGGGCTATTCCCGGCCCCCGGGACTATTCCTGGCCCCCGGGGCTATTCCCGGCTCCCGGGGCTATTCCCGGCTCCCGGGGCTATTCCCGGTCCCCGGGGCTATTCCCGGCTCCCGGGGCTATTCCCGGTTCTCCAGGCGCTGCTGTACCGGGGCTATTCCCGGCCCCCGGGGCTATTCCCGGCCCCCGGGGCTATTCCCGTATTCCCGGCTCCCGGGGCCGTTCCCGGGTGGACGAGCCGATGCCGAGCCGGGGCCATTCCCTGCTCCCAGCTGCCTCTCCCATCCCGTTCCCATCCCGCTCCCATCCCGCTCCCATCCCATCCCCATCCCATCCCATCCCATCCCATCCCATCCCATCCCATCCCATCCCCTCCCCGCTCCCTGCCGCCCCCTCCCCGCCCCCGCTCACATCCCGGCTCTCCCGCTCTCCCAGGACCCCGCCGCGGCCATTTGAGCGACTCGGTGGCGGAAGGAGACCAGGAAAGGGCCGGGCAGAGGCCGGAGAGAGCCGGGAGCCGCTGGGAAGGAGCCCTCGAGGGCCCGGGAAGGACCCGGGACAGGCCCGGGACAGCGATGTCGGCGGGGGGTGCGCCCCAGGTACGCGGGGGATTCCGGGGGATCCCCGCTCCTCCACCGCCCGCGGCCTTGGGGCGTTCCTGGGGGGGTTCCCGGCGCCGCGGGCTTTTCTGGTGATTTTTTTCCTGAACCCCTGGAGCCCCCCAGGAGTTTTTTCCGGGAAATCGGCGCTTTGGGAAGTCCCGGAGAGCGGGGGGTGGGCGCACCCCCCCCCCCGGCTCTGCCTCCACCGGGCTGCGGGGGCTTGGGGACACGAGGGGGATCCGGGAGGGCACGGGGGACCTGGGGGTTCAGTGTCCCCGGAAAAGCGGGACTGGCTCCTCGGTGCGGGTCCTGGCTGGAAAAGGAGCTGGTCTGGGGGGTGGGCAGTGGGAGATCCATGGAGGTGCCCTTATTCCCATCAGGGAACATCTTCCCAAGCGGGGGGACAGGGACCTGGTTTGGGGGGCAGGGATGTGGTCTGGAGGAGCAGGGTTGGGTATCTCTTTTGGGGGGCGAGGATCTTGTTTGGGGAGGAGGGAGCTGCTGGGGAAGCGGGGATTTGGTTGGGGTGGGGATGGGGATGTAATTTGGGGAGCAGGGGTCTGGTTTGGGGGGCAGGGATGCGGGCTCCATCCTGGAGCAAGGAACCTCACATTTGGGATGCAGGAGTAGGAGGGGCACGATCCCTGTCCTTGGCCTGTGGCCAAACCCAGGGAAAGGTCCCCAAACGTCCCAAAACGAGCCCAAAAGGCGGCTGAGCCGCTGCCCCCTCCCCAGCCCGCCCACGCCCTGGATCTGCTCCCGTATTCCCGGCTGAGCCCGGCGCCGCGGGCCGGATCCCAGCTGGATGCCGTCGGCGCCGAGATCCCCTCGGACCCCTGCACAGGTGAGGGGAGGGGGCTGGGCTGGGATTTTCCGCGCAGAGCTCGCTGCGTTTTTTGTGGGGACTTTGAACTTGGGATGATGAAAGCGTTCTGGGGATTCCCGGGGATGGGAGAGGCTGCAGGAAAACCCCAGAGCCCGGCACGGCCCCGGCCCAGCTCACCTGGAGCCTGGCTCTCCGGGAGCTCTCCCCACCCCGTGCCGGAGCCCGGCTCTGCCGGGAGCAGCTCGGTGCCGGCGGTGCCGACTGCGGTGTTCCCCCAGGGTACCGGTTCTTTAAGCCGGGGGGTTTGTTCGGGATGAAGCCGCCGGAGGAGCCCTTCGGAGCCGCGCGGCCGGGCCCGGAGGAGTCCAAGGCCCTGGGCAGCCCCTGCGCCGGTGAGTCCGGATCTGGGGGAGCACTGGGACCGGGGGGCTTGGCGGAAAAGGCAGCCTGGGATTCTTCGGGGGCATTCTGGGCCAGTTCAGCGCTGTTTGGGGCCGGTTGGAGGCTGTTCTGAGCCAGTTTAAAGGACTTTTTCAGCCATTTTGGGCCAGTTTTCAGCCATTTTGGGGCCATCCTGGGCCAGTTCACAGCCATTCGTGACCAATTTGTGGTAGTTCTGAGCTAGTTGGTGGCCACTGTGGGCCAGTTTTGAGAGCCAGTTTTGGCCATTTTAGACCAGTTTTTGCCATTCTGAGCCAGTTTGGACAATTTCGGACCTGGGTGTCACACACTGGGGGGGTTTGGGGTGCCACATACCGGGAGAGGCTTGGGGAGTTGATGCCCTTTGGGGTGTCCCATGTCCCCGTGGCTCAGCAGTGAGGGGCCCACAAGGAAGGGGGGGGCTGGACCCGGGTCCTCCCCACCCGGGACAGCCTGGAATCCTCCGGGAGCCGGGATAACACCGGGATCTCTCCGGTGCAGTGGAGCCCGGGCGGGTGAGCAAGGTGGAGCCCGAGGAGAAGCCCGGGATTGGCGCCGGCTCCCTGGAGCTGTTTCCGGCCGCGGGCGGCAGCTCCGGCCGCTGGTTCCCCGGCGGGCAGCGCGGCCCCGAGCCCCCCCGGGACCCCCCTGCCCCCCGCGCCGGCTGCTGGGGCGCCCAGGGGGGCGTCCCCGGCCCCTTCCGCTGCGCCCAGTGCGGGAAGGGCTTCCGGCAGAAGCAGAGCCTGGTGACGCACGAGCGCATCCACACCGGGGAGAAGCCGTTCCGCTGCGGGGACTGCGGCAAGAGCTTCAGCCAGCGGCCCAACCTGCTGACGCACCGGCGCGTGCACACGGGCGAGCGGCCCTTCCCCTGCGCCCAGTGCGGCAAGAGCTTCTCGCAGAAGGCCAACCTGCTGGCGCACCAGCGCATCCACGGCGCCCACCCCGAGGAGGGCAAGGCGCGGGCGCGGGCGCCGGCGCGGGGCTGCCCCGAGGACGCGCCCTTCGTGTGCCCCGAGTGCGGGAAGAGCTTCCGGCAGAAGCCCAACCTCATCACGCACCGGCGCATCCACACGGGCGAGCGGCCCTTCTCCTGCTTCCTGTGCGGCCGCAGCTTCAACCAGAAAACCAACCTGGTGACGCACTACCGGGTGCACACAGGTGAGCGGCCCTTCGCCTGCGCCCAGTGCGGCAAGCGCTTCACCCAGAAAACCAACCTGGTCACGCACCAGAGCACCCACACCGACCTGCGCCCCTTCCCCTGCGCCCAGTGCCACAAGTGCTTCAAGGACAAGGTGTCCCTCAAGGCCCACCAGAAGACGCACGTCCCCCGCCAGCGCCGCTGCCCCGCGCGCGGCCCG
>NW_024499217.1:38683-43963 GCF_017590055.1 Onychostruthus taczanowskii
CCGCCCCGAAGCTCCCCGAGGGCGCCGAGCTGTTCCCGTGCCCCGAGAAGGGCTTTCCCCCGCCGCCCCCGGGCGAGCCCTCCTTCCCCTGCGCCCACTGCGGCGACGGCTTCTGCCCCAAGGTGCCCCTGCCGCGGCCCCCCGAGGCGCCCGCCGCGCCCTTCGCCCCCGGCCCCCCTATCCTGGGGCCCCTGGGGGCGCAGCCGGGGCCGGGGGAAGGCGTGCTCTCCCCGGAAAAGCCCTTCATCTGCAATCAGTGCGGGAACAGCTTCGGGCTCTGGCTCGCCCTCGTCGCCCACCAGAAGAGCCACGCGGGGCACAAGCCGTGCCCCGGCGCCCCCCCCGCCGAGCCGGGCGCCCCGAGTGCGGGCGGGGCCTGGCGCAGTGCGAGCGGCCGCCGCGGCACGGGCACGGCCCCGGCGGGCGCGGCCCCTTCCGCTGCGACACCTGCGGCAAGCGCTTCAGCCTCAAAACCAACCTGGCCACCCACCAGCGCATCCACACAGGTGAGCGGCCCTTCACCTGCGGCGTCTGCGGCCGCCGCTTCAACCAGAAGGGCAACCTGGTGACGCACTACCGGGTGCACACGGGCGAGCGCCCCTTCGCCTGCGCCCAGTGCGGGAAGCGCTTCGCGCAGAAGCCCAACCTGCTGGCACACCAGAAGACGCACCTGGGCCGCCAGCCCTTCACCTGCCTCGAGTGCCCCAAGCGCTTCAAGAGCAAACTGTCCCTGCGGGTGCACCAGCGGGTGCACGCCGGGACCCCCGGCACGGCCCCCGGCGCCCCGGACCCCGCCGCGAGCCCCTTCCCCTGCGCGCTCTGCGGGGAGTCGTGCGCGGAGCACGGGGGGCTCCGGCCGGGCCACGGCTGCGCCGAGCCGCTGCACGGCTGCGCCAAGTGTCCCCACGGCTGCGCCGAGCGTCCCCACGCTTGCGCCGAGCGTCCCCACGGCTGCGCCGAGCGGCTCCGCGCCTGCGGCGAGCAGCGCCGCACCTGCGCGGAGCATCCCCAGGCCTGCGCGGAGCATCCCCACGCCTGCGAGCGGCCCCACGCCTGCGGACAGCCGCAGCCCTGCGCCGAGCGGCCGCACCCCTGCGCTGAGTGTCCGCACCCCTGCGAGCAGCCCCACGCCTGCACCAAGCGGCCCCACGCGTGTGAGCAGCCCCACGGCTGCGCCGAGCGTCCTCACGCCTGCGCCGAGCATCCTCATGCCTGCACCGAGCATCCTCATGCCTGCGCCGAGCATCCTCACGCCTGCGCCGAGCATCCTCATGCTTGCGCCGAGCGCCACGGCTGCGCCGAGCAGCCCCACGCGTGCGCCGAGTGCCCCCACGCGTGCGCCGAGTGCCCCCACGGCTGCGCCGAGCGGCCCCACGCGTGCGCCGAGTGCGGGAAGCGCTTCCGGCAGAAGGTGAACCTGGCCGTGCACCTGCGGACGCACACCGGGGAGCGGCCCTTCCGCTGTGCCGACTGCGGCAAGGGCTTCAGCCAGAAGGCTCACCTGCTGCGGCACCGCCGCACCCACGGCGCCGGGCTGGCCGCCCCCTGCGCCGGCCCCGTGCCCCCCTGTAAGTGCCCCGGGGGGGGCCCGAGCCCCCGGGCGCCAGGGCTGCCCCCGCCGTGCTGCTGCGCCGCCTGCCTGGCCCCCCGCCCTCCCGAGCCGCCCCGCGGGCAGCTCTGGGCCAAGGCCGGCGGCTGCGCTCGGGCCTTCGAGGAGAAGAGAGTGCCGGGAGCGCCGGAGCGCGAGTGCGGCGAGGAGAAACCGGCGCCGTGCCCCGGCTGCCTGTGAGCCCCGGGACCGCCCCGGCTGCCTGCGACCCCCGCTGGGACCTGCGCTGAGAGCCCCCCACCAGGACCCCCACCCTGCCCCGGCTGCCTGTGATCCCCCCTCACCGGAACCCCGCTGAGACACCCCCAGCAAGGAGCAGCCCTCGGCTCCTGGGGTCACCTGCGGTGAGCCTGGAGGAGATGGAGCCGAGGGGACGGAGCCAGAGGGACGGATCCGAGGGGACAGAGCCGAGGGGACAGAGCCAAAGGGACAGACCCGAGGGGACAGAGCCAAGGGGACAGAGCCGAGGGGACAGAGCCGAGGGCTCGGTGCCACGGTGACACTGCTGGCTGGATTCAGCTCTGGGACTCGGAGGAGCCTCCAGCCGCGGCTGTGGGGCACAGCAGAGCCAGGCAGGGACATGGCACATTCCTGGCTCGGGAAGACACCAAAGGGCTGGAGGAGACAGCGCTGGAGTCGGACCTGCCGTGGGCTCCAGCCGCACAGACCAGCAAGAGCCGGGCACAGTGGAGCTGCATCCGCTGGAGCCAGACTTGGGACAAGAGGAGCCCTGAGGGGCTCTGTCTGCTTCCAGAACCTTCCAGCCTGTTCCGGGCTGGATGGCATTCCCTGAGGACACTGAGGCTGGGATGGGAGCCCTGCTGCGGGCTGACCCGGGGCCCAGTGCAGCTCCGCGCGGGGGAGCTGGGAGCACGCTGGGAGAACAGCCAGGAAAAGGGCCTGGAAGGGCTCGGCTCTGCTTCCAGAGGGGCCCGGAGACGCCTCCGGTGCCGGGGGGATGGGGGGCAGCTTGTGCTTCTGCTTGCTCTGGGTAACTGCGCGCTTTGGGACTCAATATTCCGGATTTGGGATGGGTGGCCGCTGGGCTGGAGCTGGAGCTGGGGTTGTGGTGGTGGTGGGGGGCTCTGGGAGGCTCCAGAGGCACGGGGGGGCTTTGCTGGGGTTGGCGTGGCCTCTGCCTGTCCCCCCGGGGTGCACGGTCTGGGGCAGAGCTTTGGCCACAGACACGGCTGGGAGCTGCCGCTGCTTCATCCCCAAGGGAATCGGATCCTCTGACGGGACCAACACCGGGACAGCCGCCCCCGGAGCCCCGGCGGGGCAGGGGGTCCCCCTCCGGTCCCCCTCCCCAGCTCTGCTCTCTGCAATTCTATTTTTTGAGGTTATTTAAAATAAAAGCTTCTGACGGCTCTGGGGCTCCAGGTGCTCTCTCTGGGACTGGGGGGGACACAGGGGTCTCTCTGCAGCCTCAGCGCTGGCCTGAGCCCCGGGAACGGCGCTGACCCCATGGCCAAGGGGCCACCGGGACGGTGACAGAGCCAGTGCCAGCCTTCCCATGTGCTCTGCGACCACCAGACCCCACCTGGACACCAGGTGAGAGCTCAGGATTAGCGTGGCCACCAAGCTGACCCCCGGGTCACTGTCACATCCTCAGGGGTGGCACCAACGCCCCCGGTGCTCCCTGGGGACAGATGGAGGGGGGGGGTCTCACGCTGGGGCTGTCACTGGGGGGACGGACTGGGACACAGACACCCTGTGCCACTGGCCAGGGGACAGCCGGTGCCACCCGGGTGTGTTCTGGGAGGTCTGGGCTGCACGGGGGTGTCCCTGTCCCGGGGGGGGACACCACGGGGTCCCGGTGTGGGACCCTTGGGGCCGGGTTTCTCCGGTGCGGGGCTCCCGGATCCCCGGGGTCTCCAGGCCGGCTCCTCGGGATTTGGGGGGCACACTGAGAGGGGGCATTGTCCCCCCCGTCGGGGGGTGGGTGACGCTGCCGGGGGGGCGAGCGGGGCCGGGCCGCGGCCGCCCCGGGGAGGGGAAGGAGCGGGGTCCCGGCACGCAGCGCTGCAGCCGCCGCCGCACCGGCAGAGCCGCCCCTCGCCCGGGGTCCCCAGCCCCCGGTTCCGGTGCTCTTGCCCCCTGCCGGTGCCTCCCGGGCCCGGCCCCTTCCGCCGCCGCCATCGCCCCGCCCGGCCATGCCGCGGGTGAGCCCGGGCCGGGCGGGGCTCGGCGTGCGGGGGGCTCCGGGGGGCCCTGCCGGGGGCTGGGGGCTCCGGGGGGCCCTGCCGAGGGCTGGGGCAGGTGGCGGGGCTGTCCCCACGCCTCCGGCCGGGATTAGCGGGGGCTCGGGCACCCAGAGCCGGGGGGACCCCCCTGGGGTGCCCAGCGAGGGGCCCCCCTGAGCCCCCGCTGTCCCTGCCAGGGGGTGCCCCCCGAGGTGACATTCGAGGAGGTGGCCGTGCACTTCTCCCCCGAGGAGTGGGCGCAGCTGGCGCCCTGGCAGCGGGCGCTGCACCGCGAGGTCATGGGCGACAACTACGACCTGGTGGCCAGCCTGGGTGAGGGACGGGGCCCTGGGGCTGGGGGTGGCACAGGGCAGGGGGTGCCGCGGGGCTCGGGGTGCCACAGGGCTGGGGGTGCCATGGGGGTAGGGGTGACACGGAGCTTGGGCTGCCATGGGGGTGGGGGTGCCCAGGGACTGGGGGTGCCCAGGGACTTGGGTGCCCAGAGCTGTGGGTGCCACGGGGCTGGGGGTGCCACGGGGCTGGGGGTGCCACGGGCTGGGGGTGCCCAGGACTGGGGGTGCCACGGGAGTGGAGGTGCCACGGGCTGGGGACACAGCTGGAGGCTGAGCTGGGGTTTGGGGGGTTGGCTGGGGGTCTGAGGCTCAGCCGGGGGTCGGGGTGCACGGCGGGGGTTCCGAGGCCGAGCTGGGGGTCCGGAGGCTGACCGGGGGTCTGCAGCCCGGTGGCCCCGCAGGGCTCAGCCCGTTTCTGCGTGCGTCTCTGTGAGGAATATCAGCCCCGGGCACCCCGCACGGCCCCGGCCTGGTGAGGATTCCCGGTGACCGTGACCCTCCCAGGGGGCACTGAGGGTCCTCTCTCCCTCACAGACCCCAACTCCAAGTTCCCCGCCATGAAGGAGGAGTCGCACGGGGGGGTTCCCCGCGCTGGGGGGCACAGCGGAGATACCGACACCAGCGACAGCTGTGAGTGACCGGGGACACCCCGCGGGGATCCAGGGGCTGGGGGCCCGCTGTGGGACGAGGGGCTGGCCCTGGGCAGAGCCCCTGTGTGGCACCCCCTGGGCTGGGCTGGGGGTCCCCCCCGGGGTGGTCGTGGTGCCGGCGGTGGCTCCGGGACTGTCCCACGGTGACCCCGTGTTCCCAGCAGGTGCCTGGAGCGGCTCTGACGGCAAGGATGACACCGGGGGACGCTGGCAACCGGGCTCGGGCTGCCGCGACACCGAGCGGGGGGGCCGTGCCGGGGCCCTCCCCCGGCCGGTACCGGGGCCGCTCCCCCGCGGGCCGAGCGGCGGGGCGGAGCCGCCGTACCTGTGCGGCACCTGCGGCAAATCCTTCCGGCACCGCCGCAGCCTCCTGGCGCACAAGAAGCTGCGGCGGGGGAACCGCGCCCGGCACGGCTGCGCCGAGTGCGGCCGCGGCTTCTGCCTGCGCGGGGACCTGCTGCGGCACCGGGACGCGCACCGGGCGC
>NW_024499217.1:43986-51785 GCF_017590055.1 Onychostruthus taczanowskii
GGGCCGCCCGGGCGCGGCGGGGCCGGGCGAGGAGCGGCCCTTCGCGTGCGGCAGCTGCGGGAGCCGCTTCAGCTGGAGGGAGAGCCTGGAGCTGCACCTGCGCCGGCACCGCGCCCACCCGTGCCCCGAGTGCGGCCGCGTGTTCCCGCACCGCGGGCACCTCTGGCTGCACCGCCGGGCGCACGCGGGCCGCCGCCCCTTCCCCTGCGCCCGCTGCGGCCGCGCCTTCGCCTCCCGGGCCAGCCTCTGCTCCCACCGCAGGACACGGCGGCACTGCCGGCCCCGCGGCACGGGCCCCCGCGGGGACGGGGACAGCGACAGGGACAGGGAACACCACGGGGACAGGGAAACCCGTGGGGACGGGGACAGGGAAACCCGCGGGGACGGGGACAGGGACAGGGACAGGGACAGGGACCGCGGCGGGGACAGCGACAGGGAAACCCGCGGGGATGGGGACAGGGACAGGGAAACCGGCGGGGACAGGGACAGGGAACACCACGGGGAAAGGGACAGGGACAGCGACAGGGACCCCCGCGGGGACAGGGGCCGCCCGGGCGCGGCGGGGCCGGGCGAGGAGCGGCCCTTCGCGTGCGGCAGCTGCGGGAGCCGCTTCAGCTGGAGGGAGAGCCTGGAGCTGCACCTGCGCCGGCACCGCGCCCACCCGTGCCCCGAGTGCGGCCGCGTGTTCCCGCACCGCGGGCACCTCTGGCTGCACCGCCGGGCGCACGCGGGCCGCCGCCCCTTCCCCTGCGCCCGCTGCGGCCGCGCCTTCGCCTCCCGGGCCAGCCTCTGCTCCCACCGCAGGACACGGCGGCACTGCCGGCCCCGCGGCACGGGCCCCCGCGGGGACGGGGACAGCGACAGGGACAGGGAACACCACGGGGACAGGGAAACCCGTGGGGACGGGGACAGGGAAACCCGCGGGGACGGGGACAGGGACAGGGACAGGGACAGGGAGCACCGCGGGGACAGCGACAGGGAAACCCGCGGGGATGGGGACAGGGACAGGGAAACCGGCGGGGACAGGGACAGGGAACACCACGGGGACAGGGACAGGGACAGCGACAGGGACCCCCGCGGGGACAGCGACAGGGAAACCCGCGGGGATGGGGACATCGACAGGGAACACCACGGGGACAGCGACAGGGACAGGGAAACCCACAGGGACAGGGAGCACCGCGGGGACAGCGACAGGGAAACCCGCGGGGATGGGGACATCGACAGGGAACACCACGGGGACAGCGACAGGGACAGGGAAACCCACGGGGACAGGGACAGGGAAACCGACGGGGACAGGGACAAGGACAGCGACAGGGGACACCGCGGGGACAGCGACAGGGACAGGGACAGGGAAACCCGCGGGGACGGGGACAGGGACAGGGACAGCGACAGGGACAGGGAAACCCACAGGGACAGGGAGCACCGCGGGGACGGGGACAGGGACAGCGACAGGGACAGGGAAACCCACGGGGACAGGGACAGGGAAACCGACGGGGACAGGGACAAGGACAGCGACAGGGGACACCGCGGGGACAGCGACAGGGACAGGGACAGGGAAACCCGCGGGGACGGGGACAGCGACAGGGACAGGGAAACCCTCGGAGACAGCGACAGGGAAACCGGCGGGGAGAGGGACAGGGAACACCATGGGGACAGCGCCAAGGAACCCCGTGAGGACAGAGACAGGCAGCCCCGCAGGGACAGGGACAGGGAACCCCGTGGGGACAGGGACCCCCGTGGGGACCCCCGTGGAGACGGAGAGACTCGCAGGGACAGGGATAGTGACAGAGACCCCCATGGGGATGGGGACAGGGACCCCCGCGGGCACAGGGATCCCCGCAGGGATCGGGACAGCGACAGGAACCCACTCAGGGACAGGGATAGGGACCCGCTCAGGGATAGGGATGGGGATGGGGACAGGGACCCCCGTGGGCATGGGGACTCGCTCAGGGACAGGGACAGGGCCCCCCTGGAGCCCAGGGACCTGCTCAGGGCTCGGGAGCCCCTCGGGCACAGGGAGCTGCCGGCGGGTGGCCGGCGGTAGCCGCGGGAGCGGGGTCGTCCCGGTGCTCCTGGATGTGACCTCGCCGGTGCCGCGGCCACCCCGGGGCACCCCCGGGGCCACCCGGAGGCTTCTGGAACCCGGGGGCTTCTCGGTGTCCCTTTAGAGCTTGGGAAATCCCTCCGGGACGTGTCTCCGTGCTCCCTTTGGACCTTGAAGTATCCGGGATGTTTCCCCATGTGCCCCTGACCTTGGGAATCCCCTCTGGGACGTTGCTCCATGTGCCTTTGGCACCTCAAAAGTCTCCAGGACACTTCCCGTGTCCCGCTGGACCTCGAAATGTCCTCCAGTGCTTCCCAGTTCTCCCAGACCCTTGGAAATCCCCCGGGGAGGGTTCTCTGTGTCCCCTGGGGCCTCGAAGTACCTTCGCACCTTGGAAAATCCCTCTGGGATGGTTCTCCGTGTTCTCTTCAGATTCTGAAGTACCTTTGGATCCTGGAATGTCCCTCAGGGGCATTTCCCACTCCCGCCAGTGCCCTGCCCCCTGTTCGTATTTAAAGCCAGAAGTTTCTTTAGGTCTATTTATTTTATTTTTTTTTCTATGTAATTTTTTATTCTTTCTGTTTTATTTTTATTCTATTTAAGTTATTCCGGTTGTTATCTGCTGCTTAGTCCAGCTCTCCTACTCCATTACGTTCTTCCTATTCCATTTAATTCTATTTATTTCTATTCTATTTATTCCCTTTTATTAGGAGGAAGGACAGGGAGGGAGGAAGAGGAAGGAAGGGAGGGAGGGAGGAGGCTCCTCTGGGCTCTTTGTCGTGGTTGAACCATGACTGGGCTCTTGTGACAGCAGGAGCCACCACGCGTCCCCCCGCTGTCCCCCTCCCCCAAATAAACAATCGCCAAAAATCTGAGTTAACGTAGAAATGAGTAAAAATTGCAAATGTGGCGGGGGGGAGGATCCACAGCCTGGGGGGCTCCTGCAGCCCCCGAGCTGCTCCCAGTCCGTGCGGGGAGCCCCCCGCCCCAGCACGGGCCGGAGCGCTGGGAATGTCCCCGCCGGGTGTCACCGAGCAGGGGACAGATGGTGGCGTTCCCACGGGAATGGGGACGGGCCCCCCACGCGCCCACGGAGCTGCGGGGGCCGGGATGCGCCGGGGAAACCGGGACGGGAACCCCCGGTGCCCCCGGTGCCGCCTGTCCCCAGGGCCACCACCGGCCGTGTCCCCAAGTGCCACAGCTCTGTCCGGGAGGAATATTCCCGCAGACGTTCCCAAAATCCTACCTGGTGCCGCCCCCGCTGCTGCCAGCGTCCCCGGCCCTCGGCGGTGTCACCCTGTCACCTCCCTGCCGCCCCCGCTGTGACAGCGCCGCGGCCCCGGTGCCTTTTTTTGGGGCCGTCCCGGTTCCACGTGCCGGGAGCACACGTGGAGGAGCCGCTGGAACGGGACACGGAGCGGGAGGCGCCGGGCCCGGCCCTGTGTGCCCGGGACTCAAATAACCGGGAAAACGCCCCAATTTCCCCGGCCCCTTCCTTCCCTTTCAGAGAAGATCGCGAGGCCGGGAGCCGTTCTCCCAATTAAATTCCTGAAATTAGAGCGGAGCCCGGAGCGCGGGGGGGCTGGGACGCCGAGGTGCCCTCAAGGACGTGAGTTTGTGGGGCTGGGTCTCCTTAGGGCCAAAAATGTGGAATTCTATTCCTGGAGCTGGATCTCAGTGCCTAAAGAGATGGGAATGCCACTCCTGGAGCTGGGGCTGGATCTCCCTAGTGCCAAAAATATGGAATGCCACTCCTGGAGCTGGGGCTGCATCTCATTAGGGCCAAAAATATGGGAATGCCACTCCTGGAGCTGGGGCTGCATCTCTTTAGTGCCAAAAATAAGGAATGCCACTCCTGGAGCTGGGGCTGGGTCTCCTTAGGGCCAAAAATACGCTGGGGCTGGGTCTCCCTAGTGCCAAAAATATGGAATGCCACTCCTGGAGCTGGGGCTGGATCTGCTTAGGGTCAAAAACATGGAATTCCACTCCTGGAGCTGGAGCTGGATCTCTTTAGTGCCAAAAGAGATGGAATTCCATTCCTGGAGCTGGGGCTGGATCTCCTTAGGGCCAAAAATGTGGAATTCTATTCCTGGAGCTGGATCTCAGTGCCTAAAGAGATGGGAATGCCACTCCTGGAGCTGGGGCTGGATCTCATTAGTGCCAAAAATAAGGAATGCCACTCCTGGA
Source organism: Onychostruthus taczanowskii (assembly GCF_017590055.1). NCBI lineage: Eukaryota > Metazoa > Chordata > Aves > Passeriformes > Passeridae > Onychostruthus > Onychostruthus taczanowskii. The sequence continues at coordinate 48,218 of NW_024499217.1, forward strand.
GCTGGGGCTGGGTCTCCTTAGGGCCAAAGAGATGGAATGGGGCCCCCCTGGAGCCCAGGGACCTGCTCAGGGCTCGGGAGCCCCTCGGGCACAGGGAGCTGCCGGCGGGTGGCCGGCGGTAGCCGCGGGAGCGGGGTCGTCCCGGTGCTCCTGGATGTGACCTCGCCGGTGCCGCGGCCACCCCGGGGCACCCCCGGGGCCACCCGGAGGCTTCTGGAACCCGGGGGCTTCTCGGTGTCCCTTTAGAGCTTGGGAAATCCCTCCGGGACGTGTCTCCGTGCTCCCTTTGGACCTTGAAGTATCCGGGATGTTTCCCCATGTGCCCCTGACCTTGGGAATCCCCTCTGGGACGTTGCTCCATGTGCCTTTGGCACCTCAAAAGTCTCCAGGACACTTCCCGTGTCCCGCTGGACCTCGAAATGTCCTCCAGTGCTTCCCAGTTCTCCCAGACCCTTGGAAATCCCCCGGGGAGGGTTCTCTGTGTCCCCTGGGGCCTCGAAGTACCTTCGCACCTTGGAAAATCCCTCTGGGATGGTTCTCCGTGTTCTCTTCAGATTCTGAAGTACCTTTGGATCCTGGAATGTCCCTCAGGGGCATTTCCCACTCCCGCCAGTGCCCTGCCCCCTGTTCGTATTTAAAGCCAGAAGTTTCTTTAGGTCTATTTATTTTATTTTTTTTTCTATGTAATTTTTTATTCTTTCTGTTTTATTTTTATTCTATTTAAGTTATTCCGGTTGTTATCTGCTGCTTAGTCCAGCTCTCCTACTCCATTACGTTCTTCCTATTCCATTTAATTCTATTTATTTCTATTCTATTTATTCCCTTTTATTAGGAGGAAGGACAGGGAGGGAGGAAGAGGAAGGAAGGGAGGGAGGGAGGAGGCTCCTCTGGGCTCTTTGTCGTGGTTGAACCATGACTGGGCTCTTGTGACAGCAGGAGCCACCACGCGTCCCCCCGCTGTCCCCCTCCCCCAAATAAACAATCGCCAAAAATCTGAGTTAACGTAGAAATGAGTAAAAATTGCAAATGTGGCGGGGGGGAGGATCCACAGCCTGGGGGGCTCCTGCAGCCCCCGAGCTGCTCCCAGTCCGTGCGGGGAGCCCCCCGCCCCAGCACGGGCCGGAGCGCTGGGAATGTCCCCGCCGGGTGTCACCGAGCAGGGGACAGATGGTGGCGTTCCCACGGGAATGGGGACGGGCCCCCCACGCGCCCACGGAGCTGCGGGGGCCGGGATGCGCCGGGGAAACCGGGACGGGAACCCCCGGTGCCCCCGGTGCCGCCTGTCCCCAGGGCCACCACCGGCCGTGTCCCCAAGTGCCACAGCTCTGTCCGGGAGGAATATTCCCGCAGACGTTCCCAAAATCCTACCTGGTGCCGCCCCCGCTGCTGCCAGCGTCCCCGGCCCGGCGGTGTCACCCTGTCACCTCCCTGCCGCCCCCGCTGTGACAGCGCCGCGGCCCCGGTGCCTTTTTTTGGGGCCGTCCCGGTTCCACGTGCCGGGAGCACACGTGGAGGAGCCGCTGGAACGGGACACGGAGCGGGAGGCGCCGGGCCCGGCCCTGTGTGCCCGGGACTCAAATAACCGGGAAAACGCCCCAATTTCCCCGGCCCCTTCCTTCCCTTTCAGAGAAGATCGCGAGGCCGGGAGCCGTTCTCCCAATTAAATTCCTGAAATTAGAGCGGAGCCCGGAGCGCGGGGGGGCTGGGACGCCGAGGTGCCCTCAAGGACGTGAGTTTGTGGGGCTGGGTCTCCTTAGGGCCAAAAATGTGGAATTCTATTCCTGGAGCTGGATCTCAGTGCCTAAAGAGATGGGAATGCCACTCCTGGAGCTGGGGCTGGATCTCCCTAGTGCCAAAAACATGGAATGCCACTCCTGGAGCTGGGGCTGGATCTCCTTAGGGCCAAAAATGTGGAATTCTATTCCTGGAGCTGGATCTCAGTGCCTAAAGAGATGGGAATGCCACTCCTGGAGCTGGGGCTGGATCTCCCTAGTGCCAAAAATATGGAATGCCACTCCTGGAGCTGGGGCTGCATCTCATTAGGGCCAAAAATATGGGAATGCCACTCCTGGAGCTGGGGCTGCATCTCTTTAGTGCCAAAAATAAGGAATGCCACTCCTGGAGCTGGGGCTGGGTCTCCTTAGGGCCAAAAATACGGGAATTCCACTCCTGGAGTTGGGGCTGGGTCTCCTTAGGGCCAAAAATATGGGAATTCCACTCCTGGAGCTGGGGCTGGATCTCCCTAGCGCCAAAAGAGATGGAATTCCACTCCTGGAGCAGGGGCTGGATCTCCCTAGCGCCAAAAGAGATGGAATTCCACTCCTGGAGCTGGGGCTGGATCTCCTTAGTGCCAGAGAGATGGAATTCCATTCCTGGAGCTGGGGCTGGGTCTCCTTAGTGCCAGAGAGATGGAATTCCATTCCTGGAGCTGGATCTCAGTGCCTAAAGACATGGGATTCCACTCCTGGAGCTGGGGCTGGGTCTCCCTAGTGCCAAAAATATGGAATGCCACTCCTGGAGCTGGGGCTGGATCTGCTTAGGGTCAAAAACATGGAATTCCACTCCTGGAGCTGGAGCTGGATCTCTTTAGTGCCAAAAGAGATGGAATTCCATTCCTGGAGCTGGGGCTGGATCTCCTTAGGGCCAAAAATGTGGAATTCTATTCCTGGAGCTGGATCTCAGTGCCTAAAGAGATGGGAATGCCACTCCTGGAGCTGGGGCTGGATCTCCTTAGTGCCAAAAATATGGAATGCCACTCCTGGAGCTGGGGCTGGATCTCCCTAGTGCCAAAAATATGGGAATGCCACTCCTGGAGCTGAGCCCCGCAGGGAGGGAGAGGCTGGGCTGGCTCCTGCTGGGACCCGCGGGGCTCTGGCAGCCGGGGACCCCCGGGCCGCCCCAGGGTGGGAGCAGGTCCCAAGGACATTCCCTCCTTTTCCCACATCCTGAGGGGTCCCACGCTGCCTCTGCCCCACAGCAGCTCCGAGGGATTCCCTGCCAAACGCCAGGGCGGGATAGGGAGCAGGAATTCTGCTCCCTTGGCCTGAGGGGCTTTGGTTTTACCCATTTCTGGCAGCAGTTTTGGCACTGGCTGGGACCTACTCCTGAATTTCAGCGGATCTGAGGGATCGCAGGAGCTGGAGGGATTTTGGGGAGAAGCTGCGATCCCAGACCGCCGGAAACGGGAGCAGGAGCCCCGGGGGGAGCAGGGCACCCTCCCCTCGGGGGGTGAAGGGGCAGCAAAAGCTTCCCAGGGCAGGGATCGAACCTCCTGAGGGCCAGGGGCCCTCCTGGGAGCTCCTGCCCGGGAGTGGGTTGGGAATGGCACATTTTGGGATGATCCCAGCAGGGAATGGGCTTGGAATGGCACATTTTGGGATGATCCCAGCTGGGAATGGGCTTGGAATGGCACATTTTGGGATGATCCCAGCAGGGAATGGGCTTGGAATGGCACATTTTGGGATGATCCCAGCAGGGAATGGGCTTGGAATGGCACATTTTGGGATGATCCCAGCTGGGAATGGGCTGGGAATGGCACATTTTGGGGTGATCCCAGCTGGGAATGGGT
>NW_024499217.1:52123-52914 GCF_017590055.1 Onychostruthus taczanowskii
CATTTTGGATTGCTCCTGCCCAGGAATGGGTTTGGAATGGCACAGGGTTTGGAAGGGAAGTGGCCCATGCAGTGAAAGGGGGGTTTCTGGAGAGAATCCCCCCTAGGATTTGAAAGGAAGCTGTGGGAGCAGAGGGTGGAGTGCTGTAACAAGTGTGGCCGCACTTGTGAGGAGAGGGGACCCTGGAAAAGGGGGTGTCCCCCAGCCAGGAGCCCCAAACCCGCTCCCCAGGAGGAAGGGAGCAGGCCTTTGCTCCAGCCTCTGCCCCCGGAATCAGGCAAACAGCGGGCACACGCCAAGCCCTGCCTCTGCCTCAGCGCCCAGTCCCTGCCGGGGCAGAGGTTTGCCTGGAAAACTGGGTGTTCAAGGAGCTTTCTGGGGTGGGGGATGCTAAATCCAACAGCTGGACCAAAGGGCGTTGAGATTTGTGTGTTCCAGGGATCAAAAGAGGCAGAAGAGGAGCCAGGGGCTGCAGGGATGGCTGCTCAGAGCCGGCCCCAGCGCCGCGGCCTGAGCGGGAGGCAGGGGAAGGCTGGAACAGCTCAGGGCACCCCTGGAACGTGGGTCATGGAAGGGGTGTGGGTCAGACTCTGCCCAGCACTGCGGGCAGGCCAAAAGGAGAGGGGGGAGCAGATTTAAGAGTAAAAATATATACAAAACAGTTATATATATAATATATAATATATAATATATCATATATCATATATCATATATCATATATCATATATCATATATCATATATCATATATCATATATCATATATCATATATCATATATCATATATCATATAT
>NW_024499217.1:54387-65572 GCF_017590055.1 Onychostruthus taczanowskii
TGATCCCAGCTGGGAATGGGTTGGGAATGGCACATTTTGGGGTGATCCCAGCTGGGAATGGGTTGGGAATGGCACATTTTGGGATGATCCCAGCTGGGAATGGGCTTGGAATGGCACATTTTGGGATGATCCCAGCTGGGAATGGGTTGGGAATGGCACGTTTTGGGATAATCCTGCCCCGGAATGGGTTTGGAATGGCACATTTTGGGATGATCCCAGCTGGGAATGGGCTGGGAATGGCACATTTTGGGATGATCCCAGCAGGGAATGGGCTTGGAATGGCACATTTTGGGATGATCCCAGCTGGGAATGGGTTGGGAATGGCACATTTTGGGATGATCCCAGCTGGGAATGGGTTGGGAATGGCACATTTTGGGATGATCCCAGCTGGGAATGGGCTGGGAATGGCACATTTTGGGGTGATCCCAGCAGGGAATGGGCTTGGAATGGCACGTTTTGGGATGATCCCAGCTGGGAATGGGTTGGGAATGGCACATTTTGGGATGATCCCAGCTGGGAATGGGCTGGGAATGGCACATTTTGGGGTGATCCCAGCAGGGAATGGGCTTGGAATGGCACGTTTTGGGATGATCCCAGCTGGGAATGGGTTTTGAATGGCACATTTTGGGATGATCCCAGCTGGGATGGGTTTGGAATGGCACGTTTTGGGATGATCCCAGCTGGGAATGGGTTTGGAATGGCACATTTTGGAATACTCCTGCCCAGAATGGGTTTGGAATGGCACATTTTGGAATACTCCTGCCCAGAATGGGTTTGGAATGGCACATTTTGGAATACTCCTGCCCAGAATGGGTTTGGAATGGCACATTTTGGAATACTCCTGCCCAGAATGGGTTTGGAATGGCACATTTTGGAATACTCCTGCCCAGAATGGGTTTGGAATGGCACATTTTGGAATACTCCTGCCCAGAATGGGTTTGGAATGGCACATTTTGGAATACTCCTGCCCAGAATGGGTTTGGAATGGCACATTTTGGAATACTCCTGCCCAGAATGGGTTTGGAATGGCACATTTTGGAATACTCCTGCCCAGAATGGGTTTGGAATGGCACATTTTGGAATACTCCTGCCCAGAATGGGTTTGGAATGGCACATTTTGGAATACTCCTGCCCAGAATGGGTTTGGAATGGCACATTTTGGAATACTCCTGCCCAGAATGGGTTTGGAATGGCACATTTTGGAATACTCCTGCCCAGAATGGGTTTGGAATGGCACATTTTGGAATACTCCTGCCCAGAATGGGTTTGGAATGGCACATTTTGGAATACTCCTGCCCAGAATGGGTTTGGAATGGCACATTTTGGAATACTCCTGCCCAGAATGGGTTTGGAATGGCACATTTTGGAATACTCCTGCCCAGAATGGGTTTGGAATGGCACATTTTGGAATACTCCTGCCCAGAATGGGTTTGGAATGGCACATTTTGGAATACTCCTGCCCAGAATGGGTTTGGAATGGCACATTTTGGAATACTCCTGCCCAGAATGGGTTTGGAATGGCACATTTTGGAATACTCCTGCCCAGAATGGGTTTGGAATGGCACATTTTGGAATACTCCTGCCCAGAATGGGTTTGGAATGGCACATTTTGGAATACTCCTGCCCAGAATGGGTTTGGAATGGCACATTTTGGAATACTCCTGCCCAGAATGGGTTTGGAATGGCACATTTTGGAATACTCCTGCCCAGAATGGGTTTGGAATGGCACATTTTGGAATACTCCTGCCCAGAATGGGTTTGGAATGGCACATTTTGGAATACTCCTGCCCAGAATGGGTTTGGAATGGCACATTTTGGAATACTCCTGCCCAGAATGGGTTTGGAATGGCACATTTTGGAATACTCCTGCCCAGAATGGGTTTGGAATGGCACATTTTGGAATACTCCTGCCCAGAATGGGTTTGGAATGGCACATTTTGGAATACTCCTGCCCAGAATGGGTTGGGAATGGCACAGGGTTTGGATTGCTCCTGCCCAGGAATGGGTTTGGAATGGCACAGGGTTTGGAAGGGAAGTGGCCCATGCAGTGAAAGGGGGGTTTCTGGAGAGAATCCCCCCTAGGATTTGAAAGGAAGCTGTGGGAGCAGAGGGTGGAGTGCTGTAACAAGTGTGGCCGCACTTGTGAGGAGAGGGGACCCTGGAAAAGGGGGTGTCCCCCAGCCAGGAGCCCCAAACCCGCTCCCCAGGAGGAAGGGAGCAGGCCTTTGCTCCAGCCTCTGCCCCCGGAATCAGGCAAACAGCGGGCACACGCCAAGCCCTGCCTCTGCCTCAGCGCCCAGTCCCTGCCGGGGCAGAGGTTTGCCTGGAAAACTGGGTGTTCAAGGAGCTTTCTGGGGTGGGGGATGCTAAATCCAACAGCTGGACCAAAGGGCATTGAGATTTGTGTGTTCCAGGGATCAAAAGAGGCAGAAGAGGAGCCAGGGGCTGCAGGGATGGCTGCTCAGAGCCGGCCCCAGCGCCGCGGCCTGAGCGGGAGGCAGGGGAAGGCTGGAACAGCTCAGGGCACCCCTGGAACGTGGGTCATGGAAGGGGTGTGGGTCAGACTCTGCCCAGCACTGCTGGCAGCCCGAAAGGAGAGGGGGGAGCAGATTTAAGAGTAAAAATATATACAAAACAGTTATATATATAATATATAATATATAATATATAATATATAATATATAATATATACTATAATATAATATACTATATATGATATGATATGATATGATATGATATGATATGATATGATATGATATTACATATGCTTCTTATATTTATAAGAAGCAGTTGTGTACTGTGAATTGTACGTATTTATGTGTTTCATTTTTGAATAATAGTGTATGCAGGCATAGCTGTGGGAAAACACAGTATTTAATATATTATAAGTTATATACAATATACAATATACAATATATAATATATAATATATAATACATAATATATAATATATAATATATAATACATAAATAAAAATAGATATAAAAAGCAGTATAACGTTTTTATAGATGAGTCCCCGGCACTGCCCCGGCCCTGGCAGCCCTGGCAGGCACACAGGTGCTCCCTCCCGAGGGGCTGTGACATTCCTGTGACAGTCGGGACACAGAGGGCTGGACAGGTCTGCTTTGGAGGGAAAATGACCAGCTTTGTGTGAGGATTTACAAGCCACAAGAGTTTGAGTAGAATGATGGTTGATTTCTCAGGTGAAAAAGTAGAATTTTGGGGTTTTAGAATGGGGGTTCAAGAGGCAGGATGGAGGAATCTGGGTGTGCCCTGTCCTTCTTCTCCTTCTTGTCCTCCGCCTTCTGCTGGGGTGGTGACACTTCTGGGTTGGTTCAGAGTGGAGACAGACTGTCTAACAGAGGTGAGAGGTATTGGAAAATTATTGTAAATAAAGTACAGGTAGTTTTTAGTATAAAATGTTAGCAGTACCCCAAGGGCAGGCACTGAGCCACAGCCAGGCCTGCAGGACAGACCTCAGCAGGTCAGGGAAAGAATGCAACAGAAAAGGAAAAATAAACAACCTTGAAAAGCAGAACCGACAAATCTCGACTTTTTCTTGTGGGGCTGGGACAAAAGAGACTTTCTAACACCTCGGGGTCATCTCAACACAGAATCCTGCCGTGGCACACGCAGCTGGATGGGAACAGCAGCCGGGCATAGCAGGACAGCCTGGAGTTTTGGGGAGCCCCCCTGGAACCCGGCCAGGCTCCCGTGGAGCACGGAGGAGGAACCGGCCAAACCCTGCAGAGGCCTGGGGTAACCTGGGATAACCCCAAAGGCAGTGCCAGCACGGCCAGCCCGAGGCTGGGAGCCTGGGAAAAGCCCCGCAGGTGATGGGTGACCTGGTGTGGGCAGGTGGCTGCAGGGCTGAAACACGGGAAACACGCCGGGGAATGGAGAACGCGCCGATCCCTGTGCAAGGGAATACAGCGAGCACAAACACAGCAGGAATTAATAGATCAGTCACTGGGAAATGTGATTGGTTTGCAAATAACCCCAAGGAAGGCAGAAGGCCCCTCCAGGGCTGGTAGAACAGGGAATTCCCGGGGGATTATTGGCACACTGACTTTGGAGAACTGCCCAGGCAGGGGGGGACTGGCACCTCTGGAGATGGCCAGGAGCTCCCCATGTCCACTGGCAAGGTGAGGCTCAGAAGTTCTGCTGAAATTAACGTTTAACTGCACTGGGACTGGCTCTTCTAAGTCTTGTGAGATGCTTGGTTATTGATCCTCGGGGCTGTTGATTCTGGGAGGATCAGCGAATCTGCGTGTGAGGCTGTGCTGGTGTGGAGGAGTTCTATTTTTCCAATTTTTGGTAACAAAACAATGCCATGGGGGCAATAAAATCCGGCCCTGAATCGAAATCCGGTCAGCTCTAGTGCAGCGGGGTGCTGGGTGCACAGCAAAGAGTTAAAATGCCCGGAGCAAACGTTATCTGAGACACTGACAGGGGTCAGTGCTGCTCCCTCGGGTCACTGCTGCTCCCTCGGGGTCACGGCTGCTCCCCCAGGTCATTCCCAGCTCCCCCAGGTCATTCCCAGCTCCCCCAGGTCATTCCCAGCTCCCTCAGGTCATACCCGGCTCCCCCAGGTCATTCCCGGCTCCCTCAGTTCATTCCCAGCTCCCTCAGGTCATTCCCAGCTCCCTCAGGTCATCCCCGGCTCCCCCAGGTCATTCCCAGCTCCCTCAGGTCATTCCCAGCTCCCTCAGGTCATTCCCGGCTCCCCCAGGTCATTCCCGGCTCCCCCAGGTCATTCCCGGCTCCCCCAGGTCATTCCCGGCTCCCCCAGGTCATTCCCAGCTCCCTGGGAACATGGAACACTGAACATGGAACATCCAACATGGAACATGGAATATGGGACATGGAACACGGAATATTGACCATTGAACATGAAAATGAAGCATGGATCATGGAACGTGGAACATGGAACATGGAATATGGAACACTGAACACAGAACACTGACCATTTGAACAGGGAACATGGAACATGGGACACTGAACATGGAGCATGGAACATTAATCAGTAAACATGGAACATGAAGCATTAATCATGAAACACTGAACGTTTCCACCGGGGCCAAGCAGAGATTCCCAAACCCAGGGAGCCTTTGGAAGATCTCTTTGCCTGGGAATGACGGCGCTCCCCGGGCACAGGAAACGGAGACCAGGGACACAGGAAATGGAAATCAGGGGTACGGGAAATGGAAATCAAGGGCACAGGAAATGGAAATCAGGGCTATGGGAAATGGAAATCAGGGACACAGAAAATGGAAATCAGGGGTACGGGAAATGGAAATCAAGGGCACAGGAAATGGAATTTAGGGACACAGGAAATGGAATTCAGGGGTACGGGAAATGGAAATCAGGGACACACAAAATGTAATTCAGGGGCACAGGAAATGGAAATCAGGGACACAGGAAATGGAAATCAGGGCTATGGGAAATGGAAATCAGGAGAACAGAAAATAGAATTCAGGGGTACGGGAAATGGAAATCAGGGGTATGGGAAATGGAATTTAGGGACACAGGAAATGGAAATCAGGGACACAGGAAATGGAAATCAGGGCTATGGGAAATGGAAATCAGGAGAACAGAAAATAGAATTCAGGGGTACAGGAAATGGAAATCAAGGGCACAAGAAATGGAAATCAGGGACATACAAAATGGAATTCAGGGGCACAGGAAATGGAAACCAGGGACACAGGAAATGGAAATCAGGGGTACGGGAAATGGAAATCAGGGACACACAAAATGGAATTCAGGGGCACAGGAAATGGAAACCAGGGACACAGGAAATGGAAATCAGGGGTACGGGAAATGGAAATCAGGGACACAGGAAATGGAAACCAGGGACACAGGAAATGGAAATCAGGGGTACGGGAAATGGAAATCAGGGACACAGGAAATGGAAACCAGGGACACAGGAAATGGAAATCAGGGGTACGGGAAATGGAAATCAGGGACACACAAAATGGAATTCAGGGGCACAGGAAATGGAACTTAGGGGCACAGAAAATGGAAATCAGGGACACAGAAAATGGAAATCTGGGGCACAGAAAATGGAATTTAGGGGCACAGGAAATGGAATTTAGGGACACAGGAAATGGAACTTAGGGGATTCAGGGGCACAGGAAATGGAAATCAGGGACACAGGAAATGGGATTCAGGGACACAGGAAATGGGATTCAGGGACACAGGAAATGGGATTCAGGGACACAGGAAATGGGATTCAGGGACACAGGAAATGGGATTCAGGGACACAGGAAATGGGATTCAGGGACACAGGAAATGGGATTCAGGACTGGAGTGGGGCGGCTGCCAGGGTTTGGATGAGGAAAGGCAGAGCCAGATGAGATCACGGCTTGTAGGTGCTTTTGGTGACTTGTGTGCTTTAGCAGCAGAACTGAATCAACACCCAGGGGATTGTTCTTTTTTTTCTTTCTTTTATTTTTTTTTTTTTTAATTTTTTTTTCTTTTATAATGATCTGTGTGTATCAGGTCAAACTTTCACTTTTCCTTTTACAGGAACAGAAACCGATGGGACTTTTAACCTCCCCCATCATCGCTTGTATTTTCATTTCATTGATTTTGGCGATTTGTTTGTGTTTTCACCCTGAGCAGCTTGTTGGGAGACCAAATATTTACAAAATTATGTAAAACAAACCACTTTATGTGTTGCTAGTCTGTTTTTTGCTGATTTCATTTTGCCTTTTTTACTGCAAAAGAGAGAATAACGCGAGAAAAAAACTTTTATCTTGTGGGCTCACGCTTTTGTTTCAGCCAGCGAAGAATCAGCAAATCCAGCCAAACTGCGAGCTGCTGACGCATATTTGGGACCGTGCAAACCTGTGTTGACCTAGGCCTGCCCAGGAGAATGTAAATTTGTGATGATTTGGGTGATTTTTAGAAAGATTAATGAGCGAACGGGGTGATTTTAACAGAGGGAAACACGAAATGCAGAAAAGCCTTTTGGCAGCTCTCAAGCCCTGCCACCTTTTCTGGAAATTACTCCCACCTGAGCACGGCTGAGGTGCAGCTGGGTTTCCTGCCGCGTGTCCTCGGGAAGAAGCGGGGTAAAATGAAAATCCTGCGTTTTTCTGGTGGTGATTTTAGCTCTGCTCTGCGCCCCACGTTTCCAAACTGGGTGCAGCTCCCCGCAGCAGCGCGGCGAGGGAACGGGACGGGGCAGGAACTAAAAACGGCAGGAAAAGCAGCAGCCGGGTTTGGAAAGGAATGGATTTTGTTTGTAACCTCAACGACAGTAAAACCACAGCTTTTGTTTTGTGTCGAAGTTAAATCAGAGCCGCGATCTCCGGCCCCTGGAGAGCGTAGGCCTGAAGTGAAAACGTGCGTGTCTTAAATTAAAGGGGTTTTATAGGTCTTAAATTAAAGGGGTTTTGTAGGTCTTGTATGAAAAGGTTTTTTATAGGTCTTGTATGGACAGGTTTTTGTTTTGTACGAGAGCTTTTGTGCATTCAAAATTCACATGTTGGACCCACATCTCACAGGCACAGAGGCGGGAGCCTTTCAGCTCCCTGAGCCCCTCACACCCCTGAGGCCCTCAAACCTCCCCAAATTCCTCACATCCCCCTGAGCCCCTCACCCTGATTTCCCCACCCTGATCCCCTCACCCTGATCCCCTCACCCTGATCCCCTCACCCTGATCCCCTCACCCTGATCCCCTCACCCTGATCCCCTCACCCTGATCCCCTCACCCTGATCCCCTCACCCTGATCCCCTCACCCTGATCCCCTCACCCTGATCCCCTCACCCTGATCCCCTCACCCTGATCCCCTCACCCTGATCCCCTCACCCTGATCCCCTCACCCTGATCCCCTCACCCTGATCCCCTCACCCTGATCCCCTCACCCTGATCCCCTCACCCTGATCCCCTCACCCTGATCCCCTCACCCTGATCCCCTCACCCTGATCCCCTCACCCTGATCCCCTCACCCTGATCCCCTCACCCTGATCCCCTCACCCTGATCCCCTCACCCTGATCCCCTCACCCTGATCCCCTCACCCTGATCCCCTCACCCTGATCCCCTCACCCTGATCCCCTCACCCTGATCCCCTCACCCTGATCCCCTCACCCTGATCCCCTCACCCTGATCCCCTCACCCTGATCCCCTCACCCTGATCCCCTCACCCTGATCCCCTCACCCTGATCCCCTCACCCTGATCCCCTCACCCTGATCCCCTCACCCTGATCCCCTCACCCTGATCCCCTCACCCTGATCCCCTCACCCTGATCCCCTCACCCTGATCCCCTCACCCTGATCCCCTCACCCTGATCCCCTCACCCTGATCCCCTCACCCTGATCCCCTCACCCTGATCCCCTCACCCTGATCCCCTCACCCTGATCCCCTCACCCTGATCCCCTCACCCTGATCCCCTCACCCTGATCCCCTCACCCTGATCCCCTCACCCTGATCCCCTCACCCTGATTTCCCCACCCTGATCCCCTCACCCATAAAGGGGGGCTGCTCTGTGCAGGGCGTGCAGGGAGACCCCTGTGAGCACAACCCCCCAGGGCCCCCCAGGGGGCTGCCACAGAACCAGAGACCCCCGAGGCCAGCGGAGACACAGTGCGCTCAAAGCCTGCAGTTAATGTGAATTTTAAAATTAAATATAAATGTATTTAATGCGTGTATTTAACGTGTATTTTAAAACATATAAATGTATTTAATGCGTGTGTTTTAATGCATAGAAATGTATTTAATGTGTGTATTTAACCTATGTTTAACTGTGTTTAATATATGTATTTAATGTGTATTTTAATACGTATATTTAACTGTGTTTAATACATGTATTTAATGTGTATTGTAATGCATATAAATGTATTTAATGCGTGTATTTTATGTGCATTTCAATACATATAAATGTATTTAATATGTGTATTTAACGTGTATTGTAATGCATATAAATGTATTTAATGCGTGTATTTAACGTGTATTTTAAAACATATAAATGTATTTAATGCGTGTGTTTAACCTGTGTTTAACTGTGTTTAATACATGTATTTAACCTGTATTTCAATGCATATAAATGTATTTAATACATGTATTTAACCTGTGTTTAACTGTGTTTAATACATGTATTTAACCTGTATTTCAATGCATATAAATGTATTTAATACATGTATTTAACCTGTGTTTAATACATGTATTTAACCTGTATTTTAATGCATATAAATGTATTTAATATGTGTATTTAACCTATGTTTAACTGTGTTTAATACACGTATTTAACCCGTATTTTAATGCATATAAATGTATTTAATACGTGTATTTAACCTGTGTTTAATACATGTATTTAACCTGTATTTTAATATATATAAATGTATTTAATACGTGTATTTAACCTATGTTTAACTGTGTTTAATACACGTATTTAACCCGTATTTTAATGCATATAAATGTATTTAATACGTGTATTTAACCTGTGTTTAATACATGTATTTAACCTGTATTTTAATATATATAAATGTATTTAATAAGTGTATTTAACCTATGTTTAACTGTGTTTAATACACGTATTTAACCCGTATTTTAATGCATATAAATGTATTTAATACGTGTATTTAACCTGTGTTTAATACATGTATTTAACCTGTATTTTAATATATATAAATGTATTTAATAAGTGTATTTAACCTATGTTTAATACACGTGTTTAACCTGTATTTTAATGCATATAAATGTATTTAATATGTGTATTTAACCTGTGTTTAATACATGTATTTAACCTGTATTTTACTGCATATAAATGTATTTAATGTATGTATTTAACCTATGTTTAGCTGTGTTTAACACGTGTATTTAACGTGTTATTGGCAATCTATTGGTTGCTGTGGGATTGCCCTGTTGCTGTTTCTGTCTTTTCTCTCTTTTTCCACGTCTGTTCACCCCCACAGACCCCCAGGAATTTGGGACAGGTCCTGGCAGGTTTCCTCCCAAAACCACTTATCCCGTTTTTGGGCTTCAAAAAACAACTTTTTTCCTTTTTTTTTTTCTTTTTTTTTTTTTTCTCCTTTTTTTTTTTTTTTTTTTTCTTTTTTAAATAAATTATTAATCCCACGGGTTTTTTTTGGCTTAAAAACTCCTTATCTCAGTTTTTTTGTTGTTGTTGTTTACGAGATGGCTTATCTTTATTTTCACCTTTAAATTCACTTGTCCCACGCTTTTGGCCTTTGCAAACACTTTCCCCAGGTTTCTTCTTTTGTTTGTTTGTTTGTTTTTTGATCATGCTGGCTTTTATCACCCAGGTTATTTCAGGACCTTTAAAACCATTTATCCCAAATTTTTTTTGGGCTTTAAAAGTGATTTATCCTGGCGAGCTTTAGGATGTTTTTGAGGGGTGCTGGGTTGGATTTGGCTTGGTTCTTTTTCACTTTTAAAATCACAAATCCCGTTCTCTGACATTTTAAAAGCCACTTAAGGACCTATGCGTTTTTTAGTTTTTCTTTTGAAATCCCTCATCCCATTTCGGGGAGTTTCAAACCCAGGCTGGGGATTTAAAACCACTTATCCGTTTTGCAGCCGTTAAAATCATTTATCCTCTTTTTGGAGGGGCTTTAAACCCTCTTTTCCCATTTCTGAGGCCTTTCAAAGCGCTTAGCCCAGATTTTGAGGCTTTCAGAGCTTCTCACCCCATTTTTGGAGGCCTTTTAAAAAAATCCATCCCAGATATTTTGCTTTTTTTTTAAATTACTGACCCCGGGGCTTTTTGCTTTTAAAAACTCCCCTCCATTTTCAGAGCTTTAAAGCCCTTGGAACCACTTAGCCATTTTATTTTCCTTTAAAGCCATAATTCTGCGTTTTTTGGAGACTTTTGAGCCTGTTCACACCTTTATGAAAATGTTTAGTTTTTAAAACAAGTGATTCCATGTTTGAGGGGCCCTCAGCAGGAATTGTCCCTCGGGTCTGGCTGTGGAAGTGAATTATCCCGGGCTGCAGGGGATAATTCAGGATCCCCTTCCCTCTTCTGGGCCTTTGGAAACCGCTCTTCTTCCCACTTTGGGGGCTTTGGGTTCGCTTTTTGGCTGTTAAAATTATTTATTCCCCTTTTTTGGGGAGGATTAAACCACTTACCCCATTTTGCGGGGCTTTTAAACCACACCTTTTTTTTTTTTTTTTTTTTTTTTTTTTTTTTTTTTTTTTTTTTTTTAAAACCTTTTTT
>NW_024499217.1:65905-68361 GCF_017590055.1 Onychostruthus taczanowskii
GGTTTTAAACACCCCTTTTTTTTTTTTTTTTTTTTTTTTTTTTTTTTTTTTTTTGGCTTTAAAAGCACTTTTCCTTTCCTTTCTCTTTTCTTTCCTTTCTCTTTCCTTTCTCTTTTCTTTCCTTTCTCTTTTATTTCCTTTCTCTTTTTCTTTCCTTTCCTTTCTCTTTTTCTTTCCTTTCTTTTTTCTTTCATTTCTCTTTTCTTTCTCTTTTTCTTCCCTTTCTCTTTTATTTCCTTTCTCTTTTCTTTCTCTTTTATTTCCTTTCTCTTTTCTTTCCTTTCTCTTTTATTTCTCTTTTATTTCCTTTCTCTTTTTCTTCCCTTTCTATTTTCTTCCCTTTCTCTTTTATTTCCTTTCTCTTTTCTTTCCTTTCTCTTTTCTTTCCTTTCTCATTTATTTCTCTTTTATTTCCTTTCTCTTTTTCTTCCCTTTCTCTTTTCTTCCCTTTCTCTTTTATTTCCTTTCTCTTTTCTTTCCTTTCTCTTTTCTTTCCTTTCTCTTTTTCTTTCTCTTTTTCTTCCCTTTCTCTTTTATTTCCTTTCTCTTTTATTTCCTTTCTCTTCCCTTTCTTTTTTCTTTCCTTTCTCTTTTCTTTCCTTTCTCCTCTCCTCCCCTTTCCCCATTTTTGGGGCCTTTTGAGAATACATCACTGTTTTGGGGGCTTTTACATTTCTTTGGCTTTTAAAATTTCCTATCTTGAAGGTTTATTTTCCTTTTAAAATAATTTGTATTTTTTCCCCTTCACTTTTAAAATCACTTTTCCCATTTTTGAGACTTTCAAAACCAACTATCCTTTTTTTGTTGTTGTTGTTTTATAAATAATTTATCCCAGGAATTTTTTTGGCTTTAAAACAAATTATCTTGATTTTTTGGGTTTATTAAACCAATTACCTCTTCTCTTCTCTTCTCTTCTCTTCTCTTCTCTTCTCTTCTCTTCTCTTCTCTTCTCTTCTCTTCTTTTCTTTTCTTTTCTTCTTTTTTTTCTCTTTTCTCATTCACTCATTACTTTTTTTCTTTTGGCTTTAAAAAAATTTTACCCTGTATTGGCTCCCCCCCATGCTTTTAAAACCACTCATAGAATTATTTCAAGGCTTTAAAACCTTTTATTCCCCCTTTTTTGGCTTTAAAAGTGACTTATCCTAGTGGGGTTTTACTAATGGCTTCTCAAACCACTTGTCCTATTTTTTGGGACTTTAAAATCCACTTATCTTGGCTTTTGGGGCTTTTGACACCGCTCAGGCCACTTTTTGTGGTCTTTGAAAACCTCTTATCCACTCTTTCGCTGCTTCAAAACCCACTTATCTTTTTTTTCTTTCCTTTCATTTATTTTTTTCTTCCTTTAAAAACCACTCGCCGCAATTTCCGGGGTTTAAAAGCCTTTTCCGGGGGCATTTTAAGATCACTTATCTTCTTTTTTCCCGTTTAAAACGCCTTATCTTGGGCCCTTTAGGGGATTTAAAGGCGCTCATCCCGGTTTGGGGATTTACAGCCCCGTGCCCTTCCCAGGGCATTCTCAAACCGCTTATCCCATTCTTTGTGTTTAAATTGACTTTTGCCGGGGTTTTTTTGGCTGTCACAACCACCCATCCCACTCTGGGGGCACTGGAAACGGTGGACCCCGTTTTTGGGGCTTTTCAAAGGTTTTCCTGGCCTTTCATTTGTTTTTAAAACCACTTAGCCTTTTTTTTTTTTTTTTTTTTTTAATTTGGCCTTTAAAACCACTTATCCCGTTTTATTTTGCTTTTAGAGCCACTTACCCGAACGCCTGGGTTTGGCACTGCCGCCCTCTTTTGTGCCTTTTTGACCCGATTATCCCTTTTTGGGGGTTTTAACCCCTTTGTCCCCGGTTTGGGAGGGAGGGGCGGGGCCGCGGGTGCGTTGCCATGGGAACGGGATGCAGCCGTGGAGGTTTTTTTTTTGGGGGGGGGGGGGATCAAAGACCCCTTTCCATGGGGATTCTGGGGGTCGGCGCCCCGTTTCCATGGCAACGGGAGGGGCAGCGACGCGTTGCCATGGGAACGGGATGCAGCCGTGGGATGGAGGGCTCCAAGTCCCTTTCCGTGTGGATTTTGGGGAGGGGGGGGCGAGTCGGGGGCGCTGTTCGGAACCCGAGGGGCTCCGGGGGGGGGTCCGGAGCGCCCCCAGCCCGCACCGCAGGCTCCCGTGGGATTTCCCGGCTCTTCTCCCGCCTCATCCCCGGAATTTGATCGCCCGGAGCCCCCCCGGCGCGGGGGGGGGACAACGACCGGGCGGCCCCGGGGCCTCCGTGCCCCCCCCGGGTGATCATTAACCCGCGGGGGGGCGGGGGTCGGAACCGGGGGTCGGAACCGGGGGTCGGAACCGGGGGTCCCTCCCCCCGCCCCCCCGCGTGGGCGCGATGCGGCGGAGAGAGCGAAGGTGCGGACTGGGGGTGCGGGGGGGGCAGCCCGGCGGGGACACGGGGACACGGGCCC
>NW_024499217.1:68499-74659 GCF_017590055.1 Onychostruthus taczanowskii
GTGCCCCGGGGGGGGGCCGGAGGGGGGGTCAGTGCCCCAGGGCCGGGCACAGACCGGCAGCGCTGCTCGGATGGGGCGGCAGAGCCAGCGCGGGTGAGTGGGGGGCGCGGGGGGCTCCCTGAGGTGGGGGGTCACTCGGGGACCCCGACACTGGGGGCTCCCCAAGCCCACCCAGGGGGTTCAGCGCTGGGCTGGGGTTCAACAGCCGCCCTGAGAGAGGGTTTTGGGGGTGCTGACAGGCTGGGGGGAGGTTTTTGGGGGTCATACCGCTCTCGGGGGTCACCCCGTGGTGTCCCCAGTTTCTCGGGGGTCACCCCGTGGTGTCCCCAGTTCCCCTGGGGTCACCCCGTGGTGTCTCTGCTTTCACTGGGGGTCACCCCACGGTCTGCCTGTATTTCTGGGTGCTCTGCTCCTCCCCGTGGTGGTTCCAGTTGTGCTGGGGGTCCTGCCTTGGTCCCCCCGCTGTTCCCGGGGGTCACCCCGTGGTCGCCCCAGCTTTGCTGGGACGGTGGCACTGCCGGAGCGGGGGGTGCTCAGCCGTGCCCCGTTCCCTCTCCGGGGCTGACCCCCCGTCCCCGTGTCCCCCAGGATGTGGCAGCTGGGGCTCCCCTGGGCGCTGGCCCTGCTGGTGGCCGCGGCCTCCTCGGGCCCCTCCGCCGAGCCCCCGGACCCCGCGTCCATCTTCGCCGACCTGTCCCCGGCGGAGCTGCGGGCCGTGCGGGCCTTCCTGATGGAGCGGCCGGAGCTGGGGCTGTCCCCGAGCCGGGGGGGCCCCCTGGCCAAGAACTCGCTGTTCCTGGTGGAGCTGCTGCCCCCCAAGAAGCGCTGGGCGCTGCGGTTCCTGGAGCACGGCGGGGCGCGCCCGCGGCGCGAGGCTCGGGCCGTCATCTTCTTCGGGGCGCAAGCGGAGCCCAACGTCACCGAGCTGGCCGTGGGGCCCCTGCCGCGCCCCAGCTCCTACCGGGCCCTGGCCTTCAAGGGCGGCCGGGCCGTGCCCTTCTGGGCGCGGCCGATGACGCGGCTGGAGTACGAGCTGCTGCACGAGGCGCTGGTGGCCGCCATGGCCCCGCTGGAGCCGCTGCTGCTCGAGGCCACCGGCTTCGGCTTCCGGAACTGCTCCGAGCGCTGCCTCACCTTCTCCGACGTCGCCCCGCGCGGGCTGGGCCCCGGCGAGCGCCGCAGCTGGCTGGTGATCCAGCGCTTCGTGGAGGGCTTCTTCCTGCACCCCGCGGGGCTGGAGGTGCTGCTGGACCACCGGGACCCCGACCCGCGGCGCTGGGCCGTGCGCCGGCTCTGGTACAACGGGCGCTACTTCGGCAGCGCGCGGGAGCTGGCCGAGAGCCACGCGCGGGGCGAGCTGCCCCTGGCCCGCCTGCCCGAGCCCCCCGCCCGCCACCTCTTCTCCAGCTACGAGCCCCGCGGGCGCTTCCCCGGCGGGACCCCCACCGAGGTGCACGGCGCCAAGGTGTGCGAGCCGCAGGGCCGGCGCTACCGGCTGCGCGGCAACCGGCTGGAGTACGGCGGCTGGAGCCTGGCCTTCCGGCTGCGCTCCTCGGCCGGCCTGCAGCTCTTCGACGTGCGCTTCGGCGGCGAGCGCGTGGCCTACGAGCTGAGCGTGCAGGAGGCCATCGCCTTCTACGGCGGCCACTCGCCGGCCGCCATGCAGACCAAGTACATGGACGCCGGCTGGGCCATGGGCGCCTCCGGCTACGAGCTGGCGCGCGGCGTGGACTGCCCCGAGACCGCCGCCTTCCTGGACGCCCACCACCTCCTGGACGCCGACGGCCCCGTGCGCTTCCGCCGCGCCCTCTGCGTCTTCGAGCTGCCCACGGGCGTGCCCCTGCGCCGCCACTTCGACAGCGACTTCCAGGGCGGCTTCCACTTCTACGCGGGGCTGGAGGGACGGGCGCTGGTGCTCAGGACCACCTCCACCGTCTACAACTACGACTACATCTGGGACTTCCTGCTCTACCCCAACGGCGTCCTGGAGACCAAGGTCCACGCCACCGGCTACATCCACGCCACCTTCTACACGCCGGAGGGCCGGCGCTACGGCAGCCGCGTGCACGGCCACCTCCTGGGCAACATCCACACCCACCTGGTGCACTACAAGGTGGACCTGGATGTCGCAGGTGAAGGGCCCTGGCGGCTCCCGACACCCCCTGGCCGTGGGGAGGGTGCTGGGAGAGAGGCTGGACCCACGGGGGGCTCCTGGGGCTGAGGTGCCTTGTTTCTGGAAGGGTGGTATCGTCTGGGCATCACCCGCACCCTCAGGTGATGATTCCCTCCGTGGTGGCATCTCTGCAGGGTCACTTCTGTCCGTGGTGGGGGGATCTCCCAGCCCTGGTGACATCTGGGGCTCCAGCCCTCTATGGCATCTCTGCAGGGTCTCCTAGGCCCCCATGAGTGATGGCATCTGCCTGGGGTCCCAGCCCCTCACGGTGGCATCTCTGTGGAGTCCCAGCCCCCCATGGGTGATATTTCCCAGGCCACATCCACGGTACCATCCCCTGGTGCCTCAGCCCCCTGTGGGGGTGGTGGTGGCATTTCCAAGGTGTCCCCAGCCCACCTCGGTGGCATCTCCAAGGTGTTCCAGCTCTCCGTGGTGGCATCTCCTCAAAGGCCCTCCTCTCCATGCTGGTGTACCAAACTGGGCCCCAGCCCACCATGATGGCTTGATTGTGGGGTCACAGTCTTCCTTGGGGGTGGCATCTCAGCCCTCCACGTTGGCATCTCCATGAGGTCCCAGTCCACATCCATGGTGACGCCCGGCGGTGTCCCACCCTCACACTGGGTGGGGCTGTGCCACCGTGTCCCCTCACCGACGCCCGGTCCCCGCAGGCTCCGGCAACAGCTTCGAGACGATGGACATTCGCTTCGAGAACATCTCCAACCCCTGGAGCGCGGGGGCGCGCGTGGTGCAGCCGTGGCTGCACCGGGAGCCGCGGCGCCGGGAGCGCGAGGCCGCGCTGCCGCTGGACCGGCCCGCGCCGCGCTACCTGCTCTTCTCCAACCCGCGCCGGCGGAACCGCTGGGGCCACCGCCGCACCTTCCGCCTGCAGCTCAGCTCCCACGCCGGGCCCGTGCTGCCCCGCGGCTGGCGCGAGGAGCGCGGTGTCACCTGGGCCAGGTGAGCACCGGGGCCTTCCAGCGTGGGGACGGGGCTGCACGGGGACTCCAGCGTCACCAGGTGTGTCACCCGCGGGGGCACGGCGTCCCTGCCCCGGTCACGCCTTCCTGGGGTGGCACCTCGCCCTGCTGGCACCTCCCTGTCCTGCCCTGGAGCTGGAGTAGGTCCTTGGGAGTGGGGGAACCTCCAGAGCTGGGAACTCCCCTGGAGCTGGGGAAACTCCCCATGGAGTTTGGGACACCCCGGGGCTGAGGGGCTGTTGGAGATGGGGAATTCCTGGAAGCTGAAGAGTCTCTGGGAGCTGTGAAACACCTTGGGAGATGAGGAAGCCTGGAAATGGGGACCCCCTCAAGATCTGGGGACCCTCCAAGGGAAACCCCTCCGGAGGTGGGGAGCCCCTCAGGGGACCTGGGGAATTCCCCTGGACTTGGGGATCCCCTCAGGAGCTCAGGAGCACACAAAGCCGGGGACCCTCAGGCCCCTCACCAGCCCTGTGTCCCCCTGCCGTGACTGGGCCGTGGGTGGCACAGTCGGGGACCAGGGCAGGGTGGGACAGGACCCCCCGCCCCCAGGCTGACCCCACCCTCACCTGAGGCAGGTACCACCTGGCCGTGACACGGCGCCACGAGAACGAGCCGAGCAGCAGCAGCATCTACACCCAGAACAACCCCTGGGACCCCCCGGTCACCTTCGAGAGCTTCATCCGCGACAACGAGACCATCGAGGACCAGGTGACACACGGGGGGACACGGGGCACGCGGGGCTGCTGAGGGGCCGGGGGGTTTCGTCCCCAGAGTGGGGGTCCATGGTGCCGCTGACACCGCGGTGTGTCCCCCCCAGGACCTGGTGGCCTGGGTGACCGTGGGCTTCCTGCACGTGCCCCACGCCGAGGACATCCCCAACACGGCCACCCCCGGCAACGCCGTCGGCTTCTTCCTGCGCCCCTTCAACTTCTTCAACGAGGACCCGTCGGTGGCGTCGCGCGCCCCGGTGATCGTGCGGCCCCTGGACCCCCCGGCCTGCTCCCGCCTGCAGATCCAGCGCTGGACCCCGGCCAGCCCCGGGCCCTGCGTGGACCCCGAGCCCTTCAGCTACAACGGCACCTACCGCCAGGTGTGACCGGGGACACGGGGACGCGGGGACAGCAGCCGGTGTCACCTCCCTGACGCCGGCACCATGGGGACGCCGGTGGCACGGGACACGTCACACCGTGTCACACGCTGCCACGTGCCGGGCCCAGCCCAGGTGGTGTCCCCTCCCCTGACCCCGGCACCGTGCGGGACCCCGGTGACACTGCGGTGTGGGATGTGTCACCCTGTGCCACCTGCCAGGCTCAGTAAAGGCCATGCCAACCCTTCGTCACCATGTGGGTCACTGGTGCCACCAGGACGCTGGCTATGGGACACCACACGGCGTCGCACAGTGTCACACGGTGCCACGCGCCAGTAAAGGCGATGTCACCCCCGCTGCTGGCACTGGCACCACGAGGACACTGGTGCCACCAGGACACCGTGGCATGGCTCACGTCACGCTGTGACACACGGTGCCACCCGTCGGGCTCGGTAAAGGTGGTGCCACCCCTTCTGCCACCACGCGGGACCCCAGTGTCACAGGGACATGTCACATGATGCCGCTCACTAAAGGCGATGCCACCTCCTCTGTCCCTGTGTCTCTGCCGATGCTGTGGCCACCAGGATGCCCCAGCCAGGCCCCAGTGTCACGAGGTGTCACCGCGGTGACACCTGAGGTCGTTGTCCCCCCCCCGCGGCTCCCAGGTGGTGACACACAGAGCCGGGGTCTCTGTCTGGTTTATTGGGGGCACCTACGCGGGGGTGACATGCAGGGCGACATGGGACAAACACAGCACGCGCTACGGGGCGGCCGGGCAGGGCGGCCCTGCGTCCCCTCCCTGTGCGGGGGGTGACACTGCCGCGTGTCACCCGGCTGTGCGGGGGGCTCGGGGACGCGCGGCCCGGCCGGACGGGGAGGGGCACACGGAGGGTCCCGACCCTCCCTCAGCCGGGGGTCCCGGGGGACAACGGGGGGCACACACGGACCCACCGGGCCCCACACGCCACTGGGGGGTCCTGGCGGGGGGGACACGGCGGGGACACACACACACACACACACACACACACAGACGGGGGGGCAACACGCGTGTCCCAGCGCAGCGGGACCCCCCGACACACACGTGACGTCCTGGGGACAGGACCGGGGACACACCTGTGCACACCTGTGCACACACACACCTGTGCACCCCCCGCCGCCCCGGGGCTCGGGCAGGAGGAGGAGGAGGAGGAGGAGGAGGAGGAAGAGCAGCACAGTCTGACAGTCCGGGGCAGGGGGCCCCAGGATGAGGTGGGATACGGGGGTCCCGGCGGCCCCGAGCCCCCCGCTGGCACCGAGGGCAGTGTCCATGGGGCAGCCGGGGCCCGGGCAGGGCTCTGGGGACCCCAGGGCTGGGGGCTCTGCGTCCCCACCTTGCGGGGTCAGGGGTCCCAGGGCTCTGGGTGTCCCACGGCCTGGGCTTTGGGGGTCCCACATGCTGGGGACAGGGGTCCTGCGGCTCCGGGGGTCCCACGTGCCGGGCTCCGGGGGTCCCGGGGGTCCCAGGTGCCAGGGTGCGGGACTCTGGGGGTCCCACATTCGGGGGCCGGGGGTCCCAGGGCTCCAGGGCTCCCAGGGTCGGAGCCGGGGATCCTGTGACTCCGGGGGTCCCGGCTGGTGCGTCCAGGGCTGCGGGCCGAGGGGTCCGGGGCTCCCACACTCCGGGGTCAGGGGTCCCGCGTCCTGGGCTTTTGGGGGTCCCGCGTCTCGGGGTCTGAGGCCTCCAGGGTCCCACGTCCTGGGGTCCGAGGGCTGCGGGGGTCCCGCTTTCCGGGGTCGGGGGTCCCGTGGCTCCGGGGGTCCCGCCGCGCCCCGGCGCTCCCATTAGCTGCCGGGGTCGGAGCAGTGTCTCTGGAGCGGGGGGGTCCCCGGGGGGGTCCCCGCGGGGGGGGGCAGCGCCCCGGGCAGGGAGCGGCGCCGCGG
>NW_024499217.1:74750-87421 GCF_017590055.1 Onychostruthus taczanowskii
TCGGGGTGGCCCCCCCGACCCCCCCCCGGCGACCCCCGCGCACCGAGGGGCAGGAGGGCACGGCGGGCGGCACCTTCAGTCCGGGGGGCTCGGGGGAGACCCCAGCCCACGATGGACAGCGAGACCAAGTGACGCCCCCCAAACCCGGCACTCCCCAGCCCGGGGGGGCTCCGGGGTGACCCCAACCCACAGAGCCCGCCAGCGGAACGCCCCCAGCGCAGGTGAGCGGGGTCCCTCACCTGAGCGAGCGGCCGGATGGGGGTGACGGGCAGGGCGGGGGGCAGCGGCCCCGGCGGGGGCTGGTGCGGGGAGCTCAGGGCGCTGTAGGCGGGGGGCACCGGCACCTGGCGCTGCAGCAGCTGCACGATGGACGAGATGTCCGTGCTCAGCCGGGACTCCAGCCTGCGGGGCAGCCACGCCGTGAGACCCCCAGCCCACCCCTCCCCTGCCCCAGGACCCCCGGCACCCCCCTGTCCCACTCTCCTCTCAGGTGGCTCAGCTTGGCCTGGGGGTCTCCCCTTCCTTCTTTTCCTGCTCAGCGTTCTCCAGACCCCTCTGGCAATGGGGGGCTCCCAGGGGGTCCCACCCGGGCCCCCCGGATTTACCTGTTGAGCTGTTTTTGGAGCAGATCCAAGCGGGATTCCAGGTCGGAGCGCTGGCGGCGGGAGGGGGGGCTGGGGCTTTTGGGGGGTTCCACAGCCTTAAACAGGGAGGGGAGGATATGGACCCCCTGCCCAACCAGAGACCCCTATCCCCACCTGAGGGGGGACAGTTGAGGGGCAGGGCTGAGAATGGGGGGTTCAAGGTTTGGGGGGAGCTCTAGAACCCTGAGAGAGGAGAACAGGAGCGGGGAACCCCCAGCCCACCTTTCACCTGAGGGCTCCAGGGGCGCAGGGCCAGTGTGAGAGGGGGGTCAGGGGCTGGGGAGCCAGGGTGTGCTGCAGCTCTGGGGGGTCTGCAGGACCCCGAAGAGGGAGGGAAGGAATGGGGGACTCCCCAAGCCCAGCTGAGGGGGGCACAGGGGGGGCAGTGGCAGGCGCTGGACAGGGTGGGGGCAGGGCTGGGGACAGCAGCGCCAGGGTTTGGGGTGTCCTCCGAGCCCCGGGTGAGGAGGGGAGGAAGGGGCCGCCCCCACGCCGAGCCCCCGGCCCACCTGAGAGGGGGTTGCACATATCGCTGCCCTCTCGCTCCTCGGGCTCGGGGGGAGCCGGGGGGGCGCTGCGGAACGGGGACAGCGCGGTGGCCCCCGGAGGGGGCGCGGGGGGCTCCTCCTCGTCACTGGAGGCGCAGCTGGAGGGGCTGGGGGGGTCCCACTCGGCCGGGCCTCGGGGGGCTCCGGGGGCTTGGCCCCCCCCGCCGTCCCCCCGCAGCGCCCGGGATTCCCCGGGGCTGGCAGCATCTGCAGGGGACAGACCGGGGTCAGGGCTGGGCCACCCCGGGGTCACCCCGGGGGTCCCGGCCCCCCGAGCCCACCTTTCTCGGGGCGCCGGCGGAAGGACAGCTTGCGGCGCCGGAGCCGGGAGAAGCCCGCGTCCAGCTCGTCGCTGCCCGGGGAGCCGGGGATCATGTTGGTCTGCGGGGACACGGGGGGCACAGTCGGGGGGCTGCCGGACCCCTCCCGCTTCTTCGGGACCCCCCAGAGCTCTCAGCCCCTCGCAATTTGCTCAGCGTCCCCACCCTTGCTCAGGACCTCCCACCCAAAACTGCACAGAATCCCCCAGCTTGCTCAGGACCCCCAGCCTCTCTCAGGACCCCCAGCCTCTCTCAGGACCCCCCGCCTGCTCAGGACCGGCGCCGGAGCCGGGAGAAGCCCGCGTCCAGCTCGTCGCTGCCCGGGGAGCCGGGGATCATGTTGGTCTGCGGGGACACGGGGGGCACAGTCGGGGGGCTGCCGGACCCCTCCCGCTTCTTCGGGACCCCCCAGAGCTCTCAGCCCCTCGCAATTTGCTCAGCGTCCCCACCCTTGCTCAGGACCTCCCACCCAAAACTGCAAAGAATCCCCCAGCTTGCTCAGGCCCCCCAGCCTCTCTCAGGACCCCCAGCCTCTCTCAGGACCCCCAGCCTGCTCAGGACCCCCAGCCTCTCTCGGGGCTCTCCTGGCTCGCTCAGAATCCCCCAAGACTGCTTGAAACCGCCCAACAACCTGCTCCAAACTCCCCCAACTTCCTCGAGACTCCCAGTTTGCTCAGGACCCTCCAAACTGCTCAGGACCCCCCTCAGCTCGCTCTGAACCCCCCTATTTGTTCAGGACCCTCCAAGCTGCTCAGGACCCCCCCCCGCTCGCTCCCAACCCCCCCATTTGTGTTCACTAGGAGCTCCCGGCTCGCTCGGGCCCCCCCCCCGGTTTCGGAACCCACCCCCCGGGCCCCCCCTCACGTCGCGCAGGTTGAAGGTGATCTCGAGGGTGCCCCAGAAGCGGTCGGAGAACTCGGGGTACATGTCGAGCACCTCGAGCAGGTCCTCGCGCAGGATCTTGTGCAGGTCGCAGTAGGTGAGCGCCCGAACGTCCGCCCGCGACTTGCCGGGCCGGGCGTGCAGGTGCAGCGGCTCCCCGAAGGTGTCGTTCTTACCTGGGGGGCACGGGGGGCTCAGGGGGCCTGCGGCTCCCAAAGTGGCCCTGTGACCCGGGGGAGCTGGGGGGGACACCCGGCACGGAGGGAGGGGTCACCTCGGGGCACTGGGGGGACCCCGGGGCGCTCAAGGTCACCCCAAAGCTGGGGGGATCCGGGAGGTGCAGGGGTCGCTTGGCGTGCCTGGGAGCCACCCGGGGGGGGCACTCGCGTTGTGCACAGGACTGGGGGGCGCCGGGGGGGCAGGAGGGTCCCCAAAAAGCGGGGGTCAGGATGGGCTCTCCCCCAGCACTTGGGGGGTCCCGGGATGGGGGGGGATCCCTCGGGAGGCAGGTGGGGTGTCACCCCAGGAGCACCGGGGGGGGTCTCCAGGAGATGGGGTGCCACCCTGGGGGGCTGCCAGGACCCCCCGCGGGGCACTGCGGGACTCCCTGGGGGCTCACCCAGGATGGCGACCACCACGTCGCCGCGCAGGATCTCGATGGAGCCGCGGGAGATGA
Organism: Onychostruthus taczanowskii; assembly: GCF_017590055.1. Taxonomy (NCBI): domain Eukaryota; kingdom Metazoa; phylum Chordata; class Aves; order Passeriformes; family Passeridae; genus Onychostruthus; species Onychostruthus taczanowskii. Next base: position 77,821 of record NW_024499217.1, read on the forward strand.
AGTAGAGCGCGGTGAGCACGTCCCCGGCGTGCACCAGCGTGTCCCCGGGGGGGGCGTGGGTGGTCTTGAACTTCATGGCCAGCGCCCGCAGGCAGCCCTTGGTGGCGCCGCGGAACGGGGCGCAGTTCTGCAGCAGGCTGCGGTTCAGGTGCAGGCAGATGTCGGCCTGCAGGCACTCGGGGAACCCCTTCAGCACCTGGGGGGCACCCGGGGGGGTCACAGGGGGCCACAGCGCTTTGGGGCTGCCGGGGGTCGGCGGCGTGGCAGGGTTTAGGGGTCCCGGAGGGTCTCGTTGTGGTCACAGTGATGCTGCTGGTGCAGGACCAGGCGTGCTGGAAATGCTCCCTCAGGAGGGGGGGCTGAGGGCCAGGCGGGTTTGGGGGTCCCGTGGGGGTTTGGGGTTTTTTGGGGGTCTCACCATGGTCACACTGATGCTGCTGGTGCAGGACCAGGCGTGCTGGAAATGCTCCCTCAGGAGGGGGGGCTGAGGGCCAGGGGGGTTTGGGATTTTTTTTGGGGTCTCACCACGTTCATGTCAACGTCATTGGTGCAGGACCAGGCGTGCTGGAAGAGGGGCTGAGGGGTTTAGGGGTCCCAGGGGAGATTTGGGGTGTTTTTGGGGTCTCACCGCGTTCATGTCGATGCCGTTGGTGTAGGACCAGGCGTGCTGGAACAGGGGCTGAGGGCTGAGGGGTTTAGGGGTCCCAGGGGAGATTTGGGGTGTTTTTGGGGTCTCACCGCGTTCATGTCGATGCCGTTGGTGTAGGACCAGGCGTGCTGGAACAGGGGCTGAGGGCTGAGGGGTTTAGGGGTCCCAGGGGAGATTTGGGGTGTTTTTGGGGTCTCACCGCGTTCATGTCGATGCCGTTGGTGTAGGACCAGGCGTGCTGGAACAGGGGCTGAGGGCTGAGGGGTTTAGGGGTCCCAGGGGAGATTTGGGGTGTTTTTGGGGTCTCACCGCGTTCATGTCGATGCCGTTGGTGTAGGACCAGGCGTGCTGGAACAGGGGCTGAGGGCTGAGGGGTTTAGGGGTCCCAGGGGAGATTTGGGGTGTTTTTGGGGTCTCACCGCGTTCATGTCGATGCCGTTGGTGTAGGACCAGGCGTGCTGGAACAGGGGCTGAGGGCTGAGGGGTTTAGGGGTCCCAGGGGAGATTTGGGGTGTTTTTGGGGTCTCACCGCGTTCATGTCGATGCCGTTGGTGTAGGACCAGGCGTGCTGGAACAGGGGCTGAGGGCTGAGGGGTTTAGGGGTCCCAGGGGAGATTTGGGGTGTTTTTGGGGTCTCACCGCGTTCATGTCGATGCCGTTGGTGTAGGACCAGGCGTGCTGGAACAGGGGCTGAGGGCTGAGGGGTTTAGGGGTCCCAGGGGAGATTTGGGGTGTTTTTGGGGTCTCACCGCGTTCATGTCGATGCCGTTGGTGTAGGACCAGGCGTGCTGGAACAGGGGCTGAGGGCTGAGGGGTTTAGGGGTCCCAGGGGAGATTTGGGGTGTTTTTGGGGTCTCACCGCGTTCATGTCGATGCCGTTGGTGTAGGACCAGGCGTGCTGGAACAGGGGCTGAGGGCTGAGGGGTTTAGGGGTCCCAGGGGAGATTTGGGGTGTTTTTGGGGTCTCACCGCGTTCATGTCGATGCCGTTGGTGTAGGACCAGGCGTGCTGGAACAGGGGCTGAGGGCTGAGGGGTTTAGGGGTCCCAGGGGAGATTTGGGGTGTTTTTGGGGTCTCACCGCGTTCATGTCGATGCCGTTGGTGTAGGACCAGGCGTGCTGGAACAGGGGCTGAGGGCTGAGGGGTTTAGGGGTCCCAGGGGAGATTTGGGGTGTTTTTGGGGTCTCACCGCGTTCATGTCGATGCCGTTGGTGTAGGACCAGGCGTGCTGGAACAGGGGCTGAGGGCTGAGGGGTTTAGGGGTCCCAGGGGAGATTTGGGGTGTTTTTGGGGTCTCACCGCGTTCATGTCGATGCCGTTGGTGTAGGACCAGGCGTGCTGGAACAGGGGCTGAGGGCTGAGGGGTTTAGGGGTCCCAGGGGAGATTTGGGGTGTTTTTGGGGTCTCACCGCGTTCATGTCGATGCCGTTGGTGTAGGACCAGGCGTGCTGGAACAGGGGCTGAGGGCTGAGGGGTTTAGGGGTCCCAGGGGAGATTTGGGGTGTTTTTGGGGTCTCACCGCGTTCATGTCGATGCCGTTGGTGTAGGACCAGGCGTGCTGGAACAGGGGCTGAGGGCTGAGGGGTTTAGGGGTCCCAGGGGAGATTTGGGGTGTTTTTGGGGTCTCACCGCGTTCATGTCGATGCCGTTGGTGTAGGACCAGGCGTGCTGGAACAGGGGCTGAGGGCTGAGGGGTTTAGGGGTCCCAGGGGAGATTTGGGGTGTTTTTGGGGTCTCACCGCGTTCATGTCGATGCCGTTGGTGTAGGACCAGGCGTGCTGGAACAGGGGCTGAGGGCTGAGGGGTTTAGGGGTCCCAGGGGAGATTTGGGGTGTTTTTGGGGTCTCACCGCGTTCATGTCGATGCCGTTGGTGTAGGACCAGGCGTGCTGGAACAGGGGCTGAGGGCTGAGGGGTTTAGGGGTCCCAGGGGAGATTTGGGGTGTTTTTGGGGTCTCACCGCGTTCATGTCGATGCCGTTGGTGTAGGACCAGGCGTGCTGGAACAGGGGCTGAGGGCTGAGGGGTTTAGGGGTCCCAGGGGAGATTTGGGGTGTTTTTGGGGTCTCACCGCGTTCATGTCGATGCCGTTGGTGTAGGACCAGGCGTGCTGGAACAGGGGCTGAGGGCTGAGGGGTTTAGGGGTCCCAGGGGAGATTTGGGGTGTTTTTGGGGTCTCACCGCGTTCATGTCGATGCCGTTGGTGTAGGACCAGGCGTGCTGGAAGTACTCCTCGAGGCGCTGGCGCAGCGGGTTGGGGATCTGGTGGAAGCGGATGAACTCGCGCACGCGCAGCATCTGCGTGTGGTAGCGCGCCGTGCCCGAGTACAGCCGCTGGATGATGGCCGACACGTTCCCGAAGATGCTGGCGTACATCAGCGCTGGGGAGGGGGCGGCGTCAGGGCGGCTCCGCACCCCCGAGCCCCCCAAACCTCCGCCGCCGCCCCCCGGCCCGGCCCGCGGGGGTCCCCAAGCACCAGCAGCGGGTGCTGGCCGCGGTGCTCCCAAGGATGCTGTCCCACGCCGGTGCTGGGGGGCATCCCGGGGGGCTGAGCACCCCCAAACCCCCACAAACCTCCCCAGACCCCCCGCTGCTGCCAGGTACCAGTCATCGTGGAGGGTTCCCACTGTCACCGGGGGTCCCCACCATCACAGGGGGGTGTCCATCACCAGAGTGCCCCTGGTCACAGGGGTCCCATCGCCACGGGAGTGTCCCCAGCACCACGGCAGTGTCCCCATCGCCATGGGAGTGTCCCCAGCACCACAGGAGTGTCCCCAGCACCATGGGAGTGTCCCCAGCACCACGGCAGTGTCCCCATCGCCACGGGAGTGTCCCCAGCACCACAGGAGTGTCCCCAGCACCATGGGAGTGTCCCCAGCACCACGGCAGTGCACGGGAGTGTCCCCATCGCCACGGGAGTGTAGGGGGGTGTCCATCACCAGAGTGCCCCTCACGGGAGTGTCCCCATCACCACGGGAGTGTCCCCATCGCCACGGGAGTGTCCCCATCGCCACGGGAGTGTCCCCAGCACCACAGAGTGCCCGCTGGCACAGCAGTCCCCATCACCACACGGGTTCCCACTGCCACTGGACCCCATAACTGTGAGGGTCCCCACTGTCACGGAGGTCCCCATCGTCATGGAGGGGCGTCATCGTCACGCCGGTGCCAAGAGTCACCAGGGGAATCCTCAGATGCCTGAGCCCACCCGTCCCCCAGCACTGCCAAGGCCATCGCTGGGCTCCATTCCCTTCCCAGCTCCATTCCCTGGGCACACTCCAGCCCCTCCAGGGGTCTCCTGCTGGGAGGGGCCCAGAGCTGCCCCCAGATTCCAGGGGGTCCCTCAGCAGGGCCAGCACGGGGGACAATCCCTGCCCTGGCTGTGCCCACCTGGGCACCCCTGGGCTCGTATCCAGCCACTGTCACCAGCATGGAGCCGGTACTGCCTCCCCACCAATACCAACCACATCGATCCAGGCTGAGCCCCTTCCCAGATTCCTCAGCCCCTTCTGGGGCTCCATTCCCTTCCCAGCTCCATTCCCTGGGCACACTCCAGCCCCCCCAGGGCTCTCCTGCTGGGAGGGACCCAGAGCTGCCCCCAGGATCCCAGGGGGTCCCTCAGCAGGGCCAGCACAGGGGACAATCCCTGCCCTGGCTGTGCCCACACTGGGGCTGGCACAGCCCAGGGGCCATCGGCCTCCTGCCACCTGGGCTCGTGTCCAGCCGCTGTCACCAGCACCCCAGGGACCTGTCCCAGGTTTGCAGCCCCTCTGCCCAGCCTGGAATGTTCCACGGGGCTGGTGTGGGAACATCCCCAGCCCACGGATCCCTGCAGAGCCTCCTGTCCCCCAGCAGAGCCTCCTGTCCCCCAGCAGAGCCACCGGCCACCCAGCTGTGTCACCTGAGGGCAGGCCACGAGGGACCCCAGAGCACCCGTGAAGGTGCCAAGCAGGGCTGGCCCCAAAACTGAGCCTGGGGGTGCTGCCACAGCCCCCCGTGCTGTGGGTACAGACACAGGTGTGCACACAGGGGTGGGGATACACACACAGGTGTGCACACTCACAGGTGTGAGCTTACACACAGGTGTGCACACTCACAGGTGTGAGCATACACCCACAGCCCTGCACACTCACAGGGGTGAGCATACACCCACAGCCCTGCACACTCACAGGGGAGTGGATACATACACACAGCCCTGCACACTCACAGGGGTGTGGATACATACACACAGCCCTGCACACTCACAGGGGTGAGCATACACACACAGCCCTGCACACTCACAGGTGTGAGCTTACACACAGGTGTGCACACTCACACGTGTGAGCTTACACACACAGCCCTGCACACTCACAGGTGTGAGCATACACACACAGCCCTGCACACTCACAGAGGTGTGGATACACACACACAGGTGTGCACACTCACAGGTGCTCTCACACCCCACGGCACTCACATCCCACTGCCTGACGCAGAGGGAGATCCCCTGCAGCTGCTGTTGGGGGATGGGTTGCCAAGGGCCCCGGGGCTCCCACACACACCTGGCTGCACACACAGTGTACAGGCACACACACACAGGTGTGCAGGCACACACTCTCACAGCCCTCACACACACACCTGGCTGCACACACAGGTGCTCACACACACCCAGTGAGCAGGCACACACTCTCAGACACACACAGGTGTGCAGGCACACACACACACAATCGCACACACACACACACACACACACACTCTCACACAGCCAGGTGTGCAGGCACACAGTCTCACACGCACTCTCACACACACACACTCACACACACAGGTGTGCAGGCACACACTCTCACACACCCAGTGTGCAGGCACACACTCTCACACACACACTCTCACACACTCTCTCACACACCCTCTCACACACCCAGCGTGCAGGCACACACACACAGTGTGCAGGCACACTCTCTCTCACACACACACTCTCACACACACACACTCACACACACTCTCACACACACACTCACACACACACACTCTCACACACACACACTCTCACACACACCCTCTCACACATCCAGCATGCAGGCACACACACACAGTGTGCAGGCACACTCTCTCACACACCCTCTCACACACTCACACACACAGGTGTGCAGGCACACACTCTCACACACTCTCTCACACCCCCTCTCACACATCCAGCATGCAGGGACACACACACAGTGTGCAGGCACACTCTCTCACACACCCTCTCACACACTCACACACACAGGTGTGCAGGCACACACTCTCACACACTCTCTCACACCCCCTCTCACACATCCAGCATGCAGGGACACACACACAGTGTGCAGGCACACTCTCTCACACACCCAGCGTGCAGACACACACACATTCTCACACACACAGGTGTGCAGGTACACGCTCTCACACACACTCTCTCACACACCCAGCGTGCAGACACACACTCATTCTCACGCACACAGGTGTGCAGGCACACACTCTCACACTCACACACACGCTCTCTCTCACACACCCAGCGTGCAGGCACACTCTCACACACACACTCTCACACATGCACACTCTCACACACTCTCTCACATACACACTCACACACACACTCTCTCTCACACACACTCTCACACACACTCTCACACACCCAGCGTGCAGACGCGCTCTCCCAGCCCCCACAGCCCGGGCACTCACATCCGATGAGCATGACGCAGATGGAGAAGATCTTCTCGGAGTTGGTGTTGGGGGACACGTTGCCGAAGCCCACGCTGGTGAGGCTGCTGAAGGTGAAGTAGAGCGCGGTGACGTACTTGTCCTTGATGGAGGGCCCGAAGCTGCCGTTCAGGGGCTTGCCGATCTGCTGTCCCAGGGCGTGCAGCCAGCCCGTGCGCTGCCCCTCCACGTTGCCGATGGCGTACCAGATGCAGGCCAGCCAGTGGGCGATCAGGGCGAAGGTGCACATGAGCAGGAACAGCACGGCCGCGCCGTACTCCGAGTAGCGGTCCAGCTTCCGCGCCACGCGCACCAGCCGCAGCAGCCGCGCCGTCTTCAGCAGCCCGATCAGCGTCGTGGTCTGGGAACACGGCACGCAAAGGGTTACGGGGTGGGGACACCCCACGGACCCACAGAGGGGAGAGGGGGGCTCTGTGCTCTCGCCCCACATCAGCCTGATGGACTGGGGACACAGCACGGAAAGGGTTACGGGCGTGGGGATACCCCGGGGACCCACAGAGGGGAGAGGGGGGCTCCATGCTCTCGCCCCACATCAGCAGCCCGATCAGCGTCGTGGTCGGGGAACACGGCACCCAAAGGGTTACGGGGGTGGGGATACCCCAGGGACCCGCAGAGGGGAGAGGGGGGGTCCGTGCTCTCGCCCCACATCAGCCTGATGGTGTGGGAACACGGCACCCAAAGGGTTACGGAGGTGGGGATACCCCGGGGAGCCGCAGAAGGGAGAGGGGGGGGTCCATGCTCTCGCCCCACATCAGCAGCCCGATCAGCGTCGTGGTCTGGGAACACGGCACGGAAAGGGTTACGGGGTGGGGATACCCCGGGGAGCCGCAGAACAGAGAGGGGGGGTCCATGCTCTCGCCCCACATCAGCCTGATGGACTGGGGAACGGCACCGAAAGGGTTACGGGGGTGGGGACACCCCAGGGACCCACAGAACGGAGGGGGGGGGCTCCATGCTCTCACCCCACACCAGCAGCCCCAGCAGTGTTGTGGTCTGGGGGACAGGAAAAGGGGAGGGGGCGACAGTGAAGAGACACCCTCAGAACCCCAAAAAAGGTGTGGGGGGGTCCCTGCCCCAAGCCAGGCACCTCCATTCTGGGGGCTCCCCCTGCCCCAGGAGCTCCCCAGGGTGAAGGAGCCTGGGGAGGGGGGAAAGGGAGGTCCCCAGGACAGTGGAGGCAGAGAGCTCCCACAGACCCCCGGCAGGGCAGGGGGTGCCGTGAGCCCCTGCCCCTCTCCCCACAGCAGCCCCAGCTGTCCCCAGTGTCCCACCCCGAGCAGAGCTGGTCTGGGGGGGAGGTTCAGGGGGGTCACCGAGGCACTGGCGGGTGCATGCGGGACCCCCAGGCACCCCCCACGGGCAGAGCCAGCACCCCACACCCACCCCAGCACCGGGGGGCACGGCTGGGACCCCCCCCAGAGCAGCGCCCCGCGTCACCTCCTCGGAGCCGGAGCCGAAGATGAGCAGGTCGAAGGGGATGGCGGCCACCATGTCGATGAGGAACCAGCCCTTGAAGTAGTGGATGGCGATCTTGGCGGGGTGGCTGACCACCTCCTCGTTGGAGTTGACGTAGGTGGTGCGGAAGTTGATGAGGATGTCGATGATGAACATGATGTCCACGATGAGGTCCACCACGTTGAGCGGGCTGCAGGAGTAGCCGCAGTGGTGGCGCTGCGCCTCCTCGGAGTCGCTGAGCAGGAAGGCGGCCGAGTAGGGCGTGAAGATGGCCGTGTAGATGACCAGCAGCAGGATCAGCCAGTCCCACACGGCCTTGAAGGGGCTGTAGTGCAGGATGGTCCATCGGTGGATGCGCGGCGCCTGCAGCTTGTACTCGGGCAGCACGTCGGCACCCAGGGACAGCACCTGGGCCGGGGGGACGGGGGCTCAGCGCTGCACCCCAGCACCCACTGGAGCAGCCCCTCCCACCCCAACCCCGACCACTGTGGTGCTGGGGGCCTTGGCCGTGGTGGGTCAGGGCTGGACCCAGGGGTTCTGGGGGGCCTTTACAGCCTCAGCAGTGCTGTGACACTCTGGGGTGAGGTGGGACCCCCAAAGGGCAAGGAGGGGGCACGTGGGGGGCTGCAGGGGGGCAGTGCTGCTGCAGGGCTCAGAGCCCAGCCTGGGGACAGGTGGGGACCAGGCTCAGGGGCGTTGGGTCACCTCTGGACCTCGTGGTCTTCAAGGTCCTTCCCAAAAGCAACGTTCTGTGACTCTGGGGGGTGCAGAGGGACCCCAGCACAGGCCATGAGGGGTGCAGGGACACCACCAGGCGTGACCAGGGGTGCCAGGAGAACAGCTGGAGGGCACAGGGGCACAAAGCCCCCCACAGCACAGAGCTGCCCCCCCCTCCTGCCCCACAAACACCGCCAGGGCAGCTCCCACCCCGAACAGCCACGATGCTGCCCTGGGCCCAGCTCCGGGCCCCAGCTCCGTGCCCCCAGCCCTGGCCACCCCCATGGGGGGCACGGCCTCCCCCTGGCATTTCCATCTGGAGGGCACAGACCCCTCCCCACCTGCCAGGCCCTGTGCAGAACGCCTGCACGTCCTGGGGGCACAACCCCAGGGGTCTTTGCGGGGTCTTGGCCATCCTTGGGGGTGCCTGGGGTGGTCCACAGGGTCCATCACCACCACAGCCCCAGGGCAAGGGTGAGAGGTGACAGGGGGTGACCCACGGCCCCCCCATCCTGTGTCCCACAGGGGTCACAGCCTCCCTTCTGCCCTGTGGGGGTCAGGGTGCCCCCTGCACCCCCTGGGGGTCCCCTTGCCCCTCCAGGCCCGTCGTGGGGCTCCATCTGCTGCTGCACCACAGGGAGGGGATGGGCACCATCCCCGAGGGGACCCCTGGGGGGCCGGGGTGCCCCCCTCATGCAGAGCTAGATCTTTATGTAAGCCCCAAACCTTCCCGAATAGTGCCGAGGACTCGGCCCGAGGCCCCCACAGCCCCCGCCAGGTCTCGGGTGGGCACAGAGCCCCCTACCCACGCTGCACCCCCGCCCGCCCGGCCGGGTCCCCGGGGGCGCAGGAAGGGGCGGCACCGGTACCTTCTCCCGCCGTCCGTGCCCGCTGCCATCGCGGCCGAGCCCCGGGCAGGCGCTGCAGAGGGGGACCCCGGGCATGGGGCAGGGCCCGGGGGGCGGCCCGGCCCGGGGGGGCGCGGGGGAGGCGCCCGGGAACTCCTGCAGCAGCTGCAGGAGCGCGGGCAGCATCCTCGGGGTGGGGGGGGGGACAGGGGTAAGCCCCC
>NW_024499217.1:87436-88717 GCF_017590055.1 Onychostruthus taczanowskii
CAGGGGTCAGCCCCCGCCGGCCCGGGGGTGCCGGGGACCCCCCCACCCCGGCCCCGTGCCCATTGCGTGCCCCGGGACCCCCGGCGCGGCGCGCCAGCCGCGCTCCGCCGGAGCCGACGGGAATTATTGGGGCGGAAATTTTTCCCAGGCTGCTCCGCTGCCGCTGCCACGGCACGGCCAGGGCTGCCCCCCCGGCCCCCCCAGAGCCCCCCGGGCCCCCGGCACTCGGGGACACCGCGGGGACACCGCTGTGGCTGTGCGTGCCCTCGGGCGACACCGCACGGGGTGCGACATGTCACAACCCCGAGGGCACCCCGGCACCCCCAGCTGGCCCAGGTGTGGGGGCAGAGCTGTCCATGGCATCGAGGGGACACACCTGTGCCAGGGACACGCAGGGGACACGCCGGGGATGTCCCCCCGCCCGTGCGGTGCCCACAACCCGGGATGCGTTCCCATCCCAGCCAGAACGTGTCCCCCAGTGCCACCGCCCCCCGGGACGCAGGCCCCGTCACCTCTGTCCCCAGAGGCCACCGGGAACAGCCACGGGGCGATGGGACATGCCGTGCCGGGGCACGGGCTGATGGCACCGGGACACGCGGTGGCACGCGGTGGCACGGGCACACGGTGCCAGGGACACGCAGTGATGGCACCGGGACACGCGGTGGCACGGGCACACGGTGCCAGGGACACGCAGTGATGGCACCGGGACACGCGGTGGCACGCGGTGGCACGGGCACACGGTGCCAGGGACACGCAGTGATGGCACCGGGACACGCGGTGACACGCAGCGACAGAGGCACACAGCCCCGGGGACACAGAGCGATGGCACTGGGACACACGGCGGCGGCGCTGGCACACGTGGTGACAGTGCCGGGACACACGGCGACACGCGATGACAGCACTGGGACACACGGCAGCTCCTGCGTCACGGCCGCCGCCCCCACGCGGGGATTCCCGCTGCCACCCGTGTCCCCACGCGCCGTGTGACGGGGGGACGAGGCCACCGCGTCCTGCGAGCAGGGGGTCCCCGCCCCCAGCCCCTCCTGGGGGGGCTGCACCCCAACACCCCCCGTGCCCCAGGCGCGGTCCCCGGGGGTGTGACGGGGGCCTGGGGACACGGGGGGGTGGCAGGTCCCGGGGCACAGAGCCCCCCGGCGTGCCCGCAGGAAGCCTGGGGGTGTCCCCAGGGGGGCCCTGGAGGGGGACCCCAACCCCCGAGAGCCCGAGCCCCCCTGGCTGAGCCGGCTCGGAGGGAGCGGGGGGCACGGGGGGGGCAGCGGG
>NW_024499217.1:88938-96656 GCF_017590055.1 Onychostruthus taczanowskii
CCCATGCATCAGCCCCGCAGGTGCACCTGTGAACCCCCCCAAAATGCACCCCCCGCCCCAGCACCTGGCCAGCACCCCCAGCGCAGCCCACGCCGCTTCCCGGGGGTCCCGGGGAGGGCGAGGGTCTGTCCTGGCACCCCCGCCCTGTGCCAGCCCCCACAGGCACGGGGGGACGCGCAGAGCCCCCCGTGACCCCCAGCCGTGGGGGCTGCAGCCCCCCGAGTGGTGGGACGGCCCCCGGCCCAGCATGGGGGACAGCCCCCAGCCCCTCGCCGCCCCCCGTGCCAGCAGGGCTCGGGGGTGCCATGAAGAGGGGCTGGGGACACCCCCCCAAGCACGGGTGGGACCCCCGCCCCTGTGTGTCGCGGCGACATCCCGACCCCCCGGGCCCGGTGCCACCCCCCGCCCCGACACCCGTCAGTCACGGTGACACAGATGGCGGCGGTGCCGGTGACACGTTCGGCAACACGCGGCGACACGTCCCGCCCTGGTGACGCGTCCCCGACACCTGCGGTGACACCGCCACCCCCCGGGACAGCCGGCGCCGCACCTGCCGCGACCCAGACACCCGCGCCCACGGGCACCCCAAATACCGCGCGGGACGGGGGGGCCCCGAGAGCCCCCCGACACCCTGCTGACCCCCCGGGGCCCCGAGAGCCCCCCNNNCACAGAGCCCCAAATCCTGCCCCAGCAGGGACCCCACATTCACAGAGCCCCAAATCCTGCCCCAGCAGGGACCCCTCATTCACAAAACCCCAAATCCTGCCCCAGCAGGGACCCCACATTCACAGAACCCCAAATCCTGCCCCAGCAGGGACCCCACAGCCACAGAGCCCCAAATCCTGCCCCAGCAGGGACCCCACAGCCACAGAGCCCCAAATCCTGCCCCAGCAGGGACCCCACAGCCACAGAGCCCCAAATCCTGCCCCAGCAGACACCCAGCACCAGCCCTGGCAGGTACCCCACACCTCCCTGGGTACCCCACACCTCCCTGGGTACCCCACACGTGCCCTAACCAGGCCCTGGCACCCACCCAAATGCCCCAGCAGGGTCCAAGACCCCCAGACCTCCCCAGCCCGAACACTGACACCCACCTTGTCACCGACCCTGAGGCACGGGACACCCCCAGCCAGAGGGACGCTGACCCCCGTGACATCCCTGCCACCTTGCAGGTGTCACCCGACGTGGCCACCACCACCTGGCTACGGCCAGGTGACACCAGAGCAGCGTGGGGACAGCCCGACATAGGAGACACCCCGACAGTACAGACACCCCGGTGCTGGGGACCCCCCACCGTCCCCTCCCCGCGGCTGCACCCCGGGGGTACTCACGGCGCCGAGCTGCGGCGTCGCAGCCCCCTCGGGACCCCCCGACATGGGCACAGGGGACACGGGCCGCCCCGGGCGGGCAGCGACAGCGGCACCCGCTGCTTGTGGCACCCGTGCCAGGGTGGGGGGACAAGCCCCGTGACGGGGTGACGTCCCCGTGGGACGGGGTGACGTCCCTGGGGGCGGTGCGCCCGCCCCAGCTCCGACCCCGGCCCCCCGGTGACGCTGGCACTGACCCACACCCACCCCAAAGGCACGGCACGGCAAGGGAACGGCCGCGAGGAGCGGGGACACACCGGGGACACACCGGGGACCCCCTGGGACACACCGGGGACCCCCTGGGACACCGCAGAGGCCACGCCACAAGCCAGCGTGGCACAGCGGGACACAGCACCGGGCCGGCCGTGGCACCAGGTGGGCAATGGGAACCCACGAGGGGGTTACACCCCCAACCCCCGGGGGGCACTGGGGGGCCCCAGATCCCCCTGGACCCACCAGAACCGCCAGTGCCCCCGCTCCCGGCGCGGGTAGCCCACACCCCTGAGGGCGGGAGGAGCCGCAGGAGCCGCTTCCCCGGGGGGACACCCCAGGCCCCCCCCAGCCCCTCAGAGCCTGCTGCGACCCCCAGTGCCAGCCCCTGCTCCGTGTCCCCCAGCCCGGCGTGGGGACACCCCCGGGACCCCGCGCCCACGCGTGGCAGGACAAATTGGGGGTCCTTGTTCCCGCCGTGGGGGGGAGACCTCCCCCCGAAAATCCCGAGACCCCCAAACCCATCCAAACACTCCGGCCACGATCCGCGGTGCCCGCCCCCCTCCCCCGATCCCGGCATGGGGACACCCCTGGTCCCCTGTGCCGTGGGACCCCGTTTGCGCCGCGGGGGGTCCCTCAGAGCCCCCCCGGTGCCCCCCAGAGCCGCCTGCAGCTCCCACCGCCTGCCCCATCCCCTCCATGCCGGCGTGGGGACAGCCCCGCGCACGGTGAAAGGACAACGGCACCCCGACCCCCCGCGGGGGACCCTCCCCAGATCCCCCCGGCGACCCCCAGAGCCGCCCCCCCGCCGGGCCCCCCCCCGGCTCCAGCCGTCGCCACTCCCCGGAGGAGGGACCGGGAGCGCCCGGGAACGGCCCCGCGGGGATTCCGGGGCGAGGAGGGGCACGGGGGTCCGCGGAACCGGCGCCTCCCCCGCCTGCTCCACCGCCACCTCCTTCCCTGCCGGCACCTGCGGCCCCCAGCCCCAGGAGGGATCCCCGCAGTGTGACTGGCACAGCGGGACGGGGACGGGAATGGTGACGGGGATGGGGACAGCGGTGCCGGGGACACGGACAGTGACGGGGACACGGACAGTGACGGTGGCGGTGAGCTGGCCCTGGCAGCTCCCGGTGTCCCCGTGTCCCTGGCCGCTGCCCAGCCCTGGCAGCGCCCCACGGCTGCGCCCGCCCGGCCCCCCCCGGGCACCCCCAGCCCCGACGAGAGGGACCTGGGGGGCAGCGCCCCCGCCCACCCAGCCGGGGACCAGCGGGGCCGGGGTCAGCAGGACTCGTCCCGCAACGGGGGGGGTCCCTGGTGTCCCCAACAGCCAGCGATGTCCCCGTGGCACACCCCGGCTGGTGGCACCGCTGGGTCCCCACATACCCTGAGTGGGTCTGGGGTCCCTCAGCCCTATCCTGCCCCACCCAGGGATCCCCTCCAGAACAGACCAGGAGTTCTGGGGGGGTCCCATGAGCCGGGGAGGTGTCACGGACACACCGGGCACACCAGGCCCCTGTCACTGTCACCCAGCACGCGGTGACCTTGACGGACGCTTGGCTCCGGCCCCGCGGGTGAATCACGGTGCCGCTGCAGGGACACCCTGTCCCCCAGCGCCACCGACCCGAGGGGCTTCACCGTGCCCCACGCCCCCAGCTCCCGCGTCCCCGTGTCCGTGTCCCAAATTCCGCCCGACCGCACAGCCGGGGGGGCACCCCGAGACCCCCCCGCCGTGCCGGGGGGCAGAGCCCGGCCCGGTGACCACAGCCGTGCCCCCCGTGTCCCCTCGTGGCCCCGGGGTACGGTGGGGAAGTCAGAGCACGGCGTCACCCCGGCGGAACAATTAACCACGGCCGAGGCAATCAAGAGGTTCCGTGAGCAGCTGGGGGGGTCGGGGTGCGGAGTGAGGGGGTGCCCCCCCACAGAAGGGTCCCTCAGCCCACAGAGGGTCCCCCCGCCCCCCCCCCCCCCGGGCCCCCCGGCCCCCCCCCCCAGCCCCGTCAGAGCGGGGTGGGGAGCAGGGAATGGGGTGGGCAGCAGGGAATGTCCCCCCCAAAGAAGGGTCCCTCAGCCCCCAGAGGGTCCCCCCCCCCCCCCCCCCCAAGGGCCCTGCGGCCGCGCCAGCACCAGCGCGGGAGCGCCCGGAGCTCCGGGTGGAACGGGGGTCCCCGCGGGGCCCCTCACGTGTGCGGGCAGGTGCGGGGCCGGGGGGACCCGAGGGGGTCGGGCAGATGCGCCGGGGCCGCTCCGTCCCCCGCCGGCTGCCGGGGACCCCGGGGACAGCCGGGGGCTGCGCGGGAGGCTCGGGGACACCGCGGGGCGGGACAGCCAGCGGGCCCCACCCCGCACAGCCCCCCGGGGATCCCCGGAGCCCCGACCCCCCCGGATCATTAGCGGAGGGAAATCAGGGTGTAATTAAGCGGCGCCTCCTGCTCCCGCGGCAGATGGCGATTACACAACGGGCCGCGGATTAGCGGCGGCCGCCAGGGCCTGGCACCCGGCAGGCACGGCACCGGGGAGAGGGGCACGGCGGCACCGGAGAGGGGCACAACGGCACCGGGGAGAGGGGCACAACGGCACCGGGGAGAGGGGCACAACGGCACCGGGGAGAGGGGCACGGCGGCACCGGAGAGGGGCACAACGGCACCGGGGAGAGGGGCACAACGGCACCGGGGAGAGGGGCACCACAGCACCGGGGAGAGGGGCACAACGGCACCGGGGAGAGGGGCACAACGGCACCGGGGAGAGGGGCACAACGGCACCGGGGAGAGGGGCACAACGGCACCGGGGAGAGGGGCACAACGGCACCGGGGAGAGGGGCACAACGGCACCGGGGAGAGGGGCACAACGGCACCGGGGAGAGGGGCACAACGGCACCGGGGAGAGGGGCACAACGGCACCGGGGAGAGGGGCACAACGGCACCGGGGAGAGGGGCACAACGGCACCGGGGAGAGGGGCACAACGGCACCGGGGAGAGGGGCACAACGGCACCGGGGAGAGGGGCACAACGGCACCGGGGAGAGGGGCACAACGGCACCGGGGAGAGGGGCACAACGGCACCGGGGAGAGGGGCACAACGGCACCGGGGAGAGGGGCACAACGGCACCGGGGAGAGGGGCACAACGGCACCGGGGAGAGGGGCACAACGGCACCGGGGAGAGGGGCACAACGGCACCGGGGAGAGGGGCACAACGGCACCGGGGAGAGGGGCACAACGGCACCGGGGAGAGGGGCACAACGGCACCGGGGAGAGGGGCACAACGGCACCGGGGAGAGGGGCACAACGGCACCGGGGAGAGGGGCACAACGGCACCGGGGAGAGGGGCACAACGGGCAGATGCGCCGGGGCCGCTCCGTCCCCCGCCGGCTGCCGGGGACCCCGGGGACAGCCGGGGGCTGCGCGGGAGGCTCGGGGACACCGCGGGGCGGGACAGCCAGCGGGCCCCACCCCGCACAGCCCCCCGGGGATCCCCGGAGCCCCGACCCCCCCGGATCATTAGCGGAGGGAAATCAGGGTGTAATTAAGCGGCGCCTCCTGCTCCCGCGGCAGATGGCGATTACACAACGGGCCGCGGATTAGCGGCGGCCGCCAGGGCCTGGCACCCGGCAGGCACGGCACCGGGGAGAGGGGAACGGCGGCACCGGAGAGGGGCACAACGGCACCGGGGAGAGGGGCACAACGGCACCGGGGAGAGGGGCACGGCGGCACGGGGAGAGGGGCACCGCGGTACCGGCAGGTTCTGCCCCCTGCATCCCGCCGGGAGCCCCCCGGGGCCTGTCCCGGACCCGGCTGCCCCCGGGCACGGCACCCACCGCCCCACAACACCACGGTCACGACCCGCGGCCAGTCCCCCCAGCACCACCGAGCCATCTTGGCACCACCCGGACACTGCTGGCATCACCCGGACACTTTGGCAGCACTCGGCCACCTCCAGCACTGCCTGGACACCTTGTCACTGCTCGGACACGTTGTCACTGCTGGGCCATCTTGGCACAGCCTGGCCACATCGTCACCAAAACTGTCCGGACGCCTCGGTCAGCCCAGCCACCTCTGCACCTCTGGCACCTGGTGTCACCTGGTGTCACCTTGCCACCTCCAGCAGCACCTGGCCACTATGGCATTCCCTGGTAGCCTTTGCCACCACCTGGCCACCTCTGGCACCTCCAGCATCAGCTCCCACCCAACCCCGGGGCCCTCCACAGCCCCAGGGCTCAC
Organism: Onychostruthus taczanowskii; assembly: GCF_017590055.1. Lineage (NCBI taxonomy): Eukaryota > Metazoa > Chordata > Aves > Passeriformes > Passeridae > Onychostruthus > Onychostruthus taczanowskii. The sequence goes on from NW_024499217.1 coordinate 94,730, forward strand.
CTGTGTCACCTGTCCCCCCCGCCCGTCCGGGTCTCACCTGTGTCACCTTCTCGGTGACGTTGTGGGTGCGGTCGCGCAGTTTGGTGGGGGCAATGATGGGGCGGGGGGCCGGGGCCGGGGCCAGGAGCCCCCCCGGCTGCAGGTCCATGAAGTTGAGGGTGATCTGGGGGATGCGGCCGATGGCCCGGAACCGCGCCAGGTCCGAGTCCGACGTGGAGTTGAGCAGCGCGCTGCGCACGGCGGCCACCGCGCCTGCGGGGGACACACCGTCACCGTCACCGCGGTGTCCCCCCGCAGGGGGACCGTCACCGCCGCACACACCCTGCATCCCCCCGCAGCCCCTGGGGTCCCACGGCCCCTGGGGGGATCCCACAGCTCCCAGGGGTCGGTCCCGCGGCAGGTGAAGGGAATGTGGAGCCCCAGGGCAGGGCAGACCCCCAGCCGTGTGCCACCAGCCCCCCAGGGACCTGCAGAGCTGCTCTCGGTTACCTTTAATGTCATTACAGTAATTGTCCCTGATCTTAATACGCTTAACGAGCTCTGGGGCCAGCGAGGTGACTCCCGGGGTGACTCCCGAGGTGACTCCCGGGGTGACTCCCGAGGTGACTCCCGGGGTGACTCCCGGGGTGACTCCCGGGGTGACTCCCGAGGTGACTCCCAGGGTGACTCCCGGGGTGATTCCCAGGGTGATTCCCGAGGTGCGGGGTGACTCCCAGGGTGATTCCCGGGGTGACTCCCAGGGTGATTCCCGAGGTGACTCCCAGGGTGACTCCCAGGGTGACTCCCGAGGTGACTCCCAGGGTGACTCCCGGGGTGACTCCCGAGGTGACTCCCGGGGTGACTCCCGGGGTGACTCCCGGGGTGATTCCCGAGGTGACTCCCAGGGTGACTCCACCCTGCGGCCCAGGGGGCTGCAGGATGGGCTAGGAGGGTCCAGGGAGATGCGGGGGGTCCCCAGCCCCTGCTGTGGGGCAGTGGCATGGGGGTCACCAGGGCGTGTGGCGGCGGCTGCCCGTGTCCCCAGCCCCGACGGCTGTCCCCGAGCCCGCACGGCCGTACCGGTGCTGGAGCCGCGGTGCAGGCCGGCGCTGGCGCTGGCGTGGCGGCTGTGGCAGCGCTTGTCCCCGTCCCCCTTCATGGCCTCGATGTCATCGACGGACGAGGCGCGGCGGAGGCTGCGGAGGCTCTCCCGGGACCGGCGCTCCCGGGACCGGCTCCGGGCCAGGCTGTGGTTGGCGAAGGCCAGCGCCAGGCGCTCGGCCCGCGGGGACGACTCCGTCACCGGGGGCTCGGGGTCCCCCATCAGCGCCGCCTCGTCCTCGGGACGGTCCCCAGCGCCGGGCTCCAGCGACGAGGAGGCGTCCTCAGGGCCCGAGTCGCCGGCAGGCAGGGCGGGCTCCGTGGGCAGCGGGTCCGTGACCCCCGGGTCCACGACCACCACGTCCGGCGGCTCCGGGGGCTCGGGGGGCAGCGACTGGCGGCTGCCCGTGAGCGCCAGCAGCTTCAGCCGCAGGGAGCGGCTGCGGCCTGGGGGGGACAGCAGGGCTCACCCTGGGCCGGGGGCAGGGTCTGAGCCCCCTCCCCGCGGTGCTGCCACTCTCCCCATGTGCCCCAAAGCAACACCTGGGGCACGGGGTCAGCAGCACATGGGCTGACACCAGCCCCGGGGCACTGAGCCCACTCCCCCTGCAGGATCCCCAGGAGGAGGGGGTGACCCGGTGTCCCTGTCCCCCAGAGCTGGGGGTGACCCAGTGTCCCTGTCCCCACACCTGGGGGTGACCCGGTGTCCCTGTCCCCATAGCTGGGAGTGACTCAGTGTCCCTGTCCCCCATACCTGGGAGTGACCCAGTGTCCCTGTCCCCCACACCTGGGTGTGACCCGGTGTCCCTGTCCCCATAGCTGGGAGTGACTCAGTGTCCCTGTCCCC
>NW_024499217.1:97579-107771 GCF_017590055.1 Onychostruthus taczanowskii
GGTGTCCCTGCCCCCCACACCTGGGGTGACCTGGTGTCCCTGTCCCCAGAGCTGGGGGTGACCCAGTGTCCCTGTCCCCCAGAGCTGGGGGTGACCCGGTGTCCCTGTCCCCACACCTGGGGGTGACCCGGTGTCCCTGTCCCCATCGCTGGGAGTGACTCAGTGTCCCTGTCCCCATAGCTGGGAGTGACTCAGTGTCCCTGTCCCCCATACCTGGGAGTGACCCAGTGTCCCTGTCCCCATAGCTGGGGTGACCCGGTGTCCCTGCTCGCATACCTGGGGTGACCCAGTGTCCCTGTCCCCCACACCTGGGGTGACCTGGTGTCCCTGTCCCCAGAGCTGGGGGTGACCCAGTGTCCCTGTCCCCCAGAGCTGGGGGTGACCCGGTGTCCCTGTCCCCCCCATAGCTGGGGTGACCCGGTGTCCCTGTCCCCTCCATAGCTGGGGTGACCTGGTGTCCCTGTCCCCAGAGCGGGGGGTGCCCCAGTGTCCCTGTCCCCATACCTGGGGGGAGCCGGGGTCCCTGTCCCCATACCTGGGGGGAGCCGGGGTCCCTGTCCCCATACCTGGGGGGAGCCGGGGTCCCTGTCCCCATACCTGGGGGGAGCCGGGGTCCCTGTCCCCATACCTGGGGGGAGCCGGGGTCCCTGTCCCCATACCTGGGGGGAGCCGGGGTCCCTGTCCCCATACCTGGGGGGAGCCGGGGTCCCTGTCCCCACACCTGGGGGTGACCTGGTGTCCCTGTCCCCCATACCTGGGGGTGACCCGGTGTCCCTGTCCCCATACCTGGGGTGACCCAGTGTCCCTGTCCCCCAGAGCTGGGGGTGACCCAGTGTCCCTGTCCCCATAGCTGGGGGTGACCCGGTGTCCCTGTCCCCACACCTGGGGGTGACCTGGTGTCCCTGTCCCCCATACCTGGGGGTGACCCGGTGTCCCTGTCCCCATACCTGGGGTGACCCAGTGTCCCTGTCCCCCAGAGCTGGGGGTGACCCAGTGTCCCTGTCCCCATAGCTGGCGGTGACCCGGTGTCCCTGTCCCCCCCATACCTGGGCTGACCCGGTGTCCCTGTCCCCACACCTGGGGTGACCCGGCGTCCCTGTCCCCATAGCTGGGTGTGACCCGGTGTCCCTGTCCCCCACACCTGGGGGTGACCCGGTGTCCCTGTCCCCATACCTGGGGTGCCTCAGTGTCCCTGTCCCCCAGAGCTGGGGGTGACCCAGTGTCCCTGTCCCCATAGCTGGGGGGGACCCGGTGTCCCTGTCCCCATACCTGCAGGGCCCCAGGGGGCCGGGGTGACCCAGTGGTTGGTGCTGGGGGTCGGGGCCTCCCCGGGCTCAGGCTCCCTCACGGCCTCGAAGTTGAGGATGAACATGATGACGGTGCCATCCTCGTTCTTCACTGGCACCACGTCCACCAGGCACGGGAAGGAGCTGCCTGTGGGGAGGGAGGTCAGTGACATGGGGGGGTGGCACCCCCAAACATCCCTGGAGACACTGCCCCTGTCCCTGCCAGGCACCCCCTCCTGCCCCCCGACCCTGCTGGGCACCCCCTCCTGAGGAGCCCCCCTTGTCACCCCCCCATTCTTGCTGAACCCCCCTCCTGCCTACCCCGGGGATCACCCCCGCCTGCCCCCCAACACTGACCCCACCAGACAGCCCCACTGCAGCTGCAGCGCGGGGGAAACTGAGGCACGGAAGGGCGGGGGTGCCCCCTTTCTCCCCCCAAATGTCGTGGCATGTCTGTGCGTGGGCAGCGGCGCCGGGCGGGGGGGGCCGGAGGGGCTCTGGGGGTGCCGGGCAGGGTTAAGCCGCTCAGAACTCGTTCACAGCTGTGGCGTTAATCCGGTGCCACAGCTGGGGGCGGGGGGACCTGGGGGTGGTCAGGGCAGCCCGGGGCAACCTCTGGGGGATGGGGGGGGGGGGCACCCTGCTCCCCCCCGGCAGCCCTCACCCTACGCGGACACGGGTGGGTGGTGCCAGGGGGACACGCGGGTGACGCCAAGCACCGAGTCCCCCCGGCTGGCGCCGGGCCCGGCAGCCTGGCACGGTGGGTGCCAGCTGGCACTGTCCCTGCTCCCGTGCCCGCGGCGGGGGGATTCCCTGGGCCGCGGGCCAGCACGGGGGGGGCACAGGGTGGCCCCGGGCTCCCGCGGGGTCCTCGCCGAGCCAGCGCCCCCAGGGGACCCGTGCCGCTCGGGTCCAGCTGCTGAGGGGGCTCTCCCGGGGAGGGGGGACACGGGGGGCACCGCAGTGGCACAGGACACCCCGCCCCCCTGCCCCCCTCACCCCTAAGGGCACTGCCGACCTCCAGAGCTGTGCCCCAAACCCCCCTGCACCCCAACACTGCTCCCCGTGACCGCCACGGGGCACCGGGACCCCCAAAGTGGGGGGACCCCCCTGACCCACATCCCTGCCCCTCCTCACCGCACCCACTGTCCTGGGACCCGCACCCCCGCACCGAGGAGCCAGCTGCACCCCGAGGCCTGCAGCCAGGCTGGGGACACCCGTGTGGCGCAGGGGGACCCCCACAGCCCGGGGTGCCACAGGGACAAGGCCATGCTTGGCCGCTCCCACCCCGCACCCGCACCGGGGGCCACGCACGGGGGGTTCCCCAAAGGCCACAGCAGCAACCGGGGGGCGTCGGCGCCCCCTCCGTGCCCCCCCACGCAGCCTGGCGCCCCTGAGGTGTCCCTGCGGGGACACAGGTGCCCCGCGGGCGGCGTGACCTCCCCGCGTCCCCGGCTCCATAAACAACACGTCGCGAAGACAAATGGCTGCAGCAGCGGCGGCGGCTCCAGCACGGCTCCTCCGCGGCTCCAGGACACAGCACCGGCCACCGGGACACGCCAGGGGCTCGGGCTGGGGGCTGCAGGGTGCCGGTGAGCACCACAACACGACCCCGAGGGCACCCCTGCAGTGGCAGCGGGAGCACCGGGCACGCCGGAGCCACTGGCAGCAAGGTCCCTGCCCCACGGCGCCTGGGGGGTCCCAGTGCAGTGAGTGGAACCCCCCCAGCACCCTCACACAGTGGCTGGTATGGGCAGGAGACCCCCACGGTGGCACCACTGCAGCCCCCAGGGCCGGCACCCCCGCAGCAGCCTCTGGCCAAGGGGCCCAGGACCCCCAGACCCACCTCACTGCCGAGGGTCCCTCCCCATCCCAAGGGACAGCCGGTCCCCATGGACTGCCCTGTCCCGGCGGGGGCTCCCAGAGCACCCCCAGAGCCCCCACCACTCTTCCCCATGGGCCCCACAGAAGCTCCCAGGGGCAGGGACCCCTCATGACTGCTGGAACCCCCCGTCCCACCTCTCCCTGGCAGCACGCGAGGGCTGCTAAGGGCTGAGACCCCCACGCTGCTCAGGGGGCACAGCCGGGGGGTGTTGAGCTCTCTGGGGACCCAAGGAGGACCCCAGGCAGGAGCCCCACCGCTGTGGCACCCAGCAGGCCGACCAGTGTCACCCCAGCGAGGGCACAACAAGGCTCCAGGGGGGCACCCGTGTCCGCCTGTGCCCCAGAGCCCCGGCGCTGCACATTCCAAGGGGCACGGGGGCGTGCCAGGCACAGCCATGCAGCAGGGCCAGGGTGCCAGGGCCAGCCAGGAGGGTGCCTCTGGCCCCAGCCCACCTCCCGGGGCTCCCGGGGCCACGGTGGCTCCGCATGGCAGCTGGCACCAGCTTTGTTTACTCCAGCACCGGAACCGGGGCCGTGTGCCCAGAGCCGGGACAGCTGTGGTGACAGCCGGGACACCTGGCACTGGCACGGGGCCACGCTGAGGGGAAGCACCAGCACTACCAAGGCGGGGAGCCAGCCCGGCTCAGGGGCACAGCTCCCAGCACGGGGACCCCGCGGCGTCACCTGTCCCCGGGGATGGTGGCACTGTGACCCCAGCTCAGCCCACTGCTCCCGCGTCCCTGCTGCGGGTGGCACAGCCCCTCCGCGCCCCGTCTGCGGGGATCACTGCCCCCCACAACCCCTGGTGGCTCCCTGGGCCCACCTCAGGAGGGGCTGAGGGCTCGCAGGGGGCTGGTGCCCGTCCGGAGCCACCAGCGCCAGGCTCGCAACCCTGCTGGGAACCACCACGGTGCCGGAGAGCGCTGCGAGCCCCCTGGGCTCCACCTGAGCCAACAGCTCCTGCCAGCCAGCCCTGTCCCCGTGCCCTGTCCCCAGGCCTGTCCCCGGGGCTCAGCACCACCCTGGCGGCAGGGGCAGCCCCGCTGTCCCGGCTGTCCCGCTGTCCCGCTGTCCACGCTGTCCCGCTGTCCCGCTGTCCCCGCTGTCCCCCTGTCCCCGCTGTCCCGCTGTCCCCGCTGTCCCGCTGTCCCCGCTCCGTACCATCCTTGCGGTAGAAGCAGATCTCCACCTTGCGCTCCTCGGCGCCCAGCAGCGCCTGGGCGATCTGCGCGGCGGCGCGGCGCTGGGTGCGCGGCCCGTGCAGGAAGTCGCAGGTGCTGGGCTGCTGCATCACCTCGGCCCGCGAGTACCCGCAGAGCCGGCAGAAGCCCTCGTTGCAGTAGATCACGGCGCAGTTCTCCACGCGCGCGTTCCCGATGATGAACTTGCGGCCTGGAGGGAGAGGGGCGGGTGGGTCAGGCCGGAGCCCCCCCCCGGCCCGGCCTGACCCCATAACCACGGGGACCCAGGGGCTCCCAGCACTGCAGGGACCCCATAACCACGGGGACCCAGGGGCTCCCAGCACTGCAGGGACCCCATAACCACGGGGACCCAGGGGCTCCCAGCACTGCAGGGACCCCCAAGAGCAGGGACCCCATAACCACAGGGACCTAGGGGCTCCCAGCACTGCAGGGACCCCCCAAGAGCAGGGACCCCATAACCACAGGGACCTAGGGGCTCCCAGCACTGCAGGGACCCCCCAAGAGCAGGGACCCCATAACCACAGGGACCTAGGGGCTCCCAGCACTGCAGGGACCCCATAACCACGGGGACCCAGGGGCTCCCAGCACTGCAGGGAACCCCCAAGAGCAGGGACCCCATAACCACAGGGACCCAGGGGCTCCCAGCACTGCAGGGACCCCCCAAGAGCAGGGACCCCATAACCACAGGGACCCAGGGGCTCCCAGCACTGCAGGGACCCCACGGCGGGGGTCCCCTGCACCCGTCCACCCGCGGCTCCGGGCTTCCGGGGGCACGCACGCCAGGAGTCACCCCGCCCGCTCCCCAGGGACCCCTCAGCTGGTGCCATCACCGCCGTGGGGACCCCAGGTCCGCTGGGATCCCACCGTCACAGGGACCCCAGAACCACGGGGACCCAGGGGCTCCCAGCACTGCAGGGACCCCATAACCACGGGGACCCAGGGGCTCTCAGCACTGCAGGGACCCCATAACCACGGGGACCCAGGGGCTCTCAGCACTGCAGGGACCCAGCTGAGCAGACACCTCACAGGGACCCCACAACAGCAGGGACTCTGGGACCCCCTCATCACCACGGGGACCCCCATAAGTGCAGAGACCCCTTAAGGACACCACCACCACGGGGACCCTGGGACCCCCACCTCCCCACCCTGAGGGCAGTGGCTCAGCCAGGCCAGACCCCCCGAGCACAGCCTGTCCCCCAGCAGGTGACACCCCCAGCCCCACCCACGGGCAGCACTCCCCCCACATCCCTGCCCTGTCTCCAGGCCGGGGGATGCCCAGGGCCTGACCCCAGAGAGGCGCTGGGAACCCCCAGATTTTCAGTCTCCCAGAGCCCCCACTCTGCCAGGTCCCCTTGCACCAGCTGCTGGGCAGTGTGGGGGGGCACAGGCCAGTGGGACCCCCAGTCTCACAGCATCCTGAGCTGGTGGTGGGGGCTCCACACCTCGGGGACGGTGGGGAAGGCCCCGTTCTGGCACCCCAGAGGCAGGGGCTGCTGGAGGACAGGGTGGGCAGCAATCCCCGTCACCGCAAGCCCACCTCGGGCTGGGGACTCCCGCACGCCAGGGTGAGCAGGGTCCCTCCCTGCCGGGCTTGTCCCTGTCACCTCAAACCCACCCAGGGCCACCGTCCCCTCACTCCCCTCCCCCCTGCGGTGCTGCGGGGCCGGGGCGGGGAGCCGGAGGGGGGCGGCGGGGCCGAGCCCCCCCGCTCTACCCGCCCGGTGCGCGCCGCGCCATCGGCCTTATTTAGTCACGGAGCGGCCGGGGGGGACCGGGACCCGCCCCGCGCGCTCGGCGCCGCTCGGAACAGGTCGGAACGGTTCGGCTCCGTTCGGAACGGCCGGGCTGAGCCGGGCTCGGCCGGTTCGGTGCGGCGGGGTTCGGCCCGCTTCGGTTCGCTTCGGTTCGGCTGCGGCGGCTCGGCCCGGCCCGGCCCGGCTCGGCTGAGCGCGGGCGAGCTCGGCGGGGTTCGGCGCGGTTCGTCTGGGCTGGGGTCGGCTGTGCTCGGCTGCACTGGGTTCGGCCGGGCTCGGCTCGGCCCGGCCGCGTTCGGCTGGGCTCGGGCGGGCGCGGCCCGGTTCGGGCGGGCCGAGCTCGGTTGGGCTCGGTTGGGGGGGCATGGGGACACAGGGACATGGGGACATGGGGACACAGGGACATGGGGGACACGGGGGCACCAGGACACGGCGACGCGGGGACATGGGGACACCAGGACGCAGGAACATGGGGACTTGTGGACACTGGGATATGAAGACACCTGGACATGAGGACATGGGGACACTGGGTTACCAGGACATCGGGATACTGGGACACAGGGACATGGGTACTTTTAGACACCAAGACACCAGAATAAAGCACAGTAGGACACCGTGACATGGGGACATCGAGCTGTGGGGACACTGGCACACCAGGACACTGAGACACAGGGACAGTGGGACACTGGGACACGGGGCCGTGTGGGGCAGCAGCTTCCAGGCACAGCCCAGCCTCCCTGGCTTCCAGTGGCCTCCCTGCCATCCTGGCCCAGCCTCATCCTCTTCCCGGGCTAGTTCCAGTACCAGCCCCAGGCCAGCCCTAGGCCCAATCCCAGTCTAACCCTAATCTCTATCCAATCCCAGCTCTAGTCTCTGTCATAGTCCTAGTTCCTGTCCCACTCCCAGTCCTGTCCTGTCCCAGTCTCAGCCCAGACCTCATCTAGTCCCTGTCCCATCCAGTTGTGGTCCCAGTCTAGTCACAGCCCCAGTTAAATCCTAATCCCAATCCCCTTTCCTGTCCAGTCCCAGTCCAGTCTGGTCCCAGTACCAGTGTCCATCCAGTCCAAATCTCAGTTCCAGTTCAGTCCAGTCCAAGTCTCAGTCCCGGTCCCAGTTCACACTCCAGCCCTAGTCCACTTCCAGACCAGTCCAGCTCCTTCAGAGTCCAGTGCAATCCCAACCCAGTCCCAGTCCTGGTCCCAGCTGAGACCAGTCCCAGTCCAGGCAGGGTCCCAGCGCTGTCCCAGTCCGGACCAGTCCCAGTCCAGGCAGGGTCCCAGCGCTGTCCCAGTCCAGACCAGTCCCAGTCCAGGCAGGGTCCCAGCGCTGTCCCAGTCCAGACCAGCCCCAGTCCAGGCAGGGTCTCAGCGCTGTCCCAGTCCAGACCAGTCCCAGTCTAGGCAGAGTCTCAGCGCTGTCCCAGTCCAGACCAGTCCCAGTCCAGGCAGGGTCTCAGTGCTGTCCCAGTCCAGACCAGCCCTGTCCAGGCAGGGTCCCAGCGCTGTCCCAGTCCGGACCAGTCCCAGTCCAGGCAGGGTCTCAGCACTGCCCCAGTCCAGACCAGTCCCAGTCCAGGCAGGGTCTCAGTGCTGTCCCAGCCTCAGACCAGTCCCAGTCCAGGCAGGGTCCCAGCGCTGTCCCAGTCCAGACCAGTCCCAGTCCAGGCAGGGTCCCAGCGCTGTTCCAGTCCAGACCAGTCCCAGTCCAGGCAGGGTCTCAGTGCTGTTCCAGTCCGGACCATTCCCAGTCCCAGCCACGGTTCTGGTCCCAGTGCCGATCCCAGTCCCACGTGAGCCCAATCCAGTTGTGTTCCGGCCCTGGTGTCAGTCCCTGTCAGAGCCCCGTCCAGCCCCAAGTCCCAGTGCCAGCTCCGCGCCGTTCCGGCCCGGTCCCGGTCTCAGTCCCGAGCCCGGCGCTGGCCGGGATGCTCCCGGTCTCTGTCCCAGGTGCTGAAAATGGCTCCGGCCCCGGGGCCGCGACCGCGGGGACCGGCCGGGATGACCGGACCCGACCGGACCCGAATAGACCGACGGAACCAGCCGGTCCGACCGGGCTGAGTGTGCCAACCGGACCCGACCGGATCCGAGCAGTCCCGACCCGACCGGCTGGACCGACCGGCTGCGAGCGGCTTCCAGTGGCCACGAACGAACCGAACGGACCCGACCGGACCGACTGGGAGCCGAACGGACCCGAACGGACCCGAACGGACCGACTGGGACCGACCACCCCCGAATGGACCGACCGGACACAAATGGATCCACTGGACTGACCACACCGACCGAATCCGACCAAACGTGACCGGACAGAGCAGAACGAGCGGGGCTCAGCCGAGCCGGGCTGGGGTATGGTGGTACGGGGGGGTCTGTGGGGTACCGGGGGGCTGCGGGGTGTGGGAAGACTGTGGAGTGCAGGGGGACTGTGGGGTACGGGGGGCTGTGGGGTACGGGGGGGCTGTGGGGTGCGGGGGGGCTCTGGGGCTGGACGAGACCGTGGCACAGAGGAGGCTGTGGATTTGGAGGGGCTGTGGGGCGGCGGGAGCTGGGGGGTGTCAAGGCCTGCCCCTCGTCACCCCCGCCTGCCCCGCGGCCGAGTCCCGCCCCGGGCACGGCGGACGGTCGGGTCTGTCCCTCCCCACGGCCCGCGGGGGCGGGGAGCACCGCGGGGCGGGGGCGGCCACCCGGCATCCCCCCCGACGGGGCGATGGAACCCCCCTCCGTGTCCCCCGGGGGTCCCTGCGGCGCCCCCCGGCCCGGCTGTGCCCCCCGTGCCATGCCTCGGTCCCGCCCCGCGCCTCCCGGTGCCCCCGCCCCGCTCCCCCCCCGCAGGAAGGAACCGCCGGCCCGGCACCGGGCGCGGTTTCCCGTCGCTGCGTGAGCTGCGGGCTGAGCCCCTCCTCGACCTCCGGAGGGACTCACCCGCCGCCACCCGGGGGACCCCGCACGCCCCGCCAATCCCCCGCACCCCAAGAGCGCCCCCGTCCCGGACTCCCGGCCCCGCGACCCCCGCCCCACTCCGGGGTCACCGTAAGACCCTCCCCGCCGGCAGCTGGGGTGAACCCCCACCCCGCGCGGTTCGCGGGGTGCCCCGGGAGGGTCGCGGGGTGCACCCCCCCTGCCTGGTTCCCCCAGGGGTGCTGACCTGGGGTCCCCGGCAGCGCCCAGCGCGTCAATGGCCGGAACTGGGTGGAAGCAGCGGGAAATGGGGGGGGTCCCGCAGGACATCCGCCCCACGGCCGGGGGTCTGGGGGCGGTCCGGGACCCCCCCGGGGCATCCAATCACCCGGTGAAAAGGTGTGGGGGCGTACAGTGTCCTGTGGCCAGGATGGGGGTCCCTGCCACCACCGCGGCCCCCCAGGTGCTGTGTGTCCCCCATGAGGGTTGTGTCCTCCCTCTGGGTGCCATCGCTGTGTCCCCAGGGTGCCATGTCCCCGTGGGTGCCACGTCCTCCTCAGTGCTGTGTCCCCCCAGGTGCCGTGTGCCCCCCTCTGGCTGCCATGCGTGCCCCCCAGCGCCATATATCCCCCCCAGTTCCCTGTCCCCCCCCAGGGCTGTGTCCCACCCGGGTGTCATGTGTGTTCCCAAGTCCCCCCACGGGCCATGTCCCCTCCACGAGTGTCCCCCTCTCTGGGTGCCATCGCTCCCTCCCCACGGCCACAGGCGGGGGGCCGGGGGCAGACTGGGTTCCACTCCCCGCGCTGGGGTCCCCGGTGTGTCCCACGCCGCGTGGCGGTGGCGGTGGCGGCGGAGGTGGCGGCGGAGGTGGCGGTGCCCATTGTGTGCGGGGCGGGGGCGTCGCGGCCTCGTCACCACTTCCCCGGGCAGTAGGAAGCGGGAAGCGGCCGCTCCCGGCTCAGTGGGGCCGCGATGGGGAACCTGCCGGGGGTCCTGCCCGGAGCCCCCCGCGCCTGCCCCGGCCTCGGCCTCTGCTCGCGCCCGCGCGGCCCCGCGCCCGAGGACCCCCCTGTCACCGCTGCCCCTGCCGCTGTCACCGAGCCCCCCAGGTGGGTGCCCAGGTGGGACGGACGGGCTGGGATGGGGAGGAATGGGGTGGAAAGGACGGACGGGGC
>NW_024499217.1:108411-115062 GCF_017590055.1 Onychostruthus taczanowskii
GGGGCCTCCCCCGCCGCGACCCGGGGGACCCCGCACGCCCCGCCAACCCCCCGCACCCCAAGAGCGCCCCCGTCCCGGACTCCCGGCCCCGCGACCCCCGCCCCACTCCGGGGTCACCGTAAGACCCTCCCCGCCGGCAGCTGGGGTGAACCCCCACCCCGCGCGGTTCGCGGGGTGCCCCGGGAGGGTCGCGGGGTGCACCCCCCCTGCCTGGTTCCCCCAGGGGTGCTGACCTGGGGTCCCCGGCAGCGCCCAGCGCGTCAATGGCCGGAACTGGGTGGAAGCAGCGGGAAATGGGGGGGGTCCCGCAGGACATCCGCCCCACGGCCGGGGGTCTGGGGGCGGTCCGGGACCCCCCCGGGGCATCCAGTCACCCGGTGAAAAAATATGGGGGCGTACAGTGTCCTGTGGCTAGGATGGGGGTCCCTGCCACCACCGCGGCCCCCCAGGTGCTGTGTGTCCCCCATGAGGGTTGTGTCCTCCCTCTGGGTGCCATCGCTGTGTCCCCAGGGTGCCATGTCCACCCCAGTGCCATGTGTATGTTCCCCTGGCGCCGCGTGTGTCCCCCCGGTCCCATGTCCCCGTGGGTGCCACGTCCTCTTCAGTGCTGTGTCCCCCCAGGTGCCGTGTGCCCCCCTCTGGCTGCCATGCGTGCCCCCCAGTGACATATATCCCCCCCAGTTCCCTGTCCCCCCCAGGGCTGTGTCCCACCCGGGTGTCATGTGTGTTCCCAAGTCCCCCCACGGGCCATGTCCCCTCCACGAGTGTCCCCCTCTCTGGGTGCCATCGCTCCCTCCCCACGGCCACACGCCGGGGGCCGGGGGCAGACTGGGTTCCACTCCCCGCGCTGGGGTCCCCGGTGTGTCCCACGCCGCGTGGCGGTGGCGGTGGCGGCGGAGGTGGCGGTGCCCATTGTGTGCGGGGCGGGGGCGTCGCGGCCTCGTCACCACTTCCCCGGGCAGTAGGAAGCGGGAAGCGGCCGCTCCCGGCTCAGTGGGGCCGCGATGGGGAACCTGCCGGGGGTCCTGCCCGGAGCCCCCCGCGCCTGCCCCGGCCTCGGCCTCTGCTCGCGCCCGCGCGGCCCCGCGCCCGAGGACCCCCCTGTCACCGCTGCCCCTGCCGCTGTCACCGAGCCCCCCAGGTGGGTGCCCAGGTGGGACGGACGGGCTGGGATGGGGAGGAATGGGGTGGAAAGGACGGACGGGGCTCCGGGGCACGGGCACTCACCTGCCGCGGCTCCGAGCCTCGTCGGGGACCCCCTCCTCGCTCGCGGGGACGTTCGCACATGGCCCGAGTCCACCGGAGACGTGTCCCCGCCGCGGAGGTGTCCCCGCCGTGGAGGTGTCCCCGCCGTGGAGGTGTCCCCGCCGCGGAGGTGTCCCCACCGTGGAGGTGTCCCCCCGGGGTGGCTCGCGGGGGGCACTGGGGCACAGCACGGAGCCCGCCGGCAGAGAGCCCTGTGCCCGCTGCCCGTGGCGTGGTGACAGTGTCTCCTGTCCCACGGCGCGGCCCCCGCAGCCCACGGGACCCACCGGGGTGCTCTGGGCCGAGCGGCATCGGGGGGCACATAGGGGACATACGGGGAGGGGTCTGCGGGGATGGAGGCGCGGGGACCCCGCACCTCGGAGGGGCTCGGAAGGGACCCGTGTCCTCCCCCCGCGGTGGCCCGGAGCCCGCTCTGACTCATGGCCATTGTTCACACTCACACGAGGGCCAGGAACGCCCCGCGCCCCCTCCATCCTGACCCCTCCACTCCTGACCCCACGGACACTCAGCCCCCACACCTTGTCCCCCCATTCCCTGACGTCCCGGCTCAGCCCCCCATCCCCTGTTTCCCTTGTCCCCCAGCATCCCTTGACGACCCCAGCCTCTGCCCCCCACTCTGAGCCTCCCGCTCCTCTGAGCCCCCCCATCCCCTGCCGCTCCCCATCCCCGGGGTGCATCCGGGGGCTCGGGACCCCCCGGCCCCCAGCAGCACCAGATGTTGGGGAAGCCCCCGGGCCCCCCCGCTGTCCCGCACAGCCCGGCCCTGCTCCCCCCCACCCTGAGCCCTCCTGTCGCCACCCCCGGACGGGTCCCGCACCCGAGGGGCCCCGGTGTCCGAGCCGCGGGAGAAAGTGCCGAGGGGGCACGCGTTTCTCTCCAAGTCCCCCGGGACCCCCGGCTGGCCCCCCCGTGCCCGGGCAGGTCTCAGGGGTGCCCCGTGTCACCCCCCAGCTCGGCGCCCTCTTCCCCGGCGGAGCCGCCGCGCTTCGCCCGCCTGAAGAACTGGGAGACGGGGAGCATCAGCTACGACACGCTCTGCGCCACGGCCGGGCAGGTCCGGGGCACGGGCACACCCCCCCAGCGGGCACGGGCACCCCCACAGCGGGCACGGGCACCCCGGGGCACCCACAGCCCAGCCCCGGCCCTGCCCGGGCACCCCGCGGCCCCATTGCACCCCACAGCCTGGACCTCCCCTGTGCCGAGGCACCCCACAGCCGCACCCCTGCCCAAAACCCCACCTCCATATCCCTATCCCTGTCCTGGGACACCCCAAAACCCCACCCCTGCCGCAGAGCACCCCCAGCCCCATCCCTGCCTAGAGCACTCCACATCCCCCCCCCTGCACCCCGGGGTACCCCCACGGCTCCTGACATGCCCTGGGGTGCCCCATATCCCCACCTCTCCCCCGGAGTACACCCAGATCCCCCATCCCTGCCCTGGCACATCCCACAGCCCCCATCCGTGCCCCAGAGCACCCCGCTGTCGCTGCTTGGCCCCCCCTACCCCCTACCTGCCCGTGTCTGGGGGGGCTGGGGGGGGTGGTCCCGCTGTCTGCGGGTGCTGAGGGTGCCCCTGCAGGGAGAACTCCCCGGCACACACGCAGCGGCTGCGGGAGGTGGCCGCAGACATCGCGGCGTCGGGCTCGTACCGGCTGCGGGAGCCCGAGCTGGCCTTCGGAGCCAAGCAGGCCTGGCGGAACGCGGCGCGCTGCGTCGGCCGCATCCAGTGGAACAAGCTGCAGGTGCGGCCCCCTCGGGACCCCCGCCCACCACAGCCCGCGGGGACACACCTCAGACTGCTGGGGACAGCGACCCAAAGGCAGCCCGGGCCACCCCACAGGAGCCCCACCCCACCCCCATGGCCACCCCACACCGCGGGGACCCTCATCCCGTGTCCCGTGTCCTGGGGGGACCCCCGCCCCACGGCACAGAGACCCTGCCTCGCACATGTAGCAGGGGGAGCCAGGGGACCCTGACTCACGGCACCCCGTCCCGCGCGACCCCGCTTCCACAGGGAACTCCCACCCCAACAAAGACCCCACGCCGCCCCCGCCCCGTGGGGACCCCGTCCCCAAGGACCCCCGGCCCGCAGATTCCCCCGGGGGCTCCCATCCCAGCTGCCCCGCACTCACGCTGTCCCCCGCAGGTGTTTGATGCCCGGGACTGCGCGGGGCTGGGGGAGATGTTCAGCCTCCTCTGCTCGCACATCCAGTTCGCCACCAACCGCGGCAACATCCGGTGAGAATCCCCCCGGCGCCCCCCGACCCCCGCGGCCGCAGGGTGTCCTGACGGCCCTCCCCGGCCCCCCCAGGTCGGCCATCACCATCTTCCCCCCGCGGGCTCCGGGGCGCGGCGATTTCCGCATCTGGAACCCGCAGCTGATCCGCTACGCGGGCTATCGGCAGCCCGACGGCTCCGTGCGGGGCGACCCTGCCAATGTGGACATCACCGAGGTGGGGCACCCCTGCACCCCCAGGCCCCCTCACCGCCTCCCCGCCCCTCCTCGCTTCCCTCTCCATCCCCACCTCAGTCTCCAACACGGCTGGACCCCCGGGGGGGGCCGCTTCGACGTGCTGCCGCTGCTGCTGCAGAGCCCCGACGAGTCCCCCGAGCTCTTCCCGCTGCCCCCGGAGCTGGTGCTCGAGGTGCCGCTGCACCACCCCACGTGAGTGCGGCTGTGCCCCCGCAATCCCTCTGGCCAAGGGGGGCTCTCCCGTGCCTGGGAGAGCGCCGGGGGTCACCCCTGGGGAGGGTCGGGAGAGGGGAAGGAGCGGGGGATGTAGGCTGGGGAACCGCACCGGGGACAGGGAGCAGCCGTGGGTCCGATCCCATCCCCGGCGGGTACGGGAATGCCGGCGCCTTCCCGGGCTGGGACACTGGGTTGCTGACCCCCTCCTGGGCTGGATCCCGGAATGCTGGGGTGCTGATCCCCCCTGACGGAGCCACGGGTGTGCTGACCCTCCCTGGGTGGGATGCGGGTGGGATGGGGGCTGGCCGCCGGCGCGGGGGGCTGCGGGGCCGGGGTGGGCGTGCGGGTGCGGCCACAGCCCCCGTGCCCCCAGGCTGGAGTGGTTCTCGGAGCTGGGGCTGCGCTGGCACGCCCTGCCGGCCGTGGCCAACCTGCTGCTGGAGATCGGGGGGCTCGAGTTCCCCGCGGCGCCCTTCAACGGCTGGTACATGGGCACCGAGATCGGCTCCCGCAACCTCTGCGACCGCCACCGCTACGACGTGCTGCCCGTGAGCCCCCGGCACCGCGGGGCCGCGCTGGGACCCCCGGGATCGCACTGGGACCCCGGGACTGCACTGGGACCCCGGGACTGCACTGGGACCCCGGGACTGCACTGGGACCCCCGGGATCACACTGGGACCCCACAGGGACCCCCGGGGCTGCACAGGGACCCCACAGGGACCCCCGGGGCTGCACTGGGACCCCCGGGGCTGCACTGGGACCCAAGAAACCGCTATGGGACTGCACTTGGGTCCCCCCAGGACCCCTCCTGGGAGCGCCCTGGTAGCCCCCAATATTTCCCTTGGGACCCACACTGGCCCACCCCGGGAGCCCCCCAGCAACCCCCACTGGGACCACTCTGGGACCCCCTCCAGGCCCATCCAGAGACCCTCATCAGAACCCCCGAGACCCCTGCCAGGACCATGCTCGGATCATTCCCGGAACCTCCCCCAGAATTCCCCCCGGGAGCCCTCTGGCACCCCAAACAGGACACCACAAGGGTCCCATCGGGGACCCCTCGGGGACCCCCGGCCCACCGGGCCCTGCTGCCCCCCGCAGGAGGTGGCCCGGCGCATGGGGCTGGACACGGGCAGCAGCTCGTCCCTCTGGAAGGACCGGGCGGCTGTGGAGGTGAACGTGGCCGTGCTGCACAGCTTCCAGGTGGGACCCCTGTGGGCCCCCCAGCGCCGGGACCCCCACACTGCTGGGGTCCCCCTCGTGGGAGCTCCCCACGGCTGGACACTCTCAGCGCTGGAGCCCCACAGTGCCGGGCCTCGGGCACCCCCACATCCCTGCGCCCCCCTCCTCCCCGCGTTGCCATGCCCCTGTCCCCGCAGGTGGCCCAGGTGACCATCGTGGACCACCACGCGGCCACCGAGTCCTTCATGAAGCACCTGGCGGCCGAGGGGCGGGCGCGGGGCGGGTGTCCCGCGGACTGGGCCTGGATCGTGCCCCCGCTCTCGGGCAGTCTCACACCGGTGTTCCACCAGGAGATGGTCAACTACCACCTGAGCCCCACCTTCCGCTACCAGGTGGGACCCCTGCCCCACAGATCCTGCCCCACAGCCCCTGCTGCTGCCGGGCGTGGGCTTGCACCCACAGACCCTCCGTGCCCCATGGCTGCCCAGCCCCTGTGCCCCCTGCCAGGCTGGAGGTGCAGCCCCAGGGCACTGAGACCCTCGGTCAGCTGGCGCTGAGCCCCCTGGACCCCCCAGGACTTTCTGGGACTGCCCTGGGCGCTGCTGATCCCTGCGGGACCCCCAACCCTCTGCATCACCCCACAGCAGCCCCTGAACATCCCCTGGGATGCTCCAGCACCCAGTGGGGCTCTCCCCACCCCCGTGGGGGCCTTCCAGCCCCCACCAGCCCCCCAGGGCTCCCCATGACCCCCAGTTCACATGCTGGTACCAGGTGGGTCTGGCCCCACAGACCCCCCGACCCCTCTTCCTCACAGCCAAACCCCTGCTCCCCCGTCCCACACACTCCCAACCCTCTCACCTCACAACTGCCCCCTGCACCACAACCGCCCCCTCCTGCCCCACAGCCCGACGCCTGGAAGGTTTACGTGTCCAAAGGCACCACTGTCACCCGGAGGAAGACCTTCAAGGAAGTGGCCAAGTAGGTGAACCCCCCGATCCCGGGGATCCCGTGGCAGTTCTGGGGTCCCCGGGAATGCCGTGCTGACCCCACGGTGCCCTGGGGACCCCACAGCGCTGTTAAGATCTCGGCCAAGCTCATGGGACACGTGATGGCGCGGCGGGTCAAGGCCACCATCCTCTACGGCACGGAGACCGGGAAATCACGGACCTACGCCTGGAACCTGTGCCAGCTCTTCCGCCGCGCCTTCGACCCCAAGGTCTGCAGGAGAAAGGGGCAGAGTTCCCCTCGCCCACCTCCCCCAAAGGCCCTGTGGCTGGATTTGGGTGAGGGGAGGTTCAGGTCTGCGGGGGGATCCTAATCCTGGGATTCCATGAAGGTGCTGTGCATGGATGAGTATGACGTGGTGGCCCTGGAGCATGAGACCCTGGTCTTGGTGGTCACCAGCACATTTGGGAATGGGGACCCTCCAGAATGTGCTGAGGTAGGGATGGGATGGGATGGGATGGGGATGGGATGGGATGGGATGGGATGGGATGGGGATGGGATGGGGATGGGATG
>NW_024499217.1:115279-116198 GCF_017590055.1 Onychostruthus taczanowskii
GGATGGGATGGGATGGGATGGGATGGGATGGGATGGGATGGGATGGGGATAAGGATGAGGATGAGGATGGGGATGTGAAGGGGATGGGATGGGATTGAGGCTGGAGATGGAATAGAGCTGGGGATGGAGGTGGGATGGGGGTGGGGATGGGGTGTGCGGGTGACACTCTGCCCCCACAGAGCTTCTCCAAGGCCCTGATGGAGATGACATCGCCCTACACTGGCACCTCCCAGGCGGAGCCGCCCATGTGAGCACCCCGGGGGTCCTGGGGGTCCCTGCAGGGCCCGAGGCAGCCCCCCTGACCCCTCTCGCCCTCCTAAACCCCCAGGAGCTACAAGCTGCGGTTCAACAGCGTCTCCCAGTCCGACCAGCTCGTGTCCTCCTGGAAGAAGAAGCGGCGGCAGCTGAGCAACACAGACAGTGCGGGAACCTTGGGAGCCCTGCGGTACCGAGGCCACGGGATGGGCACGGGATGGGCACGGGATGGGCACGGGATGGGCATGGGATGGGCACAGGATGGGCACAGGATGGGCACTGGGATGGGCACGGGATGGGCACGGGATGGGCACAGGATGGGCACTGGGATGGGCACTGGGATGGGCACGGGATGGGCACAGGATGGGCACGGGATGGGCACGGGATGGGCACAGGATGGGCATGGGATGGGCATGGGATGGGCATGGGATGGGCACGGGATGGGCATGGGATGGGCATGGGATGGGCACGGGATGGGCACAGGATGGCCATGGGATGGGCACTGGGATGGGCATGGGATGGGCACGGGATAGGCACGGGATGGGCAAGGGATGGGCATGGGATGGGCACGGACACAGGGATGGGCACAGGATGGGCACGGGATGGGCACGGGATGGGCACGGGATGGGCACAGGATGGGCACGGGATGGGCATGGGATGGGCA
>NW_024499217.1:117541-123814 GCF_017590055.1 Onychostruthus taczanowskii
TGGGATGGGCACTGGGATGGGCACTGGGATGGGCACTGGGATGGGCACGGGATGGGCACGGGATGGGCACGGACACAGGGATAGGCATGGCCACGGGGATGGGCATGGGATGGGCACAGGATGGGCACGGGATGGGCACTGGGATGGGCATGGGATGGGCACGGACACCGGGATGGGCACGGACACAGGGATGGGCACAGGATGGGCACGGGATGGGCACTGGGATGGGCATGGGATGGGCACAGAATGGGCATGGGATGGGCACGGACACAGGGATGGGCACGGACACAGGGATGGGCATGGCCATGGGGATGGGCACGGGATGGGCACAGGATGGGCACGGACACAGGAATGGCACGGACACAGGGATGGGCATGGGATGGGCAAGGGATGGGCACAGGATGGGCACGGGATGGGCACGGGATGGGCACGGACACAGGGATAGGCACAGACACAGGGATGGGCATGGCCACGGGGATGGGCACAGGATGAGCTCCTCGGCCTGGGCACGTCGGGAGTGCTGCAGTACCCGGGCCACAGGGATGGGCACAGCCAGGGATCAGGGATGGGGACGGGCCCCTTGCCTGGGCACGCTGCCCTGCCCCGCACTGGGCTCTCACCGCACCGGCAGCTCCAGCCCCCTGCCCTGCGGATGTGGGTGGGGACAGGAGCTGCCCGAGGGGCCCCCGTGACCCCCCATGGAATGGCCTGATAATGGCCAGGCCCCTCTGACTTTGGGGATCCCCCCAGTGCACCCCCGCCCAGGCCGGTGGTGTTCGGGCTGGGGTCCCGGGCGTACCCCCACACCCCTGGGGACCCCAACCCCCCACTCCCGCCCAGGTTCGCGGTGTTCGGGCTGGGGTCCCGGGCGTACCCCCACTTCTGCGCCTTCGCGCGGGCCGTGGACACGCGGCTGGAGGAGCTGGGCGGGGAGCGGGTGCTGCCCCTGGGCGAGGGCGACGAGCTGTGCGCCCAGGAGGAGTCGTTCCGCACCTGGGCACGCCAGGTGTTCCAGGTACGGGGGCTGGGGGCCCTCAGGAGCCGCCCTGCACCGGGGCGCCCCTGCTCCTCCGGGTACCGGGGCGGGGGGCACCCACAGGCCCCCCCCCGCTTGGCGCCCACCGCCCCCCCGTACCCCCAGGCTGCCTGCGAGACATTCTGCGTGGGGGACGGGGCGGGGGGCGCCGAGGAGCTGTTCGCCCCGCCGCAGGGCTGGAAGCGCCAGAGGCACCGGCTGGTGCCGCAGCCCCAGGCCACCGAGACTCTGGCCGGTACCGACTCCTCCGGGACCCCCAAACCCTGCGGGACCCCCGACTCCCCGTGTCACCCCCGCCTCTCACCGACCCCTGCCCCGTGGCCTCGCCGGGACACCCCACAGCACCCCCCGAGCACCCTGTGGATCCCCTCACACCCCATAGCTCTGTGGGGTCAGCCCCCCAGGGACTCCTCCAGCCCCCTCACGACCTCCCCAAGACCCTTTGGTTCCCCCCAGCCTTCTCCTCACCCCACGACTCCCAGCCCCCCTTCCCCTCCGTGTCCCCCCAAACCCCTGTTTCCTCCCAGCCCCTCCGTGTCCCCTCATCGCCATCCAGTCCCTCCAGTCCCGCTGTGTGCCCCAGCCCTACATGTACCCCTGTGTCCCCTCGTGTCCCACGGTGTCCCCAGACCCCGTGCCCTCCTCACCCCCCGTGTCCCCCAGCCCCTCCGTACCTTCCCGCGCGCCCCATGCCCCCCCCTCCCCCCCGGCCCCCCCCCCCCCCCCCGCCCCTCCCGCTCCAATCCCTCCCAACAGGGGGGTGGTGGAGAAGCCACCGGTACCGGAGGGGGTCCCGCGGGAAGATGGGGAGGGGCTGAGGCTTGGAAAGAGAAAGGGAAAGGTTGGAAAGGGAAGAAGTTGGGGCAGAGGAAGAGAGAGGAAGAGGCTGGGGAAAGGAACGGGAAGGGACTGAGGAAGAGGAAGACAAAGGGGTTAGGACTTGGGGCGGCGGGAGGGGAAGGAAGAAGAGGGGAGGAAGAAGGACAGGAGGAAGGGCCCGGGGAAGGAAACGGGACAGAGCTGAGCGCCACAATCCCCCCATCCGCAGGCGGGTCCAGCCCCGGGCCCCGCTGGGTGCTGCAGTCCCGGCTGCCCCCCTGCACCCTGGCCCAGGCTCTCACCTTCTACCTGGACGTGGCGGCGCCGCCGAGCCCGCAGTTCCTGCAGCTCCTGGGCTCGCTGGCCCGGGACCCCGCCGAGCGGGAGCGGCTCCAGCGCCTGGCGCAGGTGAGGGGGTGGGGGACACCCCCAGAGAGAGGCGGGGATACCGCGGTGCCCACTCCCCCCATCTGGCTGCCACACTGGGCTGCTGGGATGCCAGCTCCCCTGCAGTCGGGACGCTGGGATGCTGATCCTGATTCTGGGGCGCTGATCCGCCGCCTCGTGGGGTACCGGGATGCTGCCCCCCACCCCGGGCTGGTGCCAGGCACCGGGGGTCCCCGGGGGCCGAGTGCGGGGTCCCCGCTGTGGCAGCCGTGTGCCCGCAGGACGCGCGGCTGTACGAGGAGTGGAAGTGGTTCCGGTGCCCGACGCTGCCGGAGGTGCTGGCCGAGTTCCCGTCCGTGGCTCTGCCGGCCGCGCTGCTGCTCTCCCAGCTCCCGCTGCTCCAGCCCCGCTACTACTCCATCAGCTCCGCGCCCGCCGCCCACCCGGGCGAGATCCACCTCACCGTGGCCGTCGTCACCTACCACAGCGAGAGTGAGCGGCGGGACGGGCACGGGCGGTGGGGCACCCCCGGGGCACCCCCGGGGCTCCAGGGCACCTCAGCTCCTCTCCGGGACACCTCCAGTGTCCCCAGAGCGCCTTCAAATCTCCTGCCCGGGCACAGAGAGTGCCCAGCTTCTGCGGGGGGCTCTGCGAGGGGCTGCCTCTCCGCCGCGGCCCCACCGGTCCCCTCTGGTCCCCACAGACGGGCAGGGTCCCCTCCACTACGGCGTCTGCTCCTCGTGGCTGGCGCGGCTGCAGCCGGGGGACACAGTGCCAGCCTTCATCCGGGGGTAAGGGGTCACTGTCCTGCAGCCAGTCCCCTGCCTCCCTCTCTGTCCCCGTGCCTCCATCCCTGTCCCCTGCCTGCCCTCCCTGTCCCCGTGCCTCCATCCCTGTCCCCTGCCTGCCCTCCCTGTCCCCTGCCTGCCATCCCTGTCCCCGTGCCTCCATCCCTGTCCCCTCCCTGTCCCCTGCCTGCCCTCCCTGTCCCCTGCCTGCCATCCCTGTCCCCGTGCCTCCATCCCTGTCCCCGTGCCTCCATCCCTGTCCCCTCCCTGTCCCCTGCCTGCCCTCCTTGTCCCCTGCCTGCCATCCCTGTCCCCGTGCCTCCATCCCTGTCCCCTCCCTGTCCCCTGCCTGCCCCCTCTCTGTCCCCAGCGAGTTCCGTTTCACGGCCGATGTCCCCGTGTGGCTGGATTACCGCGGCAAGCGCGTCACCATGGAGCAGGTGACAGCGGTGACACGGGTGACAGGGGTGACAGAGGGTGACACGGGTGACGGGGTGACACAGGGTGACAGGGGTGACACGGGGTGACACGGGTGACAGAGGGTGACAGCGGTGACACGGGGTGACACGGGTGACAGGGGTGATGGGTGATGGGGTGACACAGGGTGACACAGGGTGACAGGGGTGACATGGGGTGACACGGGGTGACACGGGTGACAGGGGTGATGGGTGATGGGGTGACACAGGGTGACACAGGGTGACAGGGGTGACACGGGGTGACACGGGTGACAGAGGGTGACAGCGGTGACACGGGGTGACACGGGTGACAGGGGTGATGGGTGATGGGGTGACAGGGGTGACGGTGACACAGAGTGACAGGGGGGACACCCCACTGCCACATCCCCCAGTGCCACTGTGCCCCGATGGCCCCGTGGTGTCCCCTCTCTGTCCCCGCTGTCCCCGTGCCCCAGTGACACTGTCCCCTCCTGTCCCCCCTGTCCCCCCTGTCCCCCCTGTCCCCTCACTGTCCCCTCACTGTCCCCCCCTGTCCCCTCACTGTCCCCTCAGTGTCACTCACTGTCCCCTCAGTGTCACTCAGTGTCCCCTCAGTGTCCCCTCAGTGTCCCCTCCCCTGCCTGCCCTCCCTGTCCCCGTGCCTCCATCCCTGTCCCCTCCCTGTCCCCTGCCTGCCCTCCCTGTCCCCGTGCCTCCATCCCTGTCCCCTCCCTGTCCCCTGCCTGCCCTCCCTGTCCCCGTGCCTCCATCCCTGTCCCCTCCCTGTCCCCTGCCTGCCCTCCCTGTCCCCTGCCTGCCATCCCTGTCCCCGTGCCTCCATCCCTGTCCCTGCCCTCCCTGTCCCCTGCCTGCCATCCCTGCCTGTCCCCCTCAACTGCTCCCCTGCACGTCCCAGCCTACCCCCCACACGCCCAGCCTCCCCCCGCCCCATTTCCCGACCTCCCCAGCCGGGGCTGGTCTGAAGCCCCCCCGGGTGACCCCCGACTGCTGCAGGGCCCCCTCGTTCCGGCTGCCGCCCGCCCCCGACACGCCCTGCATCCTCGTGGGCCCCGGCACCGGCGTGGCGCCCTTCCGCAGCTTCTGGCAGCACCGGCTGCAGCTGCTGCGCGCCGGAGGTGGGACAGGGACACGGGGACACGGGGACACGGGGACACGGGGGGCTGGGGCAGGGTACAGGGCCACGGGAGCCCGGGAGAAGGGGATGGAGAAACAGTGACGTGGGGGTGGGGACGGCGGGACAGGTGGTTGGGAGGATGTGGGGACAGGGACCTGGGGATGGAAGGGATGGGGGTGTGGGGGACATGGGCACAGGAGCATGGTGGCACTGCGATGGAGGACGAGAGACGTGGTGACAGTGACAAAGGGGGTGTGGAGACACGGGGAAGGGGATGGAGACTGGGCACGTGGGGACACGGGGGGCTGCAGGACAGGGGACAGCGGGGCTGTGGGGACACAAGGACACTGTCCCCTGCAGGCGGCCCGCTGGGCCCCATGGTGCTGGTGTTCGGCTGCCGCTCCTCCGCCCTGGACCACATCTACCGCGAGGAGATGGAGCAGGCGCGGCAGCAGGGCGCCCTCAGCCAGGTGCTCACCGCCTTCTCCCGCGAGCCCGGCAGCCCCAAGGTGCGACAGGGACAGCCGTGTGGCACGGGGGGGGACGGAATGGGGACAGCTGGGATGGGCGTGGAGCTGGGGACACGGACAAGGTGAGGGTGGAAACGGAGGGGACGGGTGGCACAGAGCTGGAGGCGAGGGGCTGGGGACACGGACAAGGACAGGGGCAGCACACAGGGGGTCGGGGCGGGGATGGGGAGCCGGGCACAGGGTGGGTGGGCGCAGCACGCCACGGTCCCTGTGTGTCCCCAGACGTACGTGCAGGACGTGCTGCGGGCACAGCTGGCAGCCGAGGTGCACCAGGTGCTCTGCCAGCGCGGGGGCCACATGTACGTGTGCGGGGACGTCACCATGGCCACCGAGGTGCTGCAGACCGTGCAGCACATCCTGGCCCAGGAGGGCGACATGACGCTGGGCCAGGCGGGGGACGTCATCAGCGAGCTGAGGGTAAGGGCTGGCACCCGGGACACCACGGGGACACACGCGTGGCACCGCGGGGGTGGCGGCCCCGGCCCTGACAGCTGTCCCGCAGGACAAGAACCGCTACCACGAGGACATCTTCGGGCTGACGTTCCGCACGCAGGAGGTGGCCCTGCGCATCCGCAGCCAGTCCTTCTCCCTGCAGGAGCGGCGCCCCCCGGGCCCCGCCCGCTGAGCGGGGACACGGCGACAGCGGGGACAGGGGCTCCCCGTGGCTGTGCCCCCCGTCCCGCCACCCCCCAGTAAAGGTTTAGTTTTGATACCCCCGGCCCGACACCTCGGCTCCTGCGGTGGCACTGGGGACACGGGAGGTGGCACAGGGAAGGATGTGTGACACCGCGGGGGGGCACCTGGCCACGCTCCAGCCACGAGGGGTGGGAAACGGGGGGCACAAGGACACAGCCTGTGGCTCTGAGGGGTGGGAAACGGGGGGCACAAGGACACAGCCTGTGGCTCTGAGGGGTGGGAAACGGGGGGCACAAGGACACAGCCATGGTCCTGTGGCCCCCACCTGTGTGGCTGCAGGTGAGTGCACCCCCTGCCACCACCACCGCTGCCGCCTGCCCAAAACCCCCAGTGTCACCCCAAACTGCCACGGCCCCACCCATGGCATCGTCCCCCGGGACTCCCAGTGTCACCCCAAACTGCCACGGCCCCACCCATGTGCCCCCCCCCCCCGGCGCCCCAGCCAACC
>NW_024499217.1:123947-131808 GCF_017590055.1 Onychostruthus taczanowskii
CACCCATGTGCCCCCCCCCCGGGACCCCCAGCTCACCCCGGGCACAGCCAGCGGGCACAGCCCCTCTGTAAACCTTTATTTCAGCTGGTGCTCGGGGCACCACGGGGGGCACCAGCCCTGTGCCCCCCAAAAAACAGCACCTGGGGGGGCCCTGGCAGCACCCCTGGCCCTGCACCGTAGTGGGGGCACCAGGGACGCCCCGAGCAGGGGGCTCCTACAGACAGGGCCCCCCTGGCAGCATAGTGGGCACGGCGAGCCCCCCACTGTGCCCCTGGTGGCTCCCCCGGCACCTCCGGGGGGTCTCGGCACAACCAGGACCCTGCAGAGGGAATGGGGTGTCAGCAGGGACCCCGAGCAGGGACCCTGCCACCTGGGGACCCCAACACTGGGCACCCCAGCACACGTGGCAGCCAGCCCCCACTGAACCCCAGCCCCGGGGGTCCCTGTTCCCCAGTCCCGGGGGTCCCTGTTCCCCAGCCCCGGGGGTCTCTGTTCCCCAGCCCCTCCGTGTCCCAGTGTGCCCCTTCCGAGTCCCTGTCCCCTCAGCCCTGGGGGTCTCCATGTCCCCCACCCCCGGGGGTTTCCATGTCCCAGTCCCGGGGGTCCCCGCTCCCCCGTGTCCCCACCCACCGGCGCCGGGCCCGGCTACGTCATCGTCTCCTCTTCCTCCTCCTCTTCCTCCTCGGCCCACCCGCCCAGCGGCATCTCCCGCAGCTGCGAGGCCCGGGCAGCCGAGCCTGGGGGGCACAGGGGGGTCAGGACCTCCAGAACCCCTCTGCCCCGGCTCCAGGCTCAGCCCCGCGGTGGGGGGGGGGCGTCAGCAGTGTCCCCCAGCCCCCGGGACAGCCCCCGGGCTCACCTGTGGTCACGAAGGGGTGTTTGGGTGCCCCCGCGGGCTGGGGGCCGGGGCCCTGCGGCTGCTGCTGCTGCTGCTGGTGGAGCTGGGGGGCAGAGGGGTCAGGGAACAGCTCAGAACGCTCCCACAGGCAGCCAGACCCCCACACTGCTGTTGGAACCCCCCAGCACAGCGGAGCCCCCCGTACTGGCACTCGGAGCCCCCCGTGCCCGGGACACTCCCCAGCCCCCAAGGGGGGCAGAAGGGGCACCATGGGTGACATCAGTGGCCGAGAACGGAGGGTGGGTGTCACCCAGCGGGTCACGGAGGCTGGGGGCAGCCTGGAACGGCACTGGGGACGAGGGACGGGGGACAAGGGACCAGGGCCAGGCAGGGCTCCGGGGGTAAGGCAGAGCACGCAGACCGTGACGCTCTGGTGAGAGACACCAGGGAGCCCCAAGGGACCCGGGGTGCTGTGGGCAGGGGGACCCCGGACGGGCGGGTGACGCACCTGGTGCAGGTAGATGGCGTGAAGGCTCATCTCAGCAGAGGCCACCTCGGCCAGCAGCGCCGAGCGGCTCAGGCTGCGCAGCCGCGACTCACTCAGCGCCGGCCTTGGGGCACGGGGGGCGACACGCGGTGACACCCCCGCCACGGCACCCCTCCTCGCTGTGACACCCCTTCCTCCCCTGCCCCGACACGCCTCCCCCGTCACCCCTCCTCACGACCCGCGCCCCCACCTGTCCTCGGGGTGCTCCGCGGGGCTGTCGGGGGCTCCGCAGGGCGGGGTCCCCAGGGGGGTCCGTAGGGACGCCAGCAGGCTGGCGGTGGCGCTGGCCGTGCCGCAGGGCTGCCCAAAGCGGGGGTCGCGGGCCGCCAGGACACTGGTCACCAGCGCCTCGGGCTGCGGGGACACCGTCAGCGGGGAGACACAAAACATCCCGCAGCGCCCCCGACGCCCCCCCACTCACCGCCAGGGCCGAGCCCTCGGACAGCAGGGACGCGGCCAGCGGCCCCTCGGGCAGCAGGTGCCGCGGGGCGGGCGCGGTGGCCGCGTCGCGGGTCACCTGCGCCTGCAGGTGGCCGAGGAAGCGGCGGGCGGGCGGCGGGCGGGCGGGCGGCGGCGGCCGCCAGCGGGGATTGCTCAGGGCGAAGCGCATCAGCGACAGCTCCGTCTTGCCGTGCTCCGCCTGGCGCTCCGGCGGGGCCTCCGTGTGTCCCTCCGACAGCCACTGCGGGGACAGGGACACGTGGCACACCCCGGCAGGGCGCGCAGGGCCCCGCGACGCCCCGGCCCGGCGCCGTGCCCACCTGGGGGTTGCCGTGGTGGCGCACGTCCAGCTGCGCGAAGGAGCAGATGTCGCCCACGCCCGCCACCTCCACCGTGAAGTTGCGGAAGAAGTCCACGATGTCGAGGGCGCGGGGGGGAAACGCGAAGATGAGGATCAGGGGGGTCACGAGGGGGCTCAGCAGCTCCTCCAGGATGAAAACCTGCAGTGGGGGGGCAGCGGGATTGGGGGGTGTCCCCCGGGCAGAGGTCCCAGATTTGGAAGCGCTGGGGTGGGATGTCCAGGGTGGGGTATCAGGGCAGTAGGTCCTGAGGAGGGGAGTCCTCGGGCAGGGCTGCCCGGGGGGGAGGGATCTCAGCGTGGGGGATCCCAAAGCAGGATGGAGGCGCCTCGAGAGTGGGGAGGCCTGGGGCAGGAGGGTCCCAGTCTGGGGGATCCAGGCTACGGGATCCTGGCACAGGAAGCTCCCACTCCGAGGGGTCCTGGGGGTGGGGGGGTCCCAGGGCAGGGGATTGGGACAGGGGGTCCCAGTGTTGAGGGGTCCAGGCTGGGGATCCTGAGGTGGGGTCCCAGGGCTGGGAAGTCGCAGCATGGGGGGCTCCCAGTCTGTGGGGTGCTGGGACTGGGGAGCTACGGGGAGAGGATGGTCCCAGGGGAGTGGGCGAGGGGGGCTCGGGCAGTGGGGGGCTGCACGCACCGCCTTGTACTGGAAGAGCTGCGCCATCTCTGCTCGTGTCTCGGCGCGGCCGGCGCGGCCCTGCCAGTGCTCGGGCAGGTAATGGACGTGAGCCAGGACCCGCTGCAGCAGCTGCTCCGGGCACCACACCGCGTGCTCGTCCGGGATGAAGGACCTGCAGGGGCACGGGCGGGGTTCCACCGCAGCCCCCCGCTGCCCACCCGGCCCCGCATGGCACAGCGCAGGGTCTGGCCCATACACCCGGCCACGGTGACCACCGCTGCGGCACCCACCTGGCCACCGTGACCACCGCTCTGGCACCCACCTGGTCACCGTGACCACCACTGCGGCACCCACCTGGCCACGGTGACCACCCGCGCGCCCGCCCGCTTCACCTGCGGCCGCAGGCTCCAGGTGTTCTGGAAGAGCGCGGCCGGGCCGCGGAACAGCAGCAGCTCCAGGTTGAACTGCAGGCCGCGCGTGAGGAAGACCACGGGGCCCAGCAGCGGCAGGCGGAAGCGCACGGGCAGCAGGGATTTGTTGACCATGGCCACGGTGTAGTTGCGGAAGCGCAACGCTCCGGCACCCACCTGGCCACGGTGACCACGAGCCCCAGCAGCGTGATGGCCGTCAGGATGTGCTGCACCGTCAGCACGTCCTCGTCGTACACGGTGAGCACGATGAGCACGGCCAGCACGGAGCCAGCGAAGAAGCCGACGTGGCGAGCCAGCACGGCCAGCAGCGGGCTGCTGAAGGAGTCCATGTACTTGGTGGCGGGCGCGTGGCCGCGGCCCAGCCGCGCCCGCAGCTCGTGGCCCAGCTCGTTGAAGTGGCGCAGGTAGTGGCGCGCGTAGAGCGACCAGCGGCGCGCGCCCAGGCTGCCCGGCGCCCGCTTCAGCCCCTCGGCGTAGCTGAAGAAGGCGAGCAGCAGGCGCCAGCCCAGCACGCAGGGGCACAGCGCCAGGTTGGCCGCCCCCAGCAGCACGGCCGCCCGCGCCAGCTCCGTCAGCTCCCGGCGCGGCACGCACAGGGGCTGGCGCCGCTGCAGCGCCAGCAGCCGGGCCTGCACCGACTGCCAGCTGTGGTTACACAGCTCCTCCTGCGGCGACGGCACGGGCATCAGCGCTGGGCACCCGCGGCACGGCCCAGCGCCACTCGGTGCTGGTGTCACCCGGCACGGCACCGGGCACCCGCGGCACCTGAGAGCCCAGCCCGGACCCCGGCTGCCACAGGGGCACCTCACAGCCCAGCCTGGACCCAAGCCCCCCTGGTGGCACCTGAGAGCCCAGCCCAGACCCCAGCCCCCTTGGTGGCACCTGACAGCCCAGCCCGGACCCCAGCCCCCCTGGGGGCACCTGACAGCCCAGCCCGGACCCCAGCCCCCTTGGTGGCACCTGACAGCCCAGCCCACACCCAAGCCCCCCTAGCCTGGACCGCAATCCCCCTAGCCCAGACCCCAGCTCCCCTAGCCCAGACCAGCCCCCCGCAGCCCCCGCCAGCCCCTGGCCCCTCACCGCGGGGATGCCGAGAGCACGGATGTAGAAGCTCCGGATCTCCCAGTAGCCCACGAGGCGCCGGAGCGCCGTGACCAGGCGGCACAGCCAGACTGCGCCCGCCAGCACCAGCAGGAACAGCAGCCACCCGCTGCCACGGAGCCTGCGGGGACATGGGTGTCGCCAGTGCCACCAAGCCCCCCGTGGCCCCCTGCCAACCACCGCCACAGAGCTTGCTAAGGAAACACAGCTGTCACCAGTGCCACTGGGATGCCCCCACAGCTACCCAGTACCAGCAAAATCAGAGCCACCTGCTGACACAGGTGGGGACACAAGTGTCAGCAGGGCCAACAAACCCTTCACAGGCAGCAGCCACCCACTGCCACGAAGCCTGCAGACACACAGGTGTCACCAGCGCCACCAACCGCCTCACAGCCAGCTGCAGTCTCAGAGGCTGCTGGGGACACGGCACCCACAGCACCAGGACCCCATGAGCCACACCAGTGGCACCCTGCCCCCGCAAAGCCACGCTGGTGGCACGGGGACATCTGCATGGCCACGCAGGCGGCAGCGGGAGCCGCAGCCACCGCCGACCCTTGGGGGACACGCGTGTCACCCACACCGCTGGGAGCCCGTGGGTCACCCGCAGCACCGAGAAGACCCCCCCGCAGGGTCCCCGGTGCGCCCTGCCCACCTGCGGGCGCACTGCGGGGCGGGCAGCACGGCGTCGGGCAGCGTCACCTTGGCGCGCTCGGGGACGTGGCTGTGGTTGAGCGGGCGCGTGGCGAACAGCACGTCGTAGTCCACGCAGCACAGCAGGAACGTGCTGAAGGTGACCACGAACAGGAACTGCCTGGGGGGGGGGGACACGGGGGGGGGGTCAGCGGGAGCCCGGTGTCACCGCACGGTGACAGCACGGCGTCGCTTACAGCAGCTCGAGGACGTCCGAGAGCAGGACGCAGGCAAAGCCATTCCTCTGGTGGAACTGGTAGATGTGGGGGGGGTTAAGGAGACTGTGAAGGGGCGATGGACCCCCCATGTCCCGTCCCCGCCCCCCCCCAGAGTCACCCCATGCTCCCCCATGTCGCCCACAGTGCCACCAGGGGCTGTGCCAGGATATCTTGGTGAAGAAACTGTCCAGGTCCTTAATGTGGTGCCACGAGTCTGGGGGGAAAAACACGGGGGGATCAGGTGGGAATGCGGTACTGCGCCCCCCCCACGGGACCACGCGCCCCACCCAGGACCCAGAAACACCACCTGGGGTCCCCAAACAGCCCACGGGACCCCGGATCCCCCGCCAGACGGGACCCCAGTACCTGTCGGTCCTTCGGTGACGTGCAGCAGCAGCTGCTCCTCCTCCTCCTCGCCGAGGGGCGAGTCCTCCTCACAATCCTCCAGCCGCCGGTACTCCCGGCAGTCCCGGTCCTCCTCTCCCAGCTCCGCCATCACCTGCCGGGGACCGTGAGCACCTGCCGCCGCCGCGGGGCCGCCGCGGGGGCCGGGGCAGATGTGGGGCACCGGAAATGCCGCCGGGGTGCCGCAGCGCCGCCCGCGTGCCCCGAATTCGGGTGGCCTGAGCTGGCCCCGGCCGCGGGCAGGTGACACCGCAGATGCCACCGGCCCGTCCTGTCCCACCGGCCCGGCCAGTGCCAGAGCCTGCCGTGAGCCTGCAGGGCTCCCCGGGAGGGACCACGGCAAGGTCCGAGGGACCCCAATACTTCCCCCAGCCGCCCCCCGGGCCATGCTGTGATGCCCGGCCCGAATGGGGGGACTCCTCTCCCCACGGACCCCTGTGTCCACAGCCCCCCACAGAACCCCCTCCCCACGGACACTCGTGTACCCACAGACACCCCACAGAGCCCCCTCCCCACGGAGCCGGGGGCAGCAGCCCAGAGCGGGACCAGCTCAGGACCCCGCTCCGGGGGCTGGAAGACCCCAGAAAGGAGCGGCGTGACCCTGGTACAGCTGTCCCGTCCCTGCTCACCTGGCCGCTCGGTGTCCTGAGCCCTGGTGGCCTCTCAACGCCTTGCGGACCCCGGCCCGGGGAAGGACTGGATGTGTCCACAGCCCCCCACAGAACCCCCTCCCCATGCACTCGTGTACCCACAGACACCCCACAGAGCCCCCTCCCCATGCACTCGTGTACCCACAGACACCCCACAGAGCCCCCTCCCCACGGAGCCGGGGGCAGCAGCCCAGAGCGGGACCAGCTCAGGACCCCGCTCCGGGGGCTGGAAGACCCCGGAAAGGAGCGGCGTGACCCTGGTACAGCTGTCCCGTCCCTGCTCACCTGGCCGCTCGGTGTCCTGAGCCCTGGTGGCCTCTCAACGCCTTGCAGACCCCGGCCCGGGGAAGGACTGGACCCCCCACCCCTCTGGGGCAGGGCAGAACCCCGGACCTTGGGGCAGGGGGACAACCCCCCACAGGGCAGGACGGGACCCAAAACTCTTGGAAGAGACCCCAAACTCTTGGATGGGACCATCACCCCCTGGGGAAGGATGGGACCCCCGGTCCACCCCCCTCGGTGCCCTTACCGCCGCCCCGCAGCGCCGCGCGTCACCAGCGTCCCCCGCGGTGGCCACAGCCGCTGTCCGGCCAGGCCGGTGGCCGCGGGTGACACCGTCCGGCCCCACCTGTCCGGGGCTGACTCACGGCGCGGGGCTGATGCAGCAAGAGGGCCCCGACCCCGCTTGTGCAACGCCGCTTGGGGACAGCGGCCGCATCCCCCGGGATCGGGTGTCCCGGCGGGTGACACCGGCACGGCCCGTCCCCAGCCAGCTCCGCATCGGGAAGCCAAAAATACCCGCGGAGCCCGAAAATAGCCCCAGAGGGTAAACGGTGGGGGGGCCGGGGGATCCCCGGCCGGGCAGCCGGGACACCCCCGGGGCCAGGGACAGAGCCCAGGGCACGTGGCACCCGAGGGACACGGCGGCCCCGGTGACCCTGCCGGGACACACGTGTGTTTCCGCAGCGTCACCTGTGTCACGGGGAGCCCCGCGACCCCGCACGGGGACACGGACACCTGCCCGCGGGGACACGGCAGGGTGCCACCCCCGTGGCGACACGACCCGCGGTGGTGACACATGGCTGCGCCGTAGGAACACGGACGGGGCTCGCCGGTGACCCCCGCGAGTGACCCGGGAGCGCACGCGGGGGGGGCACCCGAGGGACACGGCGGCCCCGGGCAGCGGCCCCGGTGACCCTGCCGGGACACACGTGTGTTTCCGCAGCGTCACCTGTGTCACGGGGAGCCCCGCGACCCCGCACGGGGACACGGACACCTGCCCGCGGGGACACGGCAGGGTGCCACCCCCGTGGCGACACGACCCGCGGTGGTGACACATGGCTGCGCCGTAGGAACACGGACGGGGCTCGCCGGTGACCCCCGCGAGTGACCCGGGAGCGCACGCGGGGACCGGGGCACCGCCACGGCGGCAGGGCACGCGCCCGCCCGGTGCCCCGCGCCGCCCGGCTGCGCTCCCGGGGCAGCGGCGGGGCTGGAGGGCCCCGGAAAGGAGCGGCGTGACCCCGGCACCGCTGCCCCGTCCCTGCTCACCTGGCCGCTCGG
>NW_024499217.1:131829-147002 GCF_017590055.1 Onychostruthus taczanowskii
CCGCCATGCCGCTGCCGGTGCTCTTGCTGCGGGCGGCGGGCGCTTGGACCCGGCTGCGGCCGCCCTCCGTCGCGGGGCGCAGGTACCGGGGAGTGCGGGGCATCCCGGGAGGAGCCCGGAGCCCCGGCTCCGAGCCCCGACTCCTGCTGGGAGGAGCCCCGACTCGGTGGTCGCGGGGGTCTCGGGGGTGCGAGTCGGGCTGCGGGGGAGCCAGGGGTCCCGGGAACTCGCGGGGGCTCCCGGACACCTGGATCCCTGCGGGGGGACCGCGGGGAGGCCGGGGCTCCCGGGAGGTTTAGGGAACGTGGGCTTCCCGGAGGAGCCGCACGGGAGTCAGGGCTGGTCCTGGGGACCCCGGGCACCTTGGGGGTCACCCCGCCTCTGGGTGTGCTGCGGTGCGGGGAGCTGGCACCTGCGGCGGCCGGGAGGTGCCCAGACTCACGGGCCCTTGGGTGGTGGGGGCACCCCAACTCCTGCGGGGGCAGCCAGGACTCCGGGATTCCGGGCGGGCCTGGGGGATGCTGGCTCCCCTGGGGGCAGGAACACAACTCCTGCTGGGGGCACAGGGGGGTTCTGAGGCGCCTGGGCTGATCCGTGGCGGCTGCCCCAGGTCCACTCGCCCCCAGGTTCACTTCTCTCACCCCTCTCCCCAGTTTCAGGTATGGGGGGCGCCTGGGGCTGGCCGTGGCCCCCCGGCTGCCCCCAGCCCTCCCGGCCCCCCGGCGCCTGCTCCTGGCGGGCTCGGCCACGGGCTGCGTGCTGCTGGGGCTGCTGCGCACGGCTGCGCGCTGCCAGGAGGCCGCTGTCCCCGCCGGCCCCCCTGCTGCTCCCGAGCCGCCAGAGACCCCCCCGGAGACCCCCTTCGACTGGCCACTGTTCTGGACCTTCCTGCGCCCGCAGCTCCTGGCGCTCTCAGCTGCTGTTGTGGTGAGCAGGGCTGAGTGGGTGGCCTTGTCCCCACTGTCCCTGTGTCACACCTGTGGAGTAGCACACTGTCCCTGTGCCACAGCATGATGGCCACTGTCCCACTGACGTGGTGTGGCACCTGCCATCCCACTGCCTGTCACTGTCCTAGTGCCACAGTGTGATGGGACGTGACGCCACCTGTCCCCATGCCATGGTGTGGCAGCCATTGGTGATATCCACCATCCTGGTATCCACTGCTGTGTGACACATGCTGTCCCAGTGGCACAGTGTGACGGCCACCATCCATCCCAGTGCTGACACGAGATAGCCACTGTCCCAGTGCATGGTGTGACCCCCGCTGTCCCAGTGCCATGGTGTGGCACCCGCTGTCCCAGTGCCATGGTGTGACACCCGCTGTCCCAGTGCATGGTGTGACACCCACTGTCCCAGTGCCATGGTGTGGCACTCACTGTCCCGGGGCTGTGCCAGGCCACCCATGTCCGGTGTCATGGCATGACCCCCGCTGTCCCAGTGCCATGGTGTGACCCCCGCTGTCCTGGGGCTGTGCCAGGCCACCCATGTCCGGTGTCATGGCATGACCCCCGCTGTCCCAGTGCCATGGTGTGACCCCCGCTGTCCTGGGGCTGTGCCAGGCCCCCCATGTCCGGTGTCATGGCATGACCCCCGCTGTCCCAGTGCCATGGTGTGACCCCCGCTGTCCTGGGGCTGTGCCAGGCCCCCCATGTCCGGTGTCATGGCATGACCCCCGCTGTCCCAGTGCCATGGTGTGACACCCGCTGTTCGGTGCCATGGCGTGACCCCCGCTGTCCCAGTGCCGTGACAGCCGTGTCCCCGTGTGCCCCGCAGCTGGCGCTGGGCGCGGCCCTGCTCAACGTGCGCATCCCGGTGCTGCTGGGCCAGCTGGTGGACGTGGTGGCCCGATGTGCCCGCGGCCACGTTGCCACCTACCTGCGGGAGGTGCGGCGCCCGGCCCTGCGCCTCCTCGCCGTCTACTGCCTGCAGGTGAGTGACGACCCCCCAAAGGGTGGGTGGGGGGTCCCGGGGGTGCCCCCAGACCCTCCTGACCCCCCCGTCCCGCAGGGCCTGCTGACCTTCGGGTACATCGCGCTGCTGGCCCGCGTCGGCGAGCGGGTGGCCGGCAACATGCGCAAGGCTCTCTTCAGCGCCCTGCTCAGGTAACCCGGCAGGGACGGGGGGCGGGAGACACGGGTGCCCAGGGACCCCCACCCACCGCTCCCCCGGCAGGCAGGAGGTGGCCTTCTTTGATGCCACACGCACGGGGCAGCTGGTGACGCGGCTGACGGCCGACATCCAGGAGTTCAAGTCTTCCTTCAAGCTGGCCATCTCGCAGGTGAGCCCGGCCGCCTCCCAGCTGAGCCCAGCTGTCTCCTGGGCAATCCTGGTGGTCCCTCCCACCCAGTGCGTCCCCCCCAGGGCCTGCGCAGCGGCACCCAGACCGCCGGCTGCTTCGTGTCGCTGTACCTGCTGTCGCCCAAGCTCACGGCGCTGCTGCTCGTGGCGCTGCCGGCGCTGGTGGCCGCCGGCGCCTTCATCGGCGCCTTCCTCCGCAGCCTGTCCCGCCAGGCACAGGAGCAGGTAAGCCTCACCCGAGAGCCCCCGTCCTGCCAGCCGCGAGGCCGCAGCGCGAGGCGTCTCCACCGTCCCCGCTGTCCCTGCAGGTGGCCAAGGCCACCGTGGTGGCCGACGAGGCGCTGGGCAACGTGCGGACGGTGCGCGCCTTTGCCATGGAGGAGCAGCAGGCAGGGTAAGGGGAAGGCTGGGGCTGGGGGGTGGTGGGCCTGTGGCAGAGGGGACCCCAGCCCGTGCCTGCCCCAGGATGTTCCGTGCCGAGGTGGACCGTGCCGGATGTCTGAGCGAGCGGCTGGGCCTCGGCATCGCCGCCTTCCAGGGGCTCTCCAACCTGGCGCTCAACGGTGAGTGGGGGTCACTCGCTGGGAGCTGGGCGCTGTGGGGTGGCACTCCCTTGGGCAGGACCTCCTCCCTGCCCCTTCTCCATGTCCCCTTCAAACCCCAGCTCTGTCCCCACCCCTCAGGCATCGTCCTGGGAACCATCTTCGTGGGTGGCTCCCTGATGGCTGGAGACGAGCTCTCGCCTGGTGACCTCATGTCCTTCCTGGTGGCCTCGCAGACAGTGCAAAGGTCAGGGCAGGGCCCCCAGTACCCCGTGTACCCCGCAGCCTGCCTGGGCACAGCCCTGAGCTCACCCTCTGCCCTTGTGCATCCCAGGTCCTTGGCCAGCATCTCCATCCTGATGGGCCAGGTAGGTGGGGTGAGGGGTCCTGGCACCCCCTGAGGCTGGCGATTCAGGTTTGGGGCTGTGGGGCTGCTTTCACCACCTTCCCTGGGGGTGAGGTGGGGTCTGGGGGGCCATGAGGTGCTCCTGCTGTCCCCCCACAGGTGGTGCGGGGTCTGAGTGCTGGCGCCCGTGTCTTCGAGCTGCTGAGACTGGAGCCCCTCGTGCCACTGCAGGGGGGGGCCACCATCCCTGCCCACTCCCTGCTTGGACACATCTCCTTTGACCACGTCTCCTTCAGGTGGGCCCCAGCACGTCCCTGCCTGGCCCCCCGTGGCTCTGAGCTACCCCATGGACAGGGGGATTGGCACCGTGTCCCCACAGCCTTGCAGCCCCTGCCCCTCTCCCTGCAGCTATCCCACCCGGCCTGGCTACCCTGTCCTGCAGGACTTCAGCCTCACCCTGCCCCCCTGCCAGACCGTGGCCATCGTGGGCCCCTCAGGAGGAGGTACCAGTACCCCCCAACCTCTCCCTGGGTGCAGGTACCAACCTCTCCCTGGGTGCAGGTACCAGTACCCCCCAGCCTCTCCCTGGGTGCAGGTACCAGTACCCCCCACCCTCTCCCTGGGTGCAGGTACCAGTACCCCCCAGCCTCTCCCTGAGTGCAGGTACCAGTACCCCCCACCCTCTCCCTGGGTGCAGGTACCAGTACCCCCCAACCTCTCCCTGGGTGCAGGTACCAGTACCCCCCAGCCTCTCCTTGGGTGCAGGTACCAGTACCCCCCAGCCTCTCCCTGTGCGCATCCTCCTGCGCCCCAGTCCTCTGCCCAGTGTGCCCAGTGTATGCCAGGGACTGGGGACCCCCAGTGCTGCTGGAGCCAGGGGTCCAGAGCAGGGGGGCTCAGGGGTCTCCTCCCCAGGGAAGTCCACGGTGGCAGCGCTGCTGGAGCGGTTCTATGAGCCCACAGCAGGAACCATCACCCTGGACGGGCACGACATCGCCAGCCTGGACCCCTCGTGGCTGCGGGGCCAGGTCATCGGCTTCATCAGCCAGGTGGGGACAGGACCCCCGGCTGTCCCTGGGGAGGGGGAGGGAGGTGGCGCCGGGCTGGGCTCGGTGCTGAGGGCCGGGGCCTTGCTGCAGGAGCCGGTGCTGTTTGGCACAACCATCATGGAGAACATCCGCTTCGGGAAGCCGGGAGCCTCTGATGCCGAGGTGTACGAGGCCGCCCGGCTCGCCGACGCTGACGGCTTCATCCGCAGCTTCCCCGAGGGCTACGACACCGTCGTGGGTATGGCCGGGGCGGGAGGGGCCAGGCGAGCGCGGGAGCCCGGCCGAGGCCATCCCGGTGCGGCAGGGACGCAGCTGTGTCACCGCTGATGTCCAGCTGTGCGCAGCGAGCTGCGGCCGCGCCGGGCTCCGCGCAGGAGGGATGGGCTGCGGTGTTCCCACCGCCCGTGTTCCCGACGGCACGGACGTTCCGGGGGTCCCCCGGGACGGCGCGGCACAGCATCCCCACGGCGTCCCCGCGGTGTCCCCCGCAGGCGAGCGCGGCACGGCGCTGTCCGGGGGGCAGAAGCAGCGCATCGCCATCGCCCGGGCGCTGCTCAAGGACCCGGCCGTGCTCATCCTGGACGAGGCCACGAGCGCGCTGGACGCGCGGGCGGAGCGGGCGGTGCAGGCGGCGCTGGAGCGGGCGGCCCGCGGCCGCACCGTGCTGCTGATCGCGCACCGCCTCAGCACCATCCGCGGCGCACACCTCATCGCCGTGCTGGCCCGGGGCCGCGTGGCCGAGGTGAGACCTGCGCGGGCGGGGACGGGCGGCTGGTCACACCAGTGGCTGGTGACACCAACGGCTGGTGACACCAAAGGCTGGTGATACCAATGGCTGGTGACACCAACAGCTGGTGACACCAATGGCTGGTCACACCAGTGGCTGGGGACACCAACGGCTGGTGACACCAAAGGCTGGTGATACCAATGGCTGGGGACACCAACAGCTGGTGACACCAATGGCTGGTCACACCAGTGGCTGGGGACACCAACGGCTGGTGACACCAAAGGCTGGTGATACCAATGGCTGGGGACACCAACAGCTGGTGACACCAATGGCTGGTCACACCAGTGGCTGGGGACACCAACGGCTGGTGACACCAAAGGCTGGTGATACCAATGGCTGGGGACACCAACAGCTGGTGACACCAATGGCTGGTCACACCAGTGGCTGGGGACACCAACGGCTGGTGACACCAAAGGCTGGTGATACCAATGGCTGGGGACACCAACAGCTGGTGACACCAATGGCTGGTCACACCAGTGGCTGGGGACACCAACGGCTGGTGACACCAAAGGCTGGTGATACCAATGGCTGGGGACACCAACAGCTGGTGACACCAATGGCTGGTCACACCAGTGGCTGGGGACACCAACGGCTGGTGACACCAAAGGCTGGTGATACCAATGGCTGGGGACACCAACAGCTGGTGACACCAATGGCTGGTCACACCAGTGGCTGGGGACACCAACGGCTGGTGACACCAAAGGCTGGTGATACCAATGGCTGGGGACACCAACAGCTGGTGACACCAATGGCTGGTCACACCAGTGGCTGGGGACACCAACGGCTGGTGACACCAAAGGCTGGTGATACCAATGGCTGGGGACACCAACAGCTGGTGACACCAATGGCTGGTCACACCAGTGGCTGGGGACACCAACGGCTGGTGACACCAAAGGCTGGTGATACCAATGGCTGGGGACACCAACAGCTGGTGACACCAATGGCTGGTCACACCAGTGGCTGGGGACACCAACGGCTGGTGACACCAAAGGCTGGTGATACCAATGGCTGGGGACACCAACAGCTGGTGACACCAATGGCTGGTCACACCAGTGGCTGGGGACACCAACGGCTGGTGACACCAAAGGCTGGTGATACCAATGGCTGGGGACACCAACAGCTGGTGACACCAATGGCTGGTCACACCAGTGGCTGGGGACACCAACGGCTGGTGACACCAAAGGCTGGTGATACCAATGGCTGGGGACACCAACAGCTGGTGACACCAATGGCTGGTCACACCAGTGGCTGGGGACACCAACGGCTGGTGACACCAAAGGCTGGTGATACCAATGGCTGGGGACACCAACAGCTGGTGACACCAATGGCTGGTCACACCAGTGGCTGGGGACACCAACGGCTGGTGACACCAAAGGCTGGTGATACCAATGGCTGGGGACACCAACAGCTGGTGACACCAATGGCTGGTCACACCAGTGGCTGGGGACACCAACGGCTGGTGACACCAAAGGCTGGTGATACCAATGGCTGGGGACACCAACAGCTGGTGACACCAATGGCTGGTCACACCAGTGGCTGGGGACACCAACGGCTGGTGACACCAAAGGCTGGTGATACCAATGGCTGGGGACACCAACAGCTGGTGACACCAATGGCTGGTCACACCAGTGGCTGGGGACACCAACGGCTGGTGACACCAAAGGCTGGTGATACCAATGGCTGGGGACACCAACAGCTGGTGACACCAATGGCTGGTCACACCAGTGGCTGGGGACACCAACGGCTGGTGACACCAAAGGCTGGTGA
The DNA here is from genome assembly GCF_017590055.1 of Onychostruthus taczanowskii. Taxonomy (NCBI): domain Eukaryota; kingdom Metazoa; phylum Chordata; class Aves; order Passeriformes; family Passeridae; genus Onychostruthus; species Onychostruthus taczanowskii. The sequence continues at coordinate 138,619 of NW_024499217.1, forward strand.
TACCAATGGCTGGGGACACCAACAGCTGGTGACACCAATGGCTGGTCACACCAGTGGCTGGTCACACCAGTAGGTGATCACACCAATGACTGGTGACACCAACGGCTGGTGACACCAATGGCTGGTCACACCAATGGCTGTCCCCGCTGTCTCCACAGGCAGGGACTCACGAGGAGCTGCTGCGACGAGGGGGTCTCTACGCCGAGCTCATCCGACGGCAGACTAAGGAGGGGCTTTGAGGGGTCCCCGCTGTCCCCAATAAAGCGGGCTGCAAGGCGGACCGGCTGCGCTTTGTGGCGGCACGCTGCGGAGGGTCCTCCGCGCCGCGAGGGGCGCCCTTGGCACCGGGAGGGCGGGGTGCTGGGCGGGGCCGGGCTGAGTGACGTATCGTTTGTAGGCGTGGCCAGTGATGCTGGCTCCGCCCCCTCCCCTGCCGCGCTGCCCCCCGGGCGGGGGTGTCCCCTGTGTCCCCCCTGTGTCCCCCCCTGTGTCCCCCTGCGTGGTGTCACCCCCCTCCCGAGCTGCGTGGCCCTGCAGGGCTGAGCGCTCCCTGTGTGACCCTCGGGTGTCCCGTGTGTCACCGCGGCGTGTGGCACCCCTGTCACTGCAACACCCCCGGGGATTGGAGGGGGTGGTGACCTCGGGATGGGGACCCCTGCCCCCCCCCGGGATGGAGGGGCCCTTGCGTGATTTCTGTGAGGGGGATCCCGGTATTACCCCCGGGGCAGGGGCCTCATGCGTCAGCTCCGCAGTGGAGGAACCCCCTGGGTGACCTCTGGGGTGGGGAGACCCCCGTGTGACCCCCCGCTGGAACGAGGGGGGTCGCCTGTGTCACCCTCCGGGGCGGGGGCCCCTCTGTCACCCTAGAGCAGAGGGACCCTGTGTCATCTTCCGGGGGGGGAACCCTCTGCATGACCCCGGGATGGGGGACCCCTGGAATGGGGGTTCCCCCTTCCTAAGGCCACTGGGTGGGCTGTCCCCTGTGCTGTCCCTCAAGGCAGGGGACCCTTGTGTCAACCCCCAGGCGGGGGGCGCCCCAGTGTGACCCCCGGGGTGGGATTAGCCCCGCACGACTCTCCCGGGGTGGGGGTCCCATGGATCAGCCTTTAGATGGGAGACCCCTGTGCCACCCCCGGAGCGGGGGAACCCTGCGACATCCTTCTGGGCTGCAGGCTGCACTGCATCACTTCCCGGGGGGGGGACCCCTGTGTGACCCCGGGATGGGGGGGACCTCCGTGTGACCCCTGAGCTGCCCGGTGCGGGGGCGCTGTCTGCCGGCCCCCCCTTGCCCGGGGGTCTCGGTTCCCCCGTACCCCCCGCTGCGGCCGCCGGCGGGGGCGGCGGGTGGAGCCGCGGGAGGGGCGGGGGCGGGGCGGCTGCGCCGCGGCGGGAGCGGAGCCGGGAGCGGGACCGGGGCCGGAGCTGGGATCGGGGCTGGGACTAGATCCGGGACCGGGATCGGGGGGAGGGGACCGAGGCTGGAATCGGGACCGGATCCCGGACCAGGGCTCGAACCGGGACCGCGACCGGGGCTGGAGCCGGGACGGGGGCTGCGCTGCGCCGCCCGCGGCTCCGCGGCACCGGCCGGGCAGCAGCGGCAGCGCGAAGGAGCTGGGGGGGCGAGGCGGCCGGTCCTGCCCCCCCGCTGCTGCCTTCCTCTCCCCTGCCCACCCTCCTCCTCCCTTCCCTCCCCGCCGGCTGCGCCCTGAGCCCGGCGCGGCGATGGGCTGAGGCTGCGGGGCACCGCGGGGCCCCGGCGGCAACAGGATGAGGAGGGGCTCGGAGGGCAGCGGCGAGGGCGAGGGGCTCTCCAGCCTGCGGGCGTTCGCCCACAGCTCCTCGCTGCACGGCATCAGCCACGTCTTCGCCTACGGGGCCGTGTCCCTGCGCCGCGTGCTCTGGGGCGGCTTTTTCCTGGGCTCGCTGGGGCTGCTGCTGCTCGTGTGCGCCGAGCGCGTCGCCTACTTCCTCACCTACCCGCACGTCACCAAGCTGGACGAGGTGGCTGCCCGCAACCTCACCTTCCCGGCCATCACCATCTGCAACCTCAACGAGTTCCGCTTCTCCAAAATCACCCGCAACGACATGTACCACGTGGGCGAGCTGCTGGCGCTGCTCAACGAGCGCTACGAGATCAGCAACCCGCAGCTGGCCGAGCCGCACGTCCTGGCCGCGCTGCGCGACAAGGCCAACTTCAAGAACTTCAAGGCGAAGCCCTTCAGCATGGCCGAGTTCTACAACCGCACGGGCCACGACCTGGCTGACATGCTGCTGCAGTGCTCCTTCCGCGGCACCGGCTGCACCGCCCGCAACTTCACCGTGGTGAGTGCCCCGGGGGCGGGGAGGGACCCACCGGGTGGCCCGGGGCTGCGCAGGGACCGGGCAGTCCTGCTGGGGGCAGGTGATGCCCCTCTCTCATCCCAGCGCCCGCAGCCCGCCCCGCTGGGGACAGCACCCCCACACCCGGGTGTCCCCACCCTGGGTGCTGCGGGGCTCTGCTGGGCGCTCTGGGCTGCCTGGGGGTCTCTGCTGGCACGCAGGGGTGGTGGTGGGCACAGGATGCTCACAGGATGCTCAGGATTGTGGGGTGCTCACAGGTGTGGGGCGCTCTCCTGTGCGGGGTGTCACTTGTACAGGTGCTCACAGGTGTGGGGTGCTCTCCTGTGCGGGGTGTCACCTGTACAGGTGCTCACAGGTGCAGCCCCCGCCACCCGTGCCAGCCTCAGGTGCCACTGGGCACTGCCAGCAGCAGCCGCTGCCCTGACTGTTGGCACAGAGGCTCCCTCCCCTGGGCAGCTCTTCCATGCCCCATGGGTGGGGGTCCCCGTGCCAGCCCTGCTGGGACCCCCTGATGCTGCTCCCAGCACCCTACAGCAGCCCCACTGCGGCCCCCAGAACAGGGCAGGGACAGTGGCACAGACTTGTGTGACAGGCAGGGACACTGGGGCAGGCAGGGCTGGTGGCACAGACAGGATGGGCAGGGACACTGGCACAGGCAGTGATGGTGGCATGGGCAGCACAGGCACTCCCCTCCTGCCACAGCAGCGTGGGCAGCTCACGTCTGCCATGCCAGCTCTGCCCGGTCCACATCGCTGTCCCAAGCAGCTGCTGTCCCCTTGGTGATCTTGGAGCACTAATTAATTCAGCACTCAGCTTAGGGTCAAGCTGTGCTTTGGCAGGTCTGTGCCCTCACGCTCCCTGTGCCCCCCGTGCTCCCTCTGTTCCCCCCTGCCCCCGTGCCTGTGGCCAGAGCTGCTCTGCCAGTGTCCCCAAATCCCAGCCAGGCAGTGGCGATGGCCCCTGGCTGGTGATGGCCCTGGGTTTGAGGGCCGGGACACGTGGCAGCAGGGCTGCAGATCCCCAGACAGGACTCGGGGTGGGTGGCGTGTGCCCGATTAGGCAGCAAGGTCCTGGCTCCACCCCCCAAAATGCCCAGGCTCGGCCAGTCTTAGTCCTGGCTTGGGATCTGTGCCCTAGGCCAGGGTGCTGAGCCCTGGCACTGTGTCCCTGTGCCTCACCCCAGCGTCCCCAAGGGTCCCGGGCCCCAGCGTCCCCGAGGGTCCTGGACACGTTGAGGGGCCCGAGGGCCATGGGGTGAGCTGTGTCTCCTCTGGCATCCCCCAGGGCCAGCTGGATGGGCAGGATGGGTGTGGGGACGGGGCATCTTTGGGGAGCAGGGCTGGGGGTCCCAGGGTGCAGGGCTGGGGGTCCCTGTGTGACCCTGAGCGTGGAGCGCAGGAGGACTGGCAGTGCTGGGGACATGTCCCCATCACTGTCCCCACCCATGCCCCCCCCCAGCATCCCCATGCCGGGCAGCCGTTGCCATGACACCCGCCCCCCCCTTTCCTCCTTGGGCACCGCATTGCCATGGCAACGGGTCCCCACTTTGGGAGCAGCTGGTTGCCACAGCAACGCCCCCTCCGCTCCCCCCGTGGGACATTACCCCCGGGTGGGGCACCCCAGCAGAGAGGGCCACGGCACCACGGGACTGTATGGCAGGAGTTGGGGGCCACGGGACCAGTCTGGGGGCTCGGGGTCACCCCAGGGTCCCCGGCAGCGCGTTCCGATCCCTGGGAACTCAAGGTCACCCCAGGGCTCCTGGTGGGGGTGAGGGTCCCCGGGGGGCTGGCCCAGGACAGGCTCTCAGCTCTTGGGGGGGCCGTGGTGGCCTCCGCCGCTGTGACAAAGGAGTCCTGGTCCCCATCACCGTTCTGGCTTGTGTCCTCCCATCTCAAGTGTCCCCACGTGTTCCCTGGAACCACGAGGAAACCCAATATCCCTGCAGAGCCGCGGCAGCACAGGCTGGCACCATCAACGCCCTCGCCTTCTCCTGGTGGCACTGGCAGCCTGTCCCAGGACACTGGGACCCCATCCTGGGTCCTGTAGGGCACCGGGACCCTGCCCTGGCTCATGTGGGGCACTGCATCCCCACTGCCATGTCCCCGTGTGTGTCCTTGTGTCCCCACAGGGTCCCCACAGTGGCACTGAATGTCCACATGGGGTCCCCGCAGTGGCAGTGAGCGCCCTGTCTCCGTGTCCCACGTGTGCCCCGTGTCCTCGCAGATCTTCACACGCCTGGGGAAATGCTACACGTTCAACCCGGGGGGGCCAGGCCGCGAGGTGCTGACCACGCTGCAGGGCGGCTCCGGCAACGGGCTGGAGCTCATGCTCAACGTGCAGCAGGAGGAGTACCTGCCCGTCTGGGGGGACACAGGTGAGACCCTGCCCGTCTGGGGGGACAGGGTGAGAGCACTGGGTCCCAGCTCAGTACTTGTCCTTTTGGGGGGACACAGGTGAGCACGTGTCCATCCGGGGGGACATGGGTGAGATCCCCTGCCCTGCCCCTGACCCCCCTCCCCTGCTCTGCAGATGAGACCTCGTTTGAGGTGGGGGTGAAGGTGCAGATCCACAGCCAGGACGAGCCGCCCTTCATTGACCAGCTGGGCTTCGGCGTTGCCCCTGGCTTCCAGACCTTCGTGTCCTGCCAGCAGCAGCGGGTATCCGGGCACGGCGCCCGGGGCTGGGCACCGACCCCCGAGGGATCGGGATGGGCCCCGCAGGGATCGGGATGGACCCTCCCAGGGCTCGGGATGGTGACCCGAAGGGATGGGTCAGAACGGACCCCAGGGCCGCGGGTACCCCAGCCATGTCCAGGGGGACACCCCCTCGCCGTGCCGTGGGTACCGTGCCAGGGCACGGCACACGCCGTGGGGCAGCCCCACGCCAGGCCCGGGCGGGCAGGGCTCCGCAGCGACCCCCGGCTCCGCGGAACAGCCGCCGGGGGGTGGCGGCTCCCGGCCCCCGCAGCCAGACACCTAAATTTAGGTGCCTCGGGTGGGCGTCACCACGTGTGCCGGCACATGGGCGGCAGGAGCACGGCGGCAGCAGGAATGGCCCCGGCACCCACGGGCGGGGGGTGCTGGGCCTTCACCAGACACGGTGCCCGCACCGAGGGGAGGGCGGGGGTCCGCACTGACGCCCCCCGCCCCCCGGCACGTCCTGCTCCAGCCGGTGCCACCTGCCAGCCTTCGCGGTGGCAGCGGTACAGGTGACAACTGCTGCAGCACCCGTCGCCGTGTCCCGGAAGGAGGGGACGGGGCGGGACGGGGGCTGTGGGCGGCAGGACCCGCAGCACTGGGGCGCGGGGTGAGCTCTGCCCCACGCACGGCGCGGGTGGGAGGCGCGGGTACGACACCGGGGACATCGGGGCCGACACGGGGCCCCAGGACGCCGTGTTTTCCTTAGCGGGTGCCCGGCAGCTGGTGTACCTGCCCCCGCCGTGGGGGGACTGCAAGGCCACCCCCATCGAGTCCGACTTCTTCACCAACTACAGCCTGACTGCGTGCCGCCTGGACTGCGAGACGCGCTACCTGGCCGAGAACTGCAACTGCCGCATGGTGCACATGCCGGGTGAGCGGGGGGCGGCCGGGGGCCGGGGGCTGCGCCGCCGAGGCACCAACCCCGCCCTGCGGCCGCCCCCTCCCCGCAGGCAATGCCAACGTCTGCACGCCGGAGCAGTACAAGGAGTGCGCCGACCCCGCGCTGGGTACGTACCCCGCGCCCCCCGACCGCCCCGGGCACCCCTGAGCCCCCCCGTGCCCCCATTTCTGTGAGTGCAGACCCGGTGTCCCTGTGCCCCCACCACTGAGAGTGGCCCTGGTGTCCCTGTGTCCCCACCACTGAGAGTGTGGCCCTGGTGTCCCTATGTCCCCACCACTGAGAATGGCCCTGGTGTCCCTGCGCCCCCCCCACTGACAGTGTGGTCCTGGTGTCCCTGTGTCCCCACCACTGACAGAGTGGCCCTGGTGTCACTGTGTCCCCACCACTGACAGTGTGGTCCTGGTGTCCCTGTGTCCCCGCCACTGAGAGTGGCCCTGGTGTCCCTGTGCTGGGGTGGGGGTCACCGCTGTCCCCAGATGCGCAGGGCCGGGCCCCCCTCCCTGTGCCACCGACAGCGCCCGCGGCACACGTGTCCCGGGTGGCACCACCAGCACCCAGCTCTGTCCCCCGAGCACCCCGCCGCCCCCCGCGGGCAGGGGTCCCGGGGGGCCCCGTCCCACCCCCGCCCCCCCAGACTTCCTGGTGACGAAGGACAGTGAGTACTGCGCGTGCCGCACGCCCTGCGCCATGGTGCGCTACGGCAAGGAGCTCTCCATGGTGAAGATCCCCAGCAAGGCCTCGGCCAAGTACCTGGCCAAGAAGTTCAACAAGACGGAGCAGTACATTGCGTGAGTGCCACCGCCACCTCCGCCGCTGCCACCGCGCTGTCACCCGCCGCCTCGCCAGCGCACGGCGTGACACAGCCCCACGGCCCAGCACGACAGCTGGCATCAGAGGGCACGGTGTGACAGCGCGACGTGGCACAGCGCGGCCCCGTGACACGAACAGTGCGACACAACGGCCCCAGCATCGTGTCACACACCCAGAGTGACAGCGTGACAGGGCGCCCACCCGGCATCCCCCAGCAGACATGAACTGGGACAGCATGGCAGTGTGACACAGCAGCACGGCACAGCCATCCCCACCACACACAGCCCAAAATGACGCTGTGACACGGCATGGCGTGACATGTCACACATGTGGTGTGACAGCATGGCACGGCACAGCATGGCACGGCATGGCCTCCCCTGTGCAAACCTGCCCCAGAAACGGGAAAGGCACAGAGCACGGCACGGCTCAGCATGGCCTGGCACAGCACAGCCCAGCACCCCTCTGCCCTGGCCCACGGTACCCCATGGCACAGTCCAGCCCCCCTGCAGCTGACACTGCCCCCTCGCCCCCTGTGTCCCCCAGGGACAATGTGCTGGTCCTGGACATCTTCTTCGAGGCGCTGAACTACGAGATGATCGAGCAGAAGAAGGCGTACGAGGTGGCGGGGCTGCTGGGTGAGGGACGGGGCCCGGGGCGCTGGGGGACACGGGGTCTGCCCTCACTGACGTCACCTCCCGCACAGGTGACATCGGGGGGCAGATGGGGCTCTTCATCGGTGCCAGCCTCCTCACCATCCTGGAGATCTTTGATTACCTGTACGAGGTGAGCCCACCCCGGCCTCCCCCTGCCCGGGGCTCTCCGGGCCGGGGTCTCTGACCTGCCCCCCGCAGGTGTTCCGGGACAAACTCCTCAGCCTGTACAAGGAGAAGAAGCGGAGCCCCCGGAGCGACGGCGGCACCCTGGTAACCCCCCCGCGCCCCCCACTCCCCAGTCCCCCGCCCAGGGGTCGCACCTCATCACCCCCCCGCTCACCGCTCTCTCGTCCCTCCGTGCGCCCGTCCAGGAGCACCCGGCGGTCCCGGGCAGCCCCCCGGCCCCGCGCCCACCCAGGTACATGCGGGGGGGGGCAACCAGAGCCCCCCGGGGCTGGCACGGGTGGCGTGGGGCTGTCACTCCCCGGGGGGAGACGGGGGTCCGCGGGGGGCTCCCCAGGGCCAGCACGGGGGTGTGGGGCCACTCGCGGCGGATCTCCCGCATTCTCTGCAGACCCCCCCCCATTCCCTGCAGACATCCCCCATCCTCATCATCCCCCACAGCGCCTTGTTCCGGGGTACGCCTGCCCCGACACCCCTCAGCCGGGCTGGGGTCCCCCAGCCTGCCCTCCGGGACGCAGCGGGGCGAGGGGGGGGTCCGCGTGGGGACATGGCAGGGGCCAGCCCGGCTCCAGGTCGGCCGCGAGGTGTCCCTGCCCAAGCGCTGGGGGCACAAGGGGAGGGGGCAGCGGCAGAGCCCCCCGCAGGCAGGGCGCAGGGGCCCAGCATGGCAGCGGGAGCTGACCCCCCTACCCCTCTGCAGGGCGCCTGGCCCCCCCTGCCCGGCCCCCCGCCCCGTCTCGGCGTCGCCCCGAACCTGCTACCTCGTCACCCGGCTCTAGGGCCCCCCCCGGGCCCCCC
>NW_024499217.1:147085-148343 GCF_017590055.1 Onychostruthus taczanowskii
CCCCCCCGGCCCTGCTCCCACGTCCCTGCATGCGCTGCCTGTGCCCCCTCGCGCTGGACATGCAACCCCTCCCCACGGCCCCCCCAAATAAAGAGGTGCCCCAGCCCCGGCTCCGTGCTGCCTGGGGGGACGGGGGGCACGGCTGCTCAGGGGTCCTGGGCGCTCCGGGAGGGAGAAGGCAGCACTGGGGGGGGTCACAGGGCTGGGCTGGGCTCAGGGGCTGTGGGGGGGTCTGTCACACGGCAGCGGGGGTCCCCGACACCCCAGGAAGGAGGAGGCAGCACTGGGGGGGAAGCTCTTTATGGGATACCGAACGCACATCACCCACGAACAGCAGCGCCCCGGCAGGGGCACACCGGGACCCCCAGCACTGGGGGCTCAGGGCACACCGGGACCCCCAGCACAGGGGGCTCAGGGCACACCGGGACCCCCAGCACTGGGGGCTCAGGGCACACCGGGACCCCCAGCACAGGGGGCTCAGGGCACGGCCACACCCCCAGCACTGGGGGCTCAGGGCACACCGGGACCCCCAGCACAGGGGGCTCAGGGCACACCGGGACCCCCAGCACTGGGGGCTCAGGGCACACCGGGACCCCCAGCACAGGGGGCTCAGGGCACACCGGGACCCCCAGCACTGGGGGCTCAGGGGAAGTAGGGAGAGGAGACTGGGGGGTTCATTCCCCCCTGGGGTCCCTGTACCTGGTCCCGGAGGGTCCTGCCCCTCCACCAGCCCTGTGGCCCCATGTCTGGGGGTTCCCATGCCCTCGGGAAGCCCCCTGCCCCTGGGGGGAGTCCCAGCCCTCTCATCCCCCCCCGGGGGTTGTGCCAGCCCCCTGCAGCCGGGGCAGAACCTAATAAATACTGGGGGGCTGCAGTCAGGGGGCTGGCATGGGCTGGCACCCGGCTGGGGGGGCGGGGGGCTGCCCCCCTCAGGGGGTCTGGGGGCCCTAGGGGGGGCAGAAGTCGGTGAAGTAGGGGTGCTGCAGGGCCTCCTCCGCTGAGATCCGCTGCACCGGATTGCACTTGAGCAGGTTCTGGGGGGCACGGGGGGCTGAGGGGGGACAGCACGGACCCTCCCCCGTCCCACAGCCCCCCAGGCGGGCAGGGGGCTGCGAGGGGGAGGGCACCCACACCCAGGAGCCAGAGCCCCCAGGGGGTGGGCAGGGGTGACACGTGTGGGGACACAGCGGTGGGACAGGAGCAGGAGCAGGGGGCGTGCAGGCTGGGAGACACACCAGGGGTGGGGGGCACGGGGCAC
>NW_024499217.1:148690-149618 GCF_017590055.1 Onychostruthus taczanowskii
CAGGGGGCACAGGGGCAGGGGGGCACAGGGGCAGGATCTCACCTGCAGCAGGTCCCGGCCAGTCGCGTTCAGCTTGGGCACCACGTTGACCAAGGAAGTGGTAGCTGGGTACATGGGGTAGGGCTGGGGACACACAGGTGACCCCCAGCTCCCCCAGACCCCCTTATTCCCCCCGAGTGCCCTGCCCTCACCTTGTAGTCTGGCAGCTTGGCCATGGCCGGCCACTGCTCCTCGGTGGGGGTCCCCAGCAGCGTGGGGACAGTCAAGGGCCACCACGGGGGCACCCAGCACCTGCCCCCCTGCCCCGCCAAGGGGGCTCCCATTCCAAGGGATCCTCATTCTCAGAGCACCCCATTCCCCAGGGGGTCCTCATTCCCGAGGGCTCCCCATTCCAGGATTTCCCCAATCCCCCATTCCGGAGGGATCAGCATGCACAGGGCTCCCCATTCCCAGGGGATTCCCCACACCCAGGGGTATTGCAGTCCCCATTGCCAGGGGTTCTCTGTTCAAGGCTTTCCCCATTCCCAGCGGTCCCCATTCCTTTGGGCTCCCCATTGCCTAAGCTCCCCGTTCCCAGGGCATTCCCCATTTCCAGGCAGTCCATTCTGGGGTCCCCATTCCAGAGGAACCACCATGCACAGGGCTCCCCATTCCCAGGAATCCCCACTCCCTGAGCTCCCCATTCCCTGAGCTCCCCATTCCCAGGAGTCCCCACTCCTTTGGGCTCCCCATTCCCTGAGCTCCCCATTCCCAGGGGATTCCCCATTCCCAGGAATCCCCATTCCTTTGGGCTCCCCATTCCCTGAGCTCCCCATTCCCAGGAATCCCCACTCCTTTGGGCTCCCCATTCCCTGAGCTCCCCATTCCCAGGAGTCCCCATTCCTTTGGGCTCCCCATTCCCTGAGCTCCCCATTCCCAGGAGTCCCCA
>NW_024499217.1:150147-151372 GCF_017590055.1 Onychostruthus taczanowskii
GCGTTCAGCTTGGGCACCACGTTGACCAAGGAAGTGGTAGCTGGGTACATGGGGTAGGGCTGGGGACACACAGGTGACCCCCAGCTCCCCCAGACCCCCTTATTCCCCCCGAGTGCCCTGCCCTCACCTTGTAGTCTGGCAGCTTGGCCATGGCCGGCCACTGCTCCTCGGTGGGGGTCCCCAGCAGCGTGGGGACAGTCAAGGGCCACCACGGGGGCACCCAGCACCTGCCCCCCTGCCCCGCCAAGGGGGCTCCCATTCCAAGGGATCCTCATTCTCAGAGCACCCCATTCCCCAGGGGGTCCTCATTCCCGAGGGCTCCCCATTCCAGGATTTCCCCAATCCCCCATTCCGGAGGGATCAGCATGCACAGGGCTCCCCATTCCCAGGGGATTCCCCACACCCAGGGGTATTGCAGTCCCCATTGCCAGGGGTTCTCTGTTCAAGGCTTTCCCCATTCCCAGCGGTCCCCATTCCTTTGGGCTCCCCATTGCCTAAGCTCCCCGTTCCCAGGGCATTCCCCATTTCCAGGCAGTCCATTCTGGGGTCCCCATTCCAGAGGAACCACCATGCACAGGGCTCCCCATTCCCAGGAATCCCCACTCCCTGAGCTCCCCATTCCCTGAGCTCCCCATTCCCAGGAGTCCCCATTCCTTTGGGCTCCCCATTCCCAGGAATCCCCACTCCTTTGGGCTCCCCATTCCCTGAGCTCCCCATTCCCAGGAATCCCCACTCCTTTGGGCTCCCCATTCCCTGAGCTCCCCATTCCCAGGAGTCCCCATTCCTTTGGGCTCCCCATTCCCAGGAATCCCCACTCCTTTGGGCTCCCCATTCCCTGAGCTCCCCATTCCCAGGAGTCCCCACTCCTTTGGGCTCCCCATTCCCTGAGCTCCCCATTCCCAGGGGATTCCCCTTTCCAGGAATCCCCATTCCTTTGGGCTCCCCATTCCCTGAGCTCCCCATTCCCAGGAATCCCCAATTCCCTGAGCTCCCATTCCTCTGAGCTCCCCATTCCCAGGAGTCCCCATTCCTTTGGGCTCCCCACTCCTTTGGGCTCCCCATTCCCTGAGCCCCCCATTCCCAGGCAGCCCGCTCCCCATTCCCAGGATATCGGAAGATCCTCTTCAGCTGGTCGTCCACGTCGTTGCCCGGGAAGAGGGGCCGCCCCGCGTTGGCCAGCTCTGGGGGGGACAGGGGGTGGTTCCCACGGGCCCCCAGCCCCCCC
>NW_024499217.1:151388-160847 GCF_017590055.1 Onychostruthus taczanowskii
CCCCCCCGCTGCCCCGGCCCCCCGTGTACCCGCAAAGATGCACCCAGCTGACCACATGTCAATGGAGGTGGAGTAGAGCTTGGCCCCGAAGAGAACGTCAGGGGGCCGGTACCACAGGGTGACCACCTGGGGAGGGACGGGGACACTGGCACGGGGACACTGGCACGGGGACACTGGCACGGGGACACTGGCACGGGGCAGCCCCGGCCGGCTGGGCAGGGCAGCAGCCCCAGCCCCCCCAGGAGCTCACCTCGGCCGAGTAGCAGCGCACGGGGATGCCGAAGGCCCGAGCCAGCCCGAAATCCGCCAGCTTGAGCTCCCCGTTCTGGGGGGACACACGGGGTCAGCCTGGGGGGGGTCCCACCGCGTCCCCCACCCCGCAGGGACAGCGGCCCTGCTGCCTTCCCGTCACTGGGAACACGGCAGAGACGGCACAGACACCAGCTGGGACTGCCCAGGACACACAGACAGACAGACAGACAGACAGCCCCCATTGCCAAGCGCCACCCCCAAGCACAGCCCCGCTGGCAGGTGTGACTGTCCAGGACAGACAGACAGACAGACAGCCCCGCTGGCAGGTGTGACTGTCCAGGACAGACAGACAGACAGACAGCCCCGCTGGCAGGTGTGACTGTCCAGGACAGACAGACAGACAGACAGCCCCGCTGGCAGGTGTGACTGTCCAGGACAGACAGACAGACAGACAGCCCCGCTGGCAGGTGTGACTGTCCAGGACAGACAGACAGACAGACAGCCCCGCTGGCAGGTGTGACTGTCCAGGACAGACAGACAGACAGACAGCCCCGCTGGCAGGTGTGACTGTCCAGGACAGACAGACAGACAGACAGCCCCGCTGGCAGGTGTGACTGTCCAGGACAGACAGACAGACAGACAGCCCCGCTGGCAGGTGTGACTGCCAGGACGGACAGACAGCCAGCCAGCCAGCCCCGCTCGCAGGTGTGGCTGCCCAGGACGGACAGACAGACAGCCAGCCAGCCCCGCTGGCAGGTGTGACTGCCAGGACGGACAGCAGCACAGCCAGCCCCGCTCACAGGTGTGACTGCCCAGGACAGACAGACAGACAGACAAGCCAGCCCCGCTGGCAGGTGTGGCTGCCAGGACGGACAGACAGACAGCCAGCCAGCCAGCCAGCCCCGTGCCCGTGCCGCGCACCCGGTTGATGAGCAGGTTCTGCGGTTTCAGGTCGCGGTGCAGCACGTTGCGGCTGTGGCAGAAGGCGAGCCCCTTCAGCAGCTGGTACATGAAGGACTGCGGGCACGGCGGCTGCGTCAGCGCGGGCGGCGCAGGGCCCGCGCCCGGCCCCGCCACACCCACCTTCACGATCTCGGGGTCCAGGTCCCCGTTGCAGCTGTCAAAGTATTTCTTCAGGTCCTGGGGGGAGCGAGCGGTGACGCTCAGAGACCCCAGGGTCCCCGGTGCCCCCGTGCCCCCCAAAGCCCTGCTCGCAGGTGTGACTGCCCAGGACGGACAGACAGCCCCGCTGGCAGGTGTGACTGCCCAGGACAGCCAGCCAGCCAGCCCTGCTCACAGGTGTGACTGCCAGGACAGACAGACAGACAGACACACAGCCCCGCTTGCAGGTGTGACTGCCCAGGACGGACAGACAGACAGACAGACAGACAGCCCCGCTCACAGGTGTGACTGCCAGGACGGACAGCCAGCCCCACTGGCAGGTGTGACTGCCAGGACGGACAGACAGCCAGCCAGCCAGCCCCGCTCACAGGTGTGACTGCCCAGGACACACAGACAGACAGACAGACAGACAGCCCCGCTCACAGGTGTGGCTGCCAGGACAGACACACAGCCAGCCAGCCAGCCCCGCTCGCAGGTGTGACTGCCAGGACGGACAGACAGCCAGACACACAGCCAGCCCCGTGCCCCTGCTCACGCACCCGGTTGATGAGCAGGTTCTGCGGTTTCAGGTCGCGGTGCAGCACGTTGCGGCTGTGGCAGAAGGCGAGCCCCTTCAGCAGCTGGTACATGAAGGACTGCGGGCACCACGGGCGGCTCCGTCAGCGAGGGCGGCGCAGGGCCCGCGCCCGGCCCCGCCCCTGCGGGGATCCCTTGCGGGGACGGTGTCCCCACCCGCTGTGTCGGTGCCGGAAGCGGTGCGGACCCGCCCGGTGCCGCCCCGCCCCGGCGCGCTCCCGCCGTTCCGCCCCGCGGGGACGCGCAGACCCGCCCGGCGCGGCTGGACTGTCCGGTAAGAGCGGCACCGGCAGCGGGATCGCGAACGGAGGCGGTGAGGCTGGCGGGGCGCAGCACGGCTGGTCCGGTCCGGTCCCGGTGCCGGTCCCGTCCCGGTGCCGGTCCCGTCCCGGTGTCGGTCCCGTCCCAGTGCCCCTCCCCTCCCGGTGCCGCCCGTCCCAGGCGGTGCTGTCCCCGCTCCCCGCACGCTGCTCTCACCGAGCCCCGTGCATTCCGCTCCCTCCTCTCCCGCCCGCCCGCGGCAGCTCCGGTCCCGGTCCCGGTGCCGGTGCCGGTCCCGGTGCCGGTGCCATCCTGCCCCGCCCTGGCAGCCCCAGGTCCCGGCGCGGCCGCGGCTCTGCTTCCCCCGGTTGCTCCCCGGGGCCCTGCGGCGCTGGGGGGTTCGGGGGCTGTGCCGTGTCCCGGGACTCGGGGTCTCCCGGCACATGCTCCCGGTGCCTTGGCCCCTCCGGCGGCAGGGGGGCGATGCCCGGCCCGGGCACCCCCGGACCCCGGGACCCTCCCGGACAGCCCGGCACCATCCTCCCGGCCGGCAGCGACGCTGCCCGCTCCGCGGCACCCCGGAGCTCCGTGCGGGGCGGTCCCGGGGACGCCGGGCCCCGCTCTCGGGGTGCCGGGGGTCCCGGGGCAGCGGGCAGCCAGCGCCCCTCGCCCATGCTCGTCCCTCTCTTGCAGCCAGGCCGCTCCATGCGCTTGCCCCGCGGCGCCTGAGCCCCGCAGCCCTCGGCAGGTGAGTGACGCGGGCTGGGGTCCCGCCGCCTGTCCCTGTCACACGTCCGCAGCCCCCCGCTCCCCGCAGGGCTCCGCAGGAAGGGGTCTGGGGTCGTGCAGGCACGCTCCGCCGTCCCGCTGCCCCGGGACGGAGGGTCCGAGGGCCCGGGAGCCGCGCGGTGCCCGCCGGGGACCGGGCACTGCCCCTTGCGAAACAGCCGGGGTTGAGCAACGCCGGGCACGGCTCCAGCCCGGGGCTCTCCCGCGGCCCCGGAGCGCCCCGGGCAGCGGGCACGGTTCGGGCCGGGAGCAGGCTGTGCCGGCCGCCTTGCCCGTGCTGCCTCTCGCCAGCTGCAGAGACCCTTTCGGTCTTCGCTGCGGTGTCAGGATTTGGGGTCGCTCCCTAGTGGAATTAGGTTGGCAGCTCCCAGGGCTGCGGGAAGGGCTCCGTGCCTGCCCCGTCCCCCCTCGCAGGGGGCTCCAGCTGGGAACCTGCTGTCGAGCCCTTCGGGGTCGCTGCACCGCTTCAAGCGGTTGCCAAAAAACCGGGATTTGATCGTTCTAACGATGCGCTGGCACCGGCGCCTGCGCCCCCCCGCCGGCAGCCCTTCCGCCGGGCTCTGTACCTGCTTTGTCACCTGTCCCGGGCGGGCGGCGACGCTGCGGGAGGTGGGGCTGCCGCAAGGGTCCGGGGGACCCTCCGGGGGCCCCTCCTGTGCCCTGGGCAGGGCTGAGGGTGACCCAGGTGCCACCCTGCCGGAGAGCGCCGTCCCAGGCGGCGGAAGGGAGGGGACCGTGGGAGCCGGTCCCCGTGCTGTCCCCGTTTCAGCCCCCACAGTGGCAGGCTGTCATTAGCCGGGCCGGGGTGGCCGCAGGGGCCGGGCTGGCTGCCGAGGGCGCCGCGCCGGGCATTCCAGGGGCGCCGGGCCAAGGCGTGGGCACAGCCCTCGCCGAGGTGGGACCCTGCCCTTACGGAGGGGGTCGTGTCCCCTGTGTCCCCAAAGACGCCCGGGGCGGGGTGGCCACGGGAGCCGCGGCGAAGGACTTGGCAGAGCCTCACTGTTTGGAGCCGGGGCTGCTCCGCGGAACAAAGGCTCGCGCTGCCGCCGCTGCTCCCGCGGCTGCTTTTCCTCCGGAGCCGGTACAAAACTGCGGGCAGCGCTCGGCAGCTCCGGGCACGGCGCCGCTGCCCGCGCTCCTGCCCCGGAGCGGCCTCGCCCCTGCCGGGCCGGGGGTCCCGGTGCTGCCCGCCGGACCGGACCCCGGCCTGGGGGTGGGAGCGGCGGGAGCCTTGGCTGGCCGGCTCGGCGGGTGATGGGGTGAGTGGGGCGAGCCTGTGCGGGCACCGGGGCCGGCACAGCGGGAGCGGCACCGCCCCGGGGGCTCCGACAGCCCAGGGTGGGTGGGTGGGCGCCGTCCGGCCCTGCCGCAGGTGACACTGTGGCTGTCCCTGTGCCAGACCACCGCTCCACGGTATCCCACCCTGCAGGGATCAAAGTGTCAAGGACTGTGCGGGCAGCTGTGGCTGTCCCCTCCTGGGGCTGGCATGGGGACAGTGGCAGGGGTGGGGACAGTGGCAGGGATGGGGACAGTGGCAGGAGGCTCTTGCAGGTCTGGTGCTGCATGGGGGGGTCCTGGCCTCTCTGGGGTGGCAGAGGGTGCCCTGGCACATCGGTGACAGTGGCAATGACAGTGGTAGCGGCACCATGTGGGTGCAGAGCTGTGACTCATCTCCAGATCCGGTGGTTTTGAGGTCGTGGGCAGGGGGGCGGTGAACATTTTTGGTGTTGGTTTCTGCTCAGCGTGTGAAGCTCTGCTGGGTGGCAGCCAGTGGTGCCTGGCCCGGCTCTGTCCCGTGGTGACGAGGGGCTGCAGGCTCCCAAGTGCTTCTGCTGGGTGGGGTCTGGGGGCACACTGGGTGCCAGTGACACCCGGGGGTCTCCCAGAGCAGCCAGGTGAGGCTGGGCAGGGAGCAAGGGGCTGCAGGGAGATGGGGGGTGGGCATCTTTGGGGCACCCACTGGGGCTCCCCCATTCCAGGGTGCAGGGAACTGGGGGTCTCCTGACTTCTCTTTTCCATGGACATGTCTGCCCAGGCGAGGGGCACAGCCTGAGCCGTGCTGGCCTCGCCCCAGCCATTCCTCCTGCCTGGCACACGCCGTGCTGGAGGGTGCTGCCAGCAGGGAGGCCACAACAGACACGGTGTGCTGTTCCTTGTCACCAAGGGGGCGGCTGGTGTCACCGCCAAGGCTGGGGAATGTGCTACGGGGGTCTCCATCAGCCTTGATGCCAGTGTGAGCACCATCATGGGTGGCACATGTGTGTGCAGGAGATGTTCTGGCAGGAGCCATGCTGGTGGGGGTACTGGCATGAGAGGGGGCAGGAGGACACTTGGTGCCCTGGGGGTTCCCCACCCCGAGTCTTGTCTCTGTCTCATGGGGTTTTGGCTCTGAGCTATGGACGTGGTAGTCCTGCTGTGGATGTGTGACCTGGCTTCCCAGGACGTGGGTGTCCTGGCTGTGATTGTCCAGGATGTCCTGTTGTGGCTGCCCAGGATGTGATTGTCCCAGTACAGATGTGGCTGTGGTTGTCCCAATGTCCAGGACATAGTTGTCCAGGTGTGGACAGGTGTATCCCGGTGTGAATGTTGTCCCTCTTCCCACCGTGCCAGCCCGCTGCCCCGGTGCCGGGGGTGCCGGAGGTGGGTCCCGGCACAGCCTGGGTCCAGGAGCTCGTGGGCCCTCTGGGGCAGCCCCGAGGCAGTGTGGGGCCAGGGCCGAGCCCTCTAATCGCCTCAGCAGCTCAGGCAGGCCAGGGCCGGTCCCAGGAATGTGACTCCGGCGGCGCGGGAGTGGCCGTGGCAGCGGCAGGTCACTCCCGGCGCTGGCAGCCGCCCGGAGCGCGGTCCTGCCCCGCTTACCGGGGCGGCCCGGCCTCGCACGAGGGGCCATTGTGCCGCGGGGCGCGGCCGGTGGCAGTGCCAGCGCCGGCGCTGTCACGGTGCTGTCGCCCGTGGCCTCGGCTGTGTGTCCTGGCCCTTCTGCCCGGCAGGAGGGCGAGGTGGCGGCACTGCAGCGGTGACGGTGGGACTGTCCTGGGGCGTCTGCTCTGGAGCCGTCCCCCCATCGCAGGGTGCCGGAGCGTCCCGGGAGTGGGGTTGGCCGCGGGGCACCGATCAAGGCTTGTTCTGGCCCCGTTCCACCGGGCTGGTGCGAGCGCTGAGCCGTTCCCGGCCACTGCTCCTCCGTGACTCAGCGGCTGCCGTGGAAAGCAGAAGTGTCCCCCCGTGCCCCCCCAGCTGTCCGTCATCCTTTCCAGCGGGGTCATGCCCCTGGCTCCCGGAGGCCACATGTCCCCAGTGTCACCATCCTGCCGGGCCCCTGCTGTGGTGCCTGGGGGCCAGGACCCCCTTTTTTGGGTGTTTTGGTGAAAGCACGACGTTCCCGAGAACAATCCCAGTGTGTTCCCAAACTAATCCCGAGCTGCCCACGAGATTAAGCCCAAAAAGCTGCTTAGTGCCCACAGCGGCGACACCGTGCCATGCCGGCGGCCCGGCACCCGGCGAGGGGGTGGCCCAGCCCCACGTCCCCCCCCGTGGGAGGGTCCCGTCCCGAACCGGGGGGTTGAATGCTGGCGGCGGCTTGGCGGGCGCCCCAGGAGAGCGGCGTGGCAGGGCGGATAATCTGCCTGCTGGAATGTGGATGTGCTGGCTCCGGCCCCGGACGGGAGCGGGGATTAGGGAGAAGCCGGAGCAGGGTAGCACCGAATTTCGGGAGTAGGTGGGATTCAGGGCTGCGGTGAGGCTCGGAGCCGCAGCCTCGGCGTTCCACTGAGGCGCAGCTCCTCGAGCCTCACCACGGCCACCGTGCTGGCACCCCGGCGGTGACGGTGACGGCGATGCCACCCATGTGAGACGCAGTCATCCGTCACCACCCTCCTCGGTCCCCCCCGTCACGTGGGCCACCTCCCGTGGCAATAAACGCGGCACGCCGGTGCCAGAGGGGTCAGCGCAGGGCCCCGGGAGCTGCCAAGGGGCAAACGTGGGTGGAAGCTGGGTCGGGGAAAGGGTGAAATGGGGAAATGGGGGAGGGCTGTGGGGTTTCGGGAGGGTCGGGAGCTGCTGTGCCCCCCGACTCTGGCAGCCTGCCTGCACCCCGCGGGGTTGGGTGCCTGCCCGGGGTCCCGCTGCCCCGACTCCGCTCCCCTCCCGGCGTTTGTCTTGGCCGCAGCTCTCCCATTCCAGCCGGTGGCCAAGACAAACCAGCCCGGAGCCAGCGCAGCCCGAGGAGGGGCAGCCCCGGCCCCCGCCTCGGGGGCACCCCTGATCCCCCCCTGTGCCCGCAGGTTATGCTGCCCCGACAGCGTCCCCTGAGCCCCCGCGAGAAGGAAAAGGGCTAAGCCGGCCGTGCCGGGGGCCGTGCCAGCGCCATGACCCACTCCCAGGTGTCTTCCGAGCTTCACCACATTGTCTCCTCGGCCTTCCAGAGCGTAAGTGCCACCGCGGGGCGCGCCTTGGCGGGGGGGTGAGAGGCTGCACCCCCCGACCATGCCTGGAGGGGCGACGGGTGTCATGGCACGGCCCCTGCTGCCCTGGCGCGCCTGGGGGATGCCGGGCTGTGGGGTGCTGGCAGTGCCCATGGCACCTGGCTCAGGTGTGGGGCAGGGCTGTGGGGTGCTGGCAGTGCCCATGGCAGCTGGCTCAGGTGTGGGGCAGGGCTGTGGGGTGCTGGCAGTGCCCATGGCAGCTGGCTCAGGTGTGGGGCAGGGCTGTGGGGTGCTGGCAGTGCCCATGGCACCTGGCTCAGGTGTGGGGCAGGGCTGTGGGGTGCTGGCAGTGCCCATGGCACCTGGCTCAGGTGTGGGGCAGGGCTGTGGGGTGCTGGCAGTGCCCATGGCCCCATGGCTCAGCCGTGGGGCGGCAGTGCCCCACAGCAGCCCCCGGGGCAGGCCAGGCCAGCGGTGCCGGGCGCCCTTGGGGCCGGCACGGTGCCAGTGCGCCTGGGGGATGCCGGGCTGTGGGGGGCTGGCAGTGCCCATGGCACCTGGCTCAGGTGTGGGGCAGGGCTGTGGGGTGCTGGCAGTGCCCATGGCACCTGGCTCAGGTGTGGGGCAGGGCTGTGGGGTGCTGGCAGTGCCCATGGCCCCATGGCTCAGCCGTGGGGCGGGAGTGCCCCACAGCAGCCCCCGGGGCAGGCCAGGCCAGCGGTGCCGGGCGCCCTTGGGGCCGGCACGGTGCCAGTGCCGCTGGTGGCACGGCCGTGGCGGTGCCCGCGGTGCCAGCGCTGCTCTGGCGACGGTTCCCGGGCGAGTTAATGATTGACCCCCGTGTCCCGCCGCGGCCGCCCGGTGCTCCTGGCGAGCCCCGCCGCTCGCACGTGACCGGGAATGGGACCGGCCCCATCCTGATGGAGTTCCTCCGGGGCTCCCGGGTAAGCTGCGGCCTAGGGGGGCTCTGGGGGCTCTCTCTGCGCTGCCAACCCAGGGCACCGTGCCCACCTGTGCCACGGTGACGCACAAAGGTGTGGTGGGTGCTGCTGGGGTGCAGGATGGAGCCCGGCGGGTTTGGGGCCGTGGGGCCATGACCAAAGGGGCTGGGGGGGTCTGGGGGGTCAAAGGGGTCACGGGATGGTGGGAGGGATGTGGCAGGAGTGGGGAATGCAGGTGCGGGACGCGGTCTGACGGCACCGCTGCCATCACGTGGCAGCCTCTGTGTGCCGGGGTGTGATGGGGTGGCGGGGGTCACCACCTGGGTCACCCCCCGTGTCACCCTCCGGGTAACCCCCCGGGGGGCCCAGGGGTCACTGCGCAGTGGGGACGGGCACGGGGCACCTGTGTCCAAACCTGACTCCTGGGCTGGGGTTCGTGTGGGGGGGCCGTGGCACAGCCTGGGATCCGCAAGTGCTTCTGGGGTGCCCACTCGGGGTGCTGGGAGCTCCCCCCCCGCTGCCCGGGGTGTCCCTGCAGGCAGATCCTGCTGCCTGGGGTGCCCCTGTACCCCGCTTCACCCCACTCCGGGGTCACTGGGGGGGCCGTGGCGGGGGGCTCGGCTGTGCAGCCCCCGCAGGGGCTGAGGGGCGCAAGGCTGGGGGGGATTTACCGGGGGTCCGTGCAGCCCCGGGGGATGGGAGCGCGGCCGTGGGCTCGCTGCACTCCAGGGGCAATCCGAGCTCGGCCCGGAGCCCCCGGCTGTTCGGGGGGCCGGGGCTCGGCGGGAGGGGCTGCTGCGTCCCGGGGTGTCGCTGCGTCCCGGGGTGTCGGTGCTTCCCGGGGGGCCGGAGTTGGCGGGGGGATCGGCGCATCCCGAGCGGGCCCGGCGCATCCTGCGGGGCCCGGAGCATCCCGGGGCGAGTCGGTGCATTCCGGGAGGGGGGGCCGGTCGCTCCGGGGCCGCCGCCGGTGCCGCGGTGCCGCCGGTGCCCTCTGCGTTCGCCGTCACCTTGAGACGGGCGCGAGGCGGCTCCGTCAATATTTGGCAAGGCCGGGACGGAGCCGCCGCCCCCCCGGTTCCCTCCCCCGGCCC
>NW_024499217.1:160940-161159 GCF_017590055.1 Onychostruthus taczanowskii
CGGCCCCATCCCCGGCCGGTCCCGCCGCTCCGATAAAGCGCTGCGGGAGCTGCGGAGGGAGCGGCTCCGCCATGACTCAGGTAGGACCGGCCGGGGACGCGCCCCCCGCAGCCCCTCCCGCACTGCCCCAGCAAGCTCCCTGCAGCCGCCAGCCACGCATCCTCCATGCCCCCCCCCAGCTCCGCATTCCCGTGTCCCCGCAATCCCCGGTCCCGCGTT
>NW_024499217.1:161982-191259 GCF_017590055.1 Onychostruthus taczanowskii
GGCTCTGCGGGGGCAGGGCCAGCACTGGGGGGGTGGGGGGCACGGCACCGGGGCACCGCGCTGGGGGGGCTGGGGTTGTCCAGGGGCACCGCGCTGGGGGGGCTGGGTCCCGTTCGGAGGAGAGCAGGGCACGGGATACCCGGGGCACAGCCCAGGGCCTGGAGCTGCGGTGCTGTGGCACATGGGGTGGAGGTGACACCGGCGCACAGCGCTGAGGCCGGGCGTGCTGGGGGTGGGAATGATGCAGGGTGCCCAGCCCTGGGCAGGGGTGCCCGGCCCAGGGAGGGGTGCCCAGCCCAAGCAGGGGTGCCCGGCCCAGGGAGGGGTGCCCAGCCCAGGGAGGGGTGCCCAGCCCAGGGTAGGGGTGCCCAGCCAAGGGAGGGGTGCCCGGCCCAAGGCAGGGGTGCCCAGCCCAGGGAGGGGCGCCCAGCCCAGGCAGAGGTGCCCAGCCCAGGGCAGGGGCGCCCAGCCCAAGGCAGGGGAGCCCAGCCCAAGGTAGGGGCGCCCAGCTCAGGGCAGGGGTGCCCAGCTCAGGGCAGGGGTGCCCAGCTCAGGGCAGGGGTGCCCAGCTCAGGGCAGGGGTGCCCAGCTCAGGGCAGGGGTGCCCAGCTCAGGGCAGGGGTGCCCAGCTCAGGGCAGGGGTGCCCAGCTCAGGGCAGGGGTGCCCAGCTCAGGGCAGGGGTGCCCAGCTCAGGGCAGGGGTGCCCAGCTCAGGGCAGGGGTGCCCAGCTCAGGGCAGGGGTGCCCAGCTCAGGGCAGGGGTGCCCAGCTCAGGGCAGGGGTGCCCAGCTCAGGGCAGGGGTGCCCAGCTCAGGGCAGGGGTGCCCAGCTCAGGGCAGGGGTGCCCAGCTCAGGGCAGGGGTGCCCAGCTCAGGGCAGGGGTGCCCAGCTCAGGGCAGGGGTGCCCAGCTCAGGGCAGGGGTGCCCAGCTCAGGGCAGGGGTGCCCAGCTCAGGGCAGGGGTGCCCAGCTCAGGGCAGGGGTGCCCAGCTCAGGGCAGGGGTGCCCAGCTCAGGGCAGGGGTGCCCAGCTCAGGGCAGGGGTGCCCAGCTCAGGGCAGGGGTGCCCAGCTCAGGGCAGGGGTGCCCAGCTCAGGGCAGGGGTGCCCAGCTCAGGGCAGGGGTGCCCAGCTCAGGGCAGGGGTGCCCAGCTCAGGGCAGGGGTGCCCAGCTCAGGGCAGGGGTGCCCAGCTCAGGGCAGGGGTGCCCAGCTCAGGGCAGGGGTGCCCAGCTCAGGGCAGGGGTGCCCAGCTCAGGGCAGGGGTGCCCAGCTCAGGGCAGGGGTGCCCAGCTCAGGGCAGGGGTGCCCAGCTCAGGGCAGGGGTGCCCAGCTCAGGGCAGGGGTGCCCAGCTCAGGGCAGGGGTGCCCAGCTCAGGGCAGGGGTGCCCAGCTCAGGGCAGGGGTGCCCAGCTCAGGGCAGGGGTGCCCAGCTCAGGGCAGGGGTGCCCAGCTCAGGGCAGGGGTGCCCAGCTCAGGGCAGGGGTGCCCAGCTCAGGGCAGGGGTGCCCAGCTCAGGGCAGGGGTGCCCAGCTCAGGGCAGGGGTGCCCAGCCCAGGGAGGGGTGCCCACCCCTGGGTGCCTTCGTGGCTCAGCCCGCCCCTCCGGGGCGCCCCTGTGGCGGGGCTGTGTGACCGGGGCGCGCTGGGGCTGACGGCGGTGCCCGCTCATCCCTGCTCCCTGCCCGCAGCCCGAGCAGGAGGCGCTGGGCGCCGGCTCACCTGCCTTCGGCGAGGAGGAGGAGGAGGAGAAGGACCTGAACAAGGCCCTGGGCGTGGAGCGCTTCGAGGAGATCCTGAACGACGCTCACCCCCGCAACGCCGAGGAGGCCGGGCGCAGCTACGGCGAGGAGGACTTCGAGTGTGAGCGGGGCCAAGGGCGGGCTCGGAGCGGGGGACGGATAGGGAGCGGACAGGGGGCAAGCAGGGAGTGGGGAGCTGGCAGGAAATGGGCAGGGAACACAGCACCAACTCCCGCTCCCCCCAGACCACCGCCAGTCGTCCCACCACATCCACCACCCGCTCTCCACGCACCTGCCCTCTGACGCCCGCCGCAAGAAGGGGATCCCGAAAAAGGGCAAAAAGAAGGCCCGGCGTGCCTCTGTCCCCGGAGAGACCCCCACCATCGAGGAGGCTGAAGAGGATGAGGATGACGCGTGCGACACGGAGACGGAGCGGTCGGCGGAGGAGCTGCGGCAGCCCGGGCCAGCCGAGGCAGTGCAGGTGAGGGCAGGGCAGGGGTGGGGCGGCGCTGTGCCCCCCCGGCTCAGCGTGTCCGGGCACACAGCTCACCCGCTGCCCCCCCAGTTCTTCCTGCAGGAGGATGAGGTGACCGAGCGGCAGGCAGAGGAGCCGGCAGCCCCCGCGGCTCTGCCCGGCTCCCCCCCCGAGCCCCGAGGGGGCACGGCCCCGAGGGAAGCCCAGGCCAGCAGGTCAGCTGGGGTTGGGGAGCTGGGCTCCCGGGGTGTGGGCAGCATCCTCTGGCCGGGGTGGGGGCTGGACAGCCCCTCCCGTACCCCGTGGCAGGACTGGGGGCACAGCACTGAGCTGGGCTCCTGCCTTGCAGCCCGGATGCAGAGCAGGGGGCTCTGGGGGAGGGGGCAGCCGCCGAGGCTGGGTCCCCGGGCCGCCCTGCGCCGAAGTCGCAGCCGGGGCACCGCAGCTACAACCTGCACGAGCGGCGCTGCATCGGCAGCATGACGGCTGCCGAGCAGGACCGCTACCAGAGCATGCCCACGGACGAGTCGGAGGCACAGACACTGGCCTCGGCTGACCTGGACTACATGAAGAGTGAGTGAGTGGGGGCCGTGCACCTGGGGCTGCCCTGGCGGCCACTCTGTGTCGGGCGAGTGCGGTGGGACAGTGGAGGGGGGCTGGGGACGGTGGGGCTGGCAGTGCTGGGGATGGTGGGGCTGGCAGTGCTGGGGATGGTGGGTTTGGGATGGTGGGGCTGGCAGTGCTGGGGATGGTGGGTTTGGGATGGTGGGGCTGGCGGGTTTGGGATGGTGGGGCTGGCAGTGCTGGGGATGGTGGGTTTGGGATGGTGGGGCTGGCAGTGCTGGGGATGGTGGGTTTGGGATGGTGGGGCTGGCAGTGCTGGGGATGGTGGGTTTGGGATGGTGGGGCTGGCAGTGCCAAGTTGCCTTGTGGCTGCAGCCAAGCTGGGCTGGGTGCAGGCACTGACCCTGCTCCCAGTGCTAGGCACAACCACAGGGGATCCATCCCTGGTGCCAGGAGCTGGGCCCGGGGCAGCTGCAGCCAGTGACAGCAGTAGCAGTGGTGGTGGCTCCACTGGGCCCTCAGCAGCCCCAGGGATTCACAGCCCAGGACTCTCAGGGTGGTGGGTGATGCTGTGGAGCTCCCAGGGGAGCACAGCCAGGGCAGAGCCCATGTGCCAGTGGCCACGGGTGGGCACACAGGGAGCAGGTGACGCTGGTGCCAGGAGCCACCGTGGCTGGTGGCATTGCTGGCGGTGACCGAGTGACCCCCCAAAGCTGCGGCACTTGCCCTCAGCAGTGGGACGATGGCTGTGCCCTGAGCTATCCCAGGCAGGATATCTCCCACAGCTCCACGGCCGCCCGTGGCAGGGCTCAGTGTCCCCCGCTGCTGACCCCCGCAGGTCACCGCTTTGAGGACGTGCCGGGCGTGCGCCGGCACCTGGTGCGGAAGAGCGCCAAGGCACAGGTGGTGCACGTCAGCAAGGACCACAAGGAGCCCAGCACGCGGCAGCGCAAGCAGGACCGGCAGCCCCACGAGGTGCGGGCTCCTGGGCAGGGACGGGCAGGGACGGGGGCCCTGGGGGCCCTGGGGTCACAGCACTGACCCAGCCGTGCTGCAGGTGTTTGTGGAGCTGAACGAGCTGGTGCTGGACAAGAACCAGGAGCTGCAGTGGAAGGAGACGGCGCGCTGGATCAAGTTTGAGGAGGACGTGGAGGAGGAGACAGATCGCTGGGGCAAGCCACATGTGGCCTCCCTCTCCTTCCGCAGCCTCCTGGAGCTCCGCAAGACCCTGGCCCACGGTAGGGAGGTGGAGGCCACCCCGTGGGGCCCATGGTGAGGTGGGGTCCTGTCCCTGCTGGCCTCAGCACCCCTCCGTTTCCCAGGGGCTGTGCTCCTGGACCTGGACCAAAAGACGCTGCCGGGGGTGGCTCACCAGGTGGTGGAGCAGATGGTCATCACGGACCAGATCCGGGCTGAGGACCGTGCCAACGTGCTGCGGGCGCTGCTGCTCAAGCACAGGTGGGCAGGGGGCACGAACACAGCCCCTTCCCCCCGGGCTGTGCTCCCTGAGCCGTGGGGCTGACGCTGTCCCTGGGGTCCTGGCGATGGCTGTGCCGCTGGGCCACCACGGACAGCCCTGGCCCCGTCCCGCAGCCACCCGAGCGACGAGAAGGAGTTCTCCTTCCCGCGGAACATCTCGGCGGGCAGCCTGGGCTCCCTGCTCGTGCACCACCACAGCACCAACCACGTGGCTGAGGGCAGCGAGCCAGCCGTCACCGAGCCCCTCATAGCCGGCCACGCCGGCGAGCACGACACGCGCGTCGACGTGGAGCGGGAGGTGGGTGCCGCGGCCCCCAGCCCTGCCCGAGCCCTGGGGAAGGGCCCTGACCCCGGTCGCCCACTCTGTCCCCACAGAGGGAGGTCCTCACGCCCACACCCCCAGCCGGCATCACTCGCTCCAAGTCAAAGCACGAGCTGAAGCTGCTGGAGAAGATCCCGGACAACGCCGAGGCCACAGTGGTGCTCGTGGGTATGGAGGGGTGGGCAGGCTGGGGGTGTGGGCAGCGCGTGCCAGGCACCCCGGTGACCCCCGTGTCCCCGGTGCCCTCCAGGCTGCGTGGAGTTCCTGGACCAGCCCACCATGGCCTTCGTGCGGCTGCAGGAGGCCGTGGAGCTGGACGCGGTGCTGGAGGTGCCCGTGCCTGTGCGGTTCCTCTTCGTGCTGCTGGGCCCCAGCAGCACCCACATGGACTACCACGAGATTGGGCGCTCCATCTCCACCCTCATGTCCGACAAGGTCCCTGCCGGCCGGGGGCTCAGGCCGTGCCCGCTTCAGGGGTTTGGGGCTGTACCAGGATGGGGGTGCAGGGCTCTGCTGGGGGGGTGCTCGAGGCTGTGCAGGGCAGGGAGCTCAGGGGTTTTGTGCCAGGGCTGGGGGCTCAGGGTCCTGCTGGGACTATGGTCTTGAGACAGCACTGGACTGGGGGTTTGGGGCTGTGATGGGGCCGGCAGCTCAGGACTCAGATGGGATGGGCTGGAGGACCCAGGGTCTCAGAGAAATGCCAGGATGAGGACTTGGAGTCCTGTCGGGGCTGGGGAGCTTGGGGCCACGCCAGGATAGCAGTTGGGCCTTGCCATGTTGGGGTCTCTTGGCCATACTGGGTGGGGGCCAGGGCTCTGGCAGGGCTGGGGGCTCAGGGCCGTGCCAGGACGGGGCCATCGCGAGGCCGTGGGTTTGGGGCTGTGTGGCACCGGGCTCTCAGGAGCCACAGAGCTGTGGTGTGGGCACTGACCCTGCCATGGCCCCCCAGCAATTCCACGAGGCTGCCTACCTGGCTGACGACCGTCACGACCTTCTGAATGCCATCAACGAGTTCCTGGACTGCAGCGTGGTGCTGCCGCCGTCCGAGGTGCAGGGTGAGGAGCTGCTGCGCAGCGTCGCCCACTTCCAGCGCGAGATGCTGAAGAAGAGGATGGAGCAGGAGCGAAGGCTGCTGCTGGAGCCCAAGTCCCCTGAGGAGAAAGGTGCCAGGGCCAGGGCTGGGGCCAGGGCAGGGTTTGGGGTGTCCCCGCTGTTGGGGTCTCACTGTCTGTCTGCGCATCCGCTCGCCCCCAGCTCTGCTGAAGCTGAAGGTGGTGGAGGACGAGGCCGAGGAGGACGACGACCCCCTGAGGCGCACGGGCCGCCCCTTCGGGGGGCTGATCCGGGACGTGCGGCGCAGGTACCCCCAGTACCTGAGCGACTTCCGTGACGCGCTGGACCCCCAGTGCATTGCTGCCGTCATCTTCATCTACTTCGCTGCGCTGTCGCCCGCCATCACCTTCGGGGGGCTGCTGGGTGAGTGGGGTGTGGAGCCCGCGGGGGCTGCAGGCGGGGCTGGTGCTGCCCGCTGTGTGTGCTGGGACAGGGCTGTGACCCAGGGCCCACCCCGACGGTGTGCCTGAGCCTGTGCTGCCGCAGGGGAGAAGACGCAGGACCTGATCGGGGTGTCGGAGCTGATCATCTCCACGTCGCTGCAGGGCGTCCTCTTCTGCCTGCTGGGTGCTCAGCCCCTGCTCGTCATCGGCTTCTCGGGGCCGCTGCTGGTCTTTGAGGAAGCCTTCTTCACGGTGAGCTGCTGGGGTCTGCCCTGGGGGCTGGGGAGACACCCCCACCCCAGCCCCGCTGCCCGGGGCAGACGTCCCCACAGCCCTCCTGCCAGGGCTCTGCCCGGCCCCGTGACCATCCTGACACCCGTCTGTCCGTCCGTCTGTCTGCACGGCTGGGCAGTTCTGCACGTCCAACGAGCTGGAGTACCTGGTGGGGCGTGTCTGGATTGGCTTTTGGCTCATCCTCATCGTGCTGGTCATGGTGGCCTTTGAGGGCAGCTTCCTGGTGCGCTTCGTCTCCCGCTTCACCCAGGAGATCTTTGCCTTTCTCATCTCCCTCATCTTCATCTATGAGACCTTTTCCAAGCTGGCCAAGGTGAGCCGTGGGGGTGAGCTGGGGGGGCTGGTGCAGGCAGGATGGGGCTGAGCATCCCGTCCTCCTGCTCCAGATCTTCCAAGAGCACCCCCTGCACGGCTGCCTGAGCACCAACACCTCGGCTGAGGCCTGGGGCAACGGCAGCGTGGCCGTGGCCAACACCACAGCCCTGGCCACCGGCCCGGCTGCCCGCGGTGTCACCAAGGTCACGGGACAGCCCAACACAGCGCTGCTCTCCCTCGTGCTCATGGCTGGCACCTTCTTCATCGCCTTCTTCCTGCGCAAGTTCAAGAACAGCCGCTTCTTCCCTGGACGGGTGCGTGGGGACGGCCGTGCGGCCGTGGGGCTGGGGTGAGCCTGGGGGGGCTGGGGTGAGCCTGGGGGGGCTGGGGTGAACCAGGAGGGCTGTGGCCAGGCTGGCGCTGGTGTTCCCCCAGATCCGGAGGCTCATCGGGGACTTTGGGGTGCCCATCGCCATCCTGGTGATGGTGCTGGTGGACTACAGCATCCAGGACACCTACACACAGGTGAGCAGCCACCATCCACTGCCTGGGCAGGACACCTAATCCCACACCCTCCTAGGGATCCCTGTGCCCCATCCCACTGTCCTGGCTGCGGGTCAGCAGCTCCTTCTGCTCCCAGCAGGGCTGCACCTGCTCGGTGCCAGCATCTGACCTTCTCTCTCCCTCTGAGTCTGGCTGCTGGGGGTCCCGGAGCCTCCATGGCCCCCCTCACTCTATGGGGCACAGCCAGTGCCTCTCAGCATTTGTCTCCCCCTGCAGAAGCTGAGTGTGCCCAGTGGGTTCTCGGTGACAGCCCCAGACAAGCGGGGTTGGGTGATCAACCCCCTGGGGGTGCAGAGTGCCTTCCCTGTGTGGATGATGGTGGCCAGCGGCCTCCCCGCCATCCTCGTCTTCATCCTCATCTTCATGGAGACCCAGATCACCACGTGAGTGCAGTGGAGGCGGGCAGGGGGCATTGGTGGGGCAGGGGGAGCCCGTGCTGTGCCAACTGTCTGCCCTGGTTCCCAGGCTGATCATCAGCAAGAAGGAGCGGATGCTGCAGAAGGGCTCCGGGTTCCACCTCGACCTCCTGCTCATCGTGGCCATGGGCGGCTTCTTCGCGCTCTTCGGGTTGCCGTGGCTCGCCGCAGCCACCGTGCGCTCCGTCACCCACGCCAACGCCCTCACCGTCATGAGCAAGGCCGTGGCACCTGGGGACAAGCCCAAGATCCAGGAGGTGAAGGAGCAGCGGGTCACCGGGCTGCTGGTGGCCGTGCTGGTTGGTAGGTCCGGCCCTCGGGTGCTGGGGGGACTGCAGTGACGTGGGGAGGGGGCTGGGGAGCCACGGGGGGCTGCGGTGGGGAGGGGGCAGTGTGGGGAATGGAGCTGGGGCATCCTGAGCCCCGGCCGAATTGGTGTGGCCATCCTGTCCCCAGTGGACACAGGGATGGGGACCCTCCCCACGTGAGGGGGTCAAGTGGGGCTGGAGGGCTGTGCGGAGCCCCCTCCCCAGGCTGCCACTGCTCCGGCCCAGGGCTGTCCATCGTCATCGGGGACCTGCTGCGGCAGATCCCACTGGCCGTGCTCTTCGGCATCTTCCTCTACATGGGCGTCACCTCCCTCAATGGCATCCAGTTCTACGAGCGCCTGCAGCTGCTGCTGATGCCCCCCAAGCACCACCCTGATGTCACCTATGTCAAAAAGGTGGGGAGGGGGCCTGGGGAGGATCCTTAGGGGCAGGACCCTTGTCTGGGACAGCAGCCAGGCTGGGGTGCCCTTGTGTGGGAGCGCTGCGGTGTCCGCAGCACAGGCTGTGGCAGAGCCTTGTTTAGGGGGCAGAGTGGGGGCTCGGGGGGCCGTGTCTGGGGGAGTGGGTACCCCGGGCCAAGCTGTGCCCCCCGTGGGAGGGGGACACAGGGGGACGCCCTGTGTGTCCTGAGCGTGGAGCTGCCCGGGCTGGCCGGGCACGGCTCCTTGCTCAGCCCCAGCCCTGACAGCCCTGTGTGCCCAGGTGCGCACGCTGCGCATGCACCTGTTCACCGGGCTGCAGCTGGCCTGCCTGGCCGTGCTCTGGGCCGTCATGTCCACTGTGGCCTCCCTCGCCTTCCCCTTCATCCTCATCCTCACGGTGCCGCTCCGCATGTGCCTGCTCAGCCGCATCTTCACCGACCGGGAAATGAAGTGTGTAAGTGGCCGCACCGCGGGGCCCCGCGGCGCGGCAGGGCCGGGGGCTCCCGGGGGATCGGGGGGCTCCGGGGCCGGGGGGCTCCCGGGGTGCCCTGGCCGCCCCTCAGCCGCCGTGTCCTGCAGCTGGACGCAGCCGAGGCCGAGCCCATCCTGGACGAGCGGGAAGGTGTGGACGAGTACAACGAGATGCCGATGCCGGTGTGACGGCGCCAGCGGCTCACGGGCGCCGGGCCCGGCGGGAGCCCCGCGCGGGGCCGGGGGCAGCGGCCGTGCCCGGGGGACGGGGCCCTGCGCTCCCCAGGCCCTCGGAGGGCACCGCCAAAGAGAGCCGGCCCCAGGCTCGGCCCCGCGCTTCAGCCCCTCGGACACCTGCTGCCCGCCCCCCGGGCCAGGGCCCCCCGGGCCAGGACCCCCGGCCCCTGAGCAGCCCCTCGGCTCCCACCCCACCCTCAGGCGTCAGCTGAAGCCCCGGGGTTTATGGAACAGGCAATTCCAAGGCAATAAACAGCTTTATTCCGAGCGCGGGGCTCAGGGCAGAGGTGCTGGGGACCCCCCTGCCAGGGGAGGCCTGCTCCGAGCAGTCCCTGGGGGGCTACCGGGGTGGGGGCTAGGGCCCCCCGCTGCCTTCAACTAATAAAGAGACCGGACTTTGCACGCTTTTCACCAGTTTTATTGGAAAGTTCCCCCTTCCCTAACACCCCCCTCCTCCAGGCCCAGGCCCTGGGAACAGCCCCATGTGCACACCCGCTCCCGGCCCTGCACACCGTCCCTGCAGCCCCCCGGGACCCCTGCGCCCCGGCCCAGCAGCCGTGCTGGGGACACAGGGATTGCCCCCGGTGCCCAGAGAAGCCCAGGCCAGGCCCCACAGCAGCAACAGGCCGGGCTGAAGTGGCAGAGCCGGGGCAGGGGGGCCATGAGGGACCTTCCCCAGTAACCTCCCCCACCCCCCAGCACCCCTCAAGTCACATCCCGGCCCCCCATAAAGGCAATAAATAATCTCACACTCCCCCAGCCCCACAGCAGGAGCAGGTGCCCACAGCCTGGCCCCACAGCCTGGCTCCCCAATGGGGAGCATCTCCATATCCCCCTGAGCCCCCGGGATGGGGGGCAGCTCCGTATCCCCCTGCACAGGGGAAGGGGCTGGCAGCACCCACCTGGCCCCCCACACCCCCCGCATCCGTCCCTCAGAAGCGCAGCTCCCTCAGCTTCTGCCGCAGGTAGTGCTTGGCCTCCTCGATGCCACTCACCTTCTCCAGCTCCGTGTAGGGCAGCTGTGAGGGGACAGGGACCATGTCAGAGGGGTGACAGCATGTCTGGCCCCACCTGCACCCCCAGCCCCCAGCCTCACTCAGCCTTCTGTGTGGCGGAAGAACCAGGACACAGATCCCTCCCTGGAGAAGGAGGGCAGCGCGGCTCCTGCCGAGGGCACGGCAAGTGCAGACAATGCCCAGCTCCAGGCTCGTCCAGCCTGAGCTCAGCCCTGGACAGGGGCTGCAGGCACAGAGGAAGGAACCTCGAGTCTCACCCCACCCTCGAGCACCTGTCAGCACCCTCCATGAAAGGTGACAGGGGACTGGGGGGGCTGGGAACCCTGCGGGTCCAACAGCAGCACCCACAGAGCAGGACTGAGGGTCATTGGGAGCCACGCTCCAGCCACTGGCAGCACAGGGGAGCAATAAAGGTTGTGATGGCTGGAGCCCCTCAACCCACAGGTGAGAGCTGGGGGTGTTCACCTGGAAGAAGAAGGCTCTGGGGAGACCCTTTAGAGCCCCTTCCAGTGCCTGAAGGGGCTCTGAGAGAGTTGGGAGAGAAACTTAGGTCAAGAGCCTGGAGGGACAAAACAACGGGGAATGGCTTCCACTGCCAGAGAGCAGGGACAGAAGGGATATTGGGAAGGAATTCCTGGCTGGGAGGGTGGGGAGGCCCTGGCACAGGGTGCCCAGGGAAGCTGTGGCTGCCCCTGGAAGGGTCCAAGGCCAGGCTGGACATTGGGGCTTGGAGCATTGGGATAGTTAAAGGTGTTGCTGCCCATGGCGGGGTCTGGCAATGAAGGTCACTTCAGCTGGGTCCCTGCTGTGCCTTCTGCAGGAGGGACACAGACAGCCCTGGCCAGCCCAGCCCAAACACCAGCTCAAGGGAGAGCTGGCCCTGCTCCCGGCCCAGCTACACTGCTGGGCAGCTCCCAGGTGATTCCTCAGCAGTCACAGGACCCTGGAGCTCTGCACAAACACAGCGCTCTGGGCTGCTGAGCCCCAGAATGAGGAGGGAGCTGCGGCCGGCACAGCCTGGTGGCAGCAGGGAGTGAACTATTTGGGAAAGGCAGTGGGATGGCACGGTGGAGGCGCGGCTGCAATCCTTATCCTCTCTGCAGTGCAAGAGTGAACAGGACAGAGGGCTCATTTCCAGCGCCATTTTCCTCAGAAAGACTCGTCCTCAGGCTAAAACCACCCACAAAGAAGCACGTGGAGCTGCACATCCTAAACCAACACCTGGAGTTTGCACAC
Source organism: Onychostruthus taczanowskii (assembly GCF_017590055.1). Taxonomy (NCBI): domain Eukaryota; kingdom Metazoa; phylum Chordata; class Aves; order Passeriformes; family Passeridae; genus Onychostruthus; species Onychostruthus taczanowskii. Next base: position 173,356 of record NW_024499217.1, read on the forward strand.
CTGAGGGCTCTCCCAGCCCCAGCACTCAGCAGGGAACAGCTGGGGCTGGAACCAGGGCAGGCAGGACTGGCACAGAAGGTGACCCAACCTCCCTCCTACCCCCTCGGCACATGGGATCACAGGTCAGCACATGTGGACCCACGTGTGTCCCCCCACCCAATTCCACCCTGTGGCCCTACACCCGATGCCACCACTGTGGCTGTGTCTGCCAGCCTGGGCTGAGCACCCTCCCCTTCCCCTTCCCCTCACTCAGGTTGGGTCTTAGCTCACAGGACAGACTGTCCCTTGTCCCTGCTTTCCATCAGGGCTGGTGTCACCCACCAGCTGCATGGAAAAAGTCCTGCATGGGGTGGGGGAGGGCGAGGAGACATGAGGATGAGTCATCCCTGCTTCCTCTCACAGGGACAGGAGTGTTTACACTGGGGATGCCAGGTCCGGGCCCATCCTTCCAGGGGGATGCCAGCTCCGAGCCCATCACCCAGCGTGTCCCCTGGCCCCGAGGTGGGGGCAAGCAACACTTACCTGCACCAGACAGTATCCCAGCAGCCGCAGGTGCCGGTCCCTCATGGCCCGGGAGCCCACCAGGATGTCGGAGTTCTGGCAGTAGTGCCACTTGTCATTGACCGACAGCACCACCCTGCACAGGGGACAGCAGGGAGTGCGGTGTCACCCCACGCCACGGACCCTGCTCCCCAGCACCATGGCAGCTGAAGAGCAGCACCCCGACTGAGCCCAGATCCTGCTGGCGGCAGGGACAGCTGTATCCAGCACGCCAGCACAGCGGGAACACGGCTCTGCGGGTGCCCCACGGCACTGGGCAGGAAGGGGCCAGGGCTGAGGGTCTCAGCGAGCAGGAGGCCAGGGCAGTGCCAGGGTGGCCGTGCTGCTGGAAGGGACATGGGGCACAGCACGCGGCCCTGCCCGTACCTCTGGATCTCCTCGGCTCCCTGTGGCCCCTCGCCCGGGCCCCGCTTGGGGCTGGGCCGGCACGGCGAGGGCGGGGGGCCGGCGTCCTCGCTGCCCGGGGGGCTCCGCTCCTCAGGCTGCTCCTGGGGCTGCTCCCCCTGGAAGCAGCCGTGCTCTTGGCCAGGGCAGCCGGCGGCCTCCTCCTCCTCCTCCTCCAGGATTTTGCCGATGGGGAACTGGAAGAGCGAGGTGGTGGAGGCGCGGGGGGAGCAGTCGGGGGTGCCGGGCGGCGGCGCCGAGAGGCACTCGGAGGGGCTGCTGAGCGTGGAGCTGCCCGGGCTGGCCAGGGACGGCTCCTTGCTCAGCCCGCAGTAATAGTCCGAGGGGGGCTGGAAGCAGGGCCCCCCCGGGGCCGGGCAGAGCGCCGGCAGGAACCGCCCGGCCCGGCCACTCTCCCGGGGGCCTGGGGGGCTGCTGGGCGTCTCTGCAGCAAACGGGGCAAAGTCCTGCAAATCTGAGGTGAGGGCGAGGACGCTGGACCGCAGGGACATGGTGACGGGGGACGTGGCTGGGGGCGCCCTGGAAGCTGCTGGAACGCGTGAGAGAGGCAGCACTGTGCCTGAGCGGTTGATCCACAGCAGGAAGTCTGCGGGAGAGAGAACAGGGATCAGCAGCTGATGGGACAAGGCTCGGGAACTCTGTGCCCCAGTTGGGACTCTGAGCCAGCAAACAGAAACACAGGGGAACCCCCCTTCTGCAGTGGGAGGGCTCAGAGAGCTTTGTCCCAAGGGCAGTGTCACGGGGAAGGCAGTGACAAAGCAGCCAGAGCTCCTTCTGCCCCACAGGACCTCCCACCTCAGATGCCACCTGGCAGCCCACAGCCTGGGGGTTACCTGTGCAGTACCCAGGAGGCAGCACCTCGTCCTGCCGGTAGCATTCCTCCCCCACCAGCTGTCGCAGCGCCTCGGCCACCAGCCCCTTGTAGCTGCAAGGAGGGGACAATCAGGGGGGCACTGCAGGGGCTGGCATGTCCCCCCAGCACTGCTGGTGTTGAGTACATCAACGTGGATGTACTGCATCCCAGTAGCGGGATGCAGAGGCCTAGAGTTTTGGGCTCTGCTGTTGGGAGTCAAGAGGGGATGGGCTCCAGTTCCTTTTGCAGAAAATCTCCTCACAGGATTGGGACACCAAAAGCCCCCAGAAGGGCTGGCTAGCCCTGGCACCACTGCCCAGGGCAGGGGGGAGTCCTCATCTCTGAGCCACGTGGATGTGGCACTTGGGGACATGGTCAGCGGTGGCCTTAGCAGTGCTGGGGGACAGGTGGGCTCAGGGGCTAGCATTGTTATGACATCTTCATTCAGATGTGCAGTCCCTTCATGCAAGCACCCTTCCTTCTCCTCTGCCCAGGTCCTGCTAGGGAAATGGGATGTGCAGGATGCATTTTCATGATCCGATTTTTCCCTCTTCTCACTGTCAATCTGAAAGCCTTCTCCTGTACACCAGTCTCCTGACCTCCTGTACATCCTGCTTCCAGCAGGCGGTACCCCCCGAAACGCTTGGGGTGTGGTGAGGCTGGGGTGGCAGAGAGAGGGCACTGACTGTGAGAATGCCTTGGGAAGGGAGCCTCTGCACCCAGCTTCTGTCCCGCACTGTTGGTAACTCTGGCTGGACTTGGAGGTCCTTCCAAACCAGTTCTCCCTGTAGGAATATCATCTCTTCTCCAGTGAGGTCTCCGAGGCTTTCCCAACCCAACAATTCTGCAATTCTAAATGATTCTGCGATTCTAGAGTGTTACCCCAGAGGCTTTGGCGCCGCCGTAGGGGCCGTCATCCCCGCACCCCGTGGGATGTGCCAGAGCAGGCGACAGGCCCTGTCCCCACCGCGAGGGACAGCAGAGGGTGCTCGCCCTGGCCCCCTCACCTGTACTTTCTGTTGGCCTCGTCGGCGGTCAGGGCGTGCTCGAACATGAGCACGCGGTAGCGCGGGTCGAGGCGGGGGCCGCTGTACTCGCGGAACTCCAGCTCCACGGCCGCGTCCAGCAGCGACAGGTACCGGCGCACGATCAGCGCGTAGGGGCTGCCTGCGGGGAGCGCACGTGGAGCCGCCGCTGCCCACGGGCACCCCCCGGCCCCGCCGGGGAACACCCCCGCCCCGGCAACGGCCCCACGTACTCATGACATTGGTGATGAAGCCCGGGGAGAAGACCTGGTGCAGGACGGTCTGCGGGAAGTGGCTGAGCTGGAACATGGACATGAGGATGTTGACGGTGGCCAGTGGGGAGCTGCCGGCCTTCTGCTCCAAGATGGCCTCCAGCTTGGGGAAGAGCTCGCCGTGGTTGGAGGGACGGTAGTTCATCCGGCTGAAGGGAAACACCAACTTCTGGATCACCTGCGGCAAGAGAGGCGTGTGGGGCCGGGATGGGACAAGGGACAGGTCGGGGCCACCTGCCCAGTGCCGCGAAAAGACGGATGCTCAGCACCTGCCGGGACTGGGGCACGGCCCCTGGTCCCCTGGAATGCCCCTTCGTGACGGAGAAGGGCCGTGGCTCCCACGCCCAGGTGTGCCCACAGATGGAGGGAGCGCTCACCTTGCTGTCGAGCTGCTCGCCGCGCTTCAGCAGGAAGTTGGCGATGGTGTCGAGCAGCCGCGGCTCGCGCAGCCGGTGCCGTGCCACGTACTTGGCAATGAGGGCCATGGTGTAGGGGGTGAGGTTCTCTGCCTTCCGGGGCAGCCACTCTGCCGAGCCAACACAGCAGGGAGGCCGTCACAGGGGCTAGCTCTGTCCCCATCCCAGGTCCTCTGCAGCCACCACAGCCTGGGCAGGTGGGGTGGGAGGACAGGACCGGACAGGAGGGCCAGTCCCAAAATCCTCAAAAGCCAGGCAGCTCATAAAAACCCTCAGGTATGGGTCAGGTGAGAGGCTGAGGCAGACTGCTGTCATACACAGCCAGAAGACACAGATGGAGCACAGCTGGAATGTGCACAGGGGGGCCTTCTGCAAAACCCCACCAAAACTCCACTGTGCCCAGCCCAAAGGCACTGTGGGAAAACAGTCCCCGAAAGAATGGGGGGCTCCTGATCCCTCCCAGTCCCAGTCCCTAGAGGAATGGGGGGCTCCTGATCCCTCCCAGTCCCTAGAGGAATGGGGGGCTCCCGATCCCTCCCAGTCCCTAGAGGAATGGGGGGCTCCTGATCCCTCCCAGTCCCTAGAGGAATGGGGGGCTCCCAGCCTGTCAAAGGGCTCAGCTGTCAGTGACAAGGGTGGCCATGACACAAGGCTCCTTCTGCTCCACTTACTTCTAGGGCTCAGCAGGGTCCCAGCTGAGGCTGCACCACCCAAACATATCCAGGGCCAGGGAAGGAGTCTGCGAGGCTGCCACCCTATGTCCTCTGCCTGACCAGAGCCCTGCACCCCCAAGGCTGGTGGCAGCACCCCAGGCACCCCTCACCTGCCATGCTGCGAATGAAGCGCTCCTGCCGGTTCTCGTAGAAGAGCTGGGAGCTGAAGATGGCCTCCAGGGCCTTGTTGTTGGCCTCCTGGGCACACAGGGCCAGCATCTCGTCCAGCAGCGCCAGCTCGTGCTCCCTCATGGCGCTGACCTGGCCCAGCGTGTGCCGCACCAGGCGCAGGATCTTGCGGTTGTTGATGAGCTGCTGGTCGGAGGCGGCGTGGCCCTGCAGCGCCTGCGCCCGCAGCCGGTAGTAGGAGAGCAGCAGGAAGAGGGTCTGGGGGTGCCGCTCCTTCTCCAGGTGCCGCTCCAGGCTGCTGAGGCACGACTCCACCAGCGGGTGGGGGCTGGAGGGGTGCAGCCGCATCACGCTGCTGAACACCATCGACACGTCCTTCTGGTTGAAGCGGCCCAGGCGGCTGCGGGACTCGTCCTCCAGCACCCGCACGAGCGGGGACTCCCCGGGCAGCCCTGCGGGGGGACGGGCACGGCTCAGCCCCGTGGACAGCCTCAGCTCCACGGCACAACCACCTCCGGAGCTCGGGCAGGAGGCCGCTGCCATGGCTGGGTCAGTGACCAAGCCGAGAAGGGAAGGGAGGGGAAGGCAAGGCACCGAGAAGAGCGGGGACTCCCCGGGCAGCCCTGCGGGGGGACGGGCACGGCTCAGCCCCACGGACAGCACAACCACCTCCGGAGCTCGGGCAGGAGGCCGCTGCCATGGCTGGGTCAGTGACCAAGCCGAGAAGGGAAGGGAGGGGAAGGCAAGGCACCGAGAATGGGAAACGCTGCGTGGGGCTGTGGGGTCATTTCCACTGGAACGGGAGCCCTGCAGCTCACCCGCAGTAGCAAGGTTCATTTCCTAAGTCTCAAACATCTCACAGACAAGTAATTCATAGAATCCCAAAATCTCAGACTGTTTTGGGTCGGAAGGAACCTTAAATCCCATCCAGTTCCGCCCCCTTGCCATTGGCAGGGACACTTCCACTAGACCAGGTTGCTCCAACCTGGCCTGGAGCACTTCCAGGGGCTCTGGGTACTCAAAAAACTCGCCTCAAAAAGTTCATTAAAAAAAGTTGTGGTTGGAAAACAACTGTGACATCCCATGTGACCAAACTAAACCCTGTTTGTTCCAGCAGGGACTAATCCTTTGGCTTTTTTGACCTTCTCCTGTTTCCCAGCTCAGCTTTAGCTTGTGCGACCTGGCTCCCAGGGAAACACTTCCCTGCAGCTCAGGACGTGTTATCCAGGCCTGGGCACAGGCTCAGTGCCTTGGCTGTCAGGAGGGATCTCCTCAGCAGAGGCAAAGAGCACTGGGGGGGCCTGGAGTTCCCCATCACCCCGGGATTTGGGCGGGCACAGGCCGCAGGGCAGCGCAGGGCGAGTCACTGCGGGTTATTGTTAATCAGAACTCAGCTGGGGGAATGTGCAGAATTGGTCTGAGCAGCCGCTTTGTTCTGTAAAAAGGCCTCAAAAGAAAGCTGGAGTTTGTGTTAATGAGGGACAAGGGGGCAGAACAAAGTGGGGGGCACAGCAGAGCTGTGGGGGGCCCAGCACGGGGAGCCTGGCGAGGGCAGCTCCGGCTCAGTGTCAACAAACACCCGGCGCCGCCGGCCCGGGACGGCGGGCAGCACCGCCCCCAGCCCCGGCAGGGGCTCGAGTTACTGCGTCAACCCCGGCCGGGCGGCTCCACCGAGCCCTGGCCCGGCAAGGCTGCGGGGAACGGGAACAAGAACAGGACGGGGGGAGCCGTGGAAGGAGCGCAGGCACCCGCCAGGTCCTGGAATCCTGGAAGTGTTTGGGTTGGAAGGGACCTTAAAGATCATCCAGTTACAACCTCCTGCCGTGACCAGGGACACCTTCCACTAGAGCAGGTTGCTCCAACCTGGCCTTGAGCACTTCTAGGGATGGGGCAGCAACAGCTTCTCTGAGCAACTTGTGCCAGGGCCTCCCAGCCCTCCGAGGGAAGAATTCCTTCCCAATATCCCATCAACCCTGCCCTCTGGCTGTGGGAAACCATTCCCCCTTGTCCTGTCCCTCCAGGCCCTTCTCCAAAGTCCCTCTCCAGCATCTCTAAGAGCATCTCCAGCATCTCTCAGAGCATCTCCGTGGCCTTGCTCCCTGTCTTTCTGCTGTTGGGCTTCAGAGCTGGAAGCAGCACTGCAGGTAGGGCCTCACCTGAGTGGGACAGAGGGGAAGATTTCCCCTACTGCCCCACTATCCACTGCTGCCCACCCCTCTTTGGATGTGGACCCCATCCCCTTGCTAGCAGAACCTGCAGGGTCACCCCAGCCCGCAGAAGGAGGAGCCTCTGGGACGCAGCGTTCCCTGGGACACAGCCCCCAGGGATGCAGCTTCTACAGCTCAGCTGCACCCCAAGGAAGCTGCACAGGAACCCAAACACCTCAAACACAGCAACACCCATCAACCCTGCCCTCTGGCTGTGGGAAACCATTCCCCCTTGTCCTGTCCCTCCAGGCCCTTCTCCAAAGTCCCTCTCCAGCATCTCTCAGAGCATCTCCAGCATCTCCGTGGCCTTGCTCCCTGTCTTTCTGCTGTTGGGCTTCAGAGCTGGAAGCAGCACTGCAGGTAGGGCCTCACCTGAGTGGGAAGAGCATCTCCAGCATCTCTCAGAGCATCTCCGTGGCCTTGCTCCCTGTCTTTCTGCTGTTGGGCTTCAGAGCTGGAAGCAGCACTGCAGGTAGGGCCTCACCTGAGTGGGACAGAGGGGAAGATTTCCCCTACTGCCCCACTATCCACTGCTGCCCACCCCTCTTTGGATGTGGACCCCATCCCCTTGCTAGCAGAACCTGCAGGGTCACCCCAGCCCGCAGAAGGAGGAGCCTCTGGGACGCAGCGTTCCCTGGGACACAGCCCCCAGGGATGCAGCTTCTACAGCTCAGCTGCACCCCAAGGAAGCTGCACAGGAACCCAAACACCTCAAACACAGCAACACCCAGTGACATGGGGGCCTGTGCCCTCCAAGAGTGCAGCCAAACCCAGGGTGTCCCCCATCAGCGCTCAGGTGTTTCCTGGTTTTCAGGGCTTGGAACTCAAGCTGCAACTAGACACGGCTCAGGAGCGGCCGATACACACCCCGCCAAGCAGGGCCGGCCAGCACCGACCTCCTGGTCAGCCAGGGACACTCAGCCTCCTGCCCGGCAGGAGCAGACCCCCCTGCCCAGAGCCCCCGGTGGTCACAGCCGTTTGCCGCAAACCCAGCGCTAGGGAAGCGCCCCGCGCGGCGCCGCGCTTCCCACCCGGGGCCCGGGGTGCTCCCCACCCGGGGCGCTCCCCACCGGGGGTGCTCCCCACCCGGGGCGCTCCCCACCCGGGGCGCTCCCCACCCGGGGCGCTCCCCACCCGGGGCCCGGGGCTCACCCAGCGCGGCCGCCGCGTACAGGCAGTTGACGATGCTGAAGTTGTCGAACTTGGCGCAGCCGCTGACGATGGCCTGGCACAGCACGTGGAACTCGGGCTGCTCCAGCACCTGCCCCGCGGGCCCGCGGCTGTCCCCAGCGCCCGCGGGCGGCCCCGGCTGCTGCTGCAGGAGCTGTCCCAGCTTGTGAAGCGCTATGGGGTAGTGGCTGGCCGACACCTTGCCCGGGTTCTGCGTGACCCAGCGCAGCACCTCGCCCACGCTGCGCGAGCGCTCGATCAGCCGCTTCATGGTGAAGAAGGTGTCGTAGCTCATCTTCTCGTGGATGAAGTTCCAGCTCTTCCTCTTGCCGTGGGCCCGGCCCCGGCCGCCGTCCGGGTGCACGGTGGGCAGCAGCCCATGGCCGTAGGGGTCCAGGGGCAGCAGCAGCCGCGGCCTGGCCTTGCCGGCGCAGCAGCAGGCGGGGAACATCGCGGCACCGCGGCGCTCACGGGCAGCCGGGCCCCGCGGGCCCGCCCGGGTCAGAGCGCGGAGCCATGGGCACAGCAGCGGGCACAGCATGGCGGGGGCGGCGCGGCGCGGGGGGCTCCGCGGCTCCGGAGGACCCTGCGGGACAGAGCGGCGGCGCCGTGACGGGGGAGCCGCGGGACGGCGGGGGGCGCGGGCACTCCCCCACCCACCGGGATCCCACCCCCCGCCCTGTCCGGGCCCACGTCCCGCCCGGCCCCGTGGCGCCGGGACCTCCCGCCTGCCCGGTGTCCCCCGCCCCTCTCCCGGGCATACCCCGACCTCCACCGGCACCGGGCCCGCCCTGATCCCCCCGGCGGGATCCCCTGCCCTTCCCCCCCCCATCCGGCCCGGCCGTACATGGCGCTGGCGGCCGCTCGCTCCCGCCGCCACCGCCGCCGCTCAGCGCCGCCGGGACACGGACACGGCCCGGGAGCGCAGCCCCGCCGCCATCTTCCTGCGGCCCCGCCCCACGCGCGGCACTTCCGGGGCGGGGCCGGCGCGCGCTGCATGCAAATCAGCGCCGCGCCTCCGCCAATGAGCGAGAGCTCGGCTGAGAGCGGGGCGGTGCCACCAGCGCAGGCGCGCTACGGCGCTGCGGAGCGCGCGGCGGGAGGAGCCGGGCCCCGCCCCTCCCGGAGCCCCGCCCCTCCCGTTCCCCGGTGACCCGCGGCGCAGCACAGCCGGGACGCCACGGCCGGTCACAGTCTGTCCGCTTTAATCGCAACGGCGGCGGGGGGTGGCACCCCCCAAGACAGCATCGGGACCCCGGGACAGTGGGGAGTGCAGCCACCCCCGGCACCGGGACCGCTTGGGGGCACGAATCTTCCCCGGCACAGCGACCTCAGGAACGCGTCCCACCGGCAGCAGGACGCTCGGCAGCCCAGGGGCTCACGTCCCTCCCCAGGCACTGGGACCCCGGGAGGAGCCAGGCCGTAGTCCCACGAGGAGAAGCTCACGGGGCACGGACCGCACCCGAGGAGCAGGCGGAGCGGCTGGGGGGATGCTCCATGCAGGGACGGGGGCACCGGGACCCCCCCGAGGTAGCTGAGCCCCCACTCCCGCCACAGCCCCCGTGTGCACACAGGGCTGGGTGGGCGCCTGCTCGGGACTCCTGGGGGACACGGTCCAGGGCCCAGCCCCGCTTCGGGCGGCGGGCAGGCCCCACGTGCCCCCGGTGCGCCGAACGCAGAGCCCTGCACGGCCCCGGTGGGCTGGCAGGCTCCGAGTGTCCCGGGGCCGGTCCGGGCCGCGCTATCTGCGGTACATGGCGAAGGCCACGAAGGTGACGAGCAGGGTGAGGCCGGCCAGGCAGGTGGTGGCGGTGGCGGTGAAGACGTGTCGGTGCTGCAGCTGCAGGTACCAGAGCAGGGCCAGCAGCAGCACGAAGAGCGGCAGCGCCAGGCTGCCCACGCCCAGCGCGGCGGGCGCGGGGCTGCGGGGACCGGGGCTGCCGGGGGCCGCGGGGGCCGCGCTGGGCGGGGACAGGTGGCAGTGCAGGACGCTCAGGTGGCCCAGGTGCAGCCCCGCCAGGCTCTGGGTGTCGTCGCGCAGCAGCTGCCCCTGGTAGATCAGGCGCACCTGCTGCTCCTGCCCCGGGAAGTAGGTCCTGCGGGAGACACCAAATCCCTCTTTAGACTCCCCCAAATTCTCCCCCAAATCCCCTTAAGCTCCCCCAGACCCCTCAAGACTCCTCCCCAAATTTGGGAGTCCCCCCTGAAAACCCCAAATCTCCTGTAAAGTCCCTGTGTCCCACCTCCTGCGCCCACCCGCACAGCTGAGCCACCCCCGTGTCACCTGCCAGCTCGCTTTCCTCATCCACACCCCGGGTGCGCCCACCCTGCCCCGCACACCTGTGCCTGCCCCAGCTGTGCCCTGCCGGGACAGTGCCCTCTGTCCACCCCTGCCACCGCACCCACCGTGACCCTGCCGCCCTGCCCTGCCCTCACACCCCAGCGTGCCTGTGCCCATCAGTCTCCCCAGGTGTCCCCTGCCGGCATGGCCCCCCAAGCACGGCTACCGGGGCACGGTCACCCGGGCACGGGCCGCTTGTCCCGGGACAGCGCTGTCCCCTGCCAGGTGCTGCGGGGAGGGGTCCCCGAGCCGGGACAAGTCGCCCCCGGCCGCACGCCTCACCTCTTGAGCGCACCGACGGTGTCCCCGGGGCGCACCCGCGCCAGGCGCTCCGTGTCGTTCAGGAACTTGAGCCGCAGCAGCAGCGTGGGCTCGGCGGGGCCCTCGGCGGCGGCCGCGGGAGAGTTCCGGTGCCGCAGCCCCTCCGCCTCATCGGGGGCCGCCGCTCCGTCGGCCGGGCCCGGGGCCGGGTTCGGGGTCGAGGCCTTGCGCTCGGCGGGGGCCGTGCTCGGGGCCGCCTCAGCCGGCGGCGCCGCGGGCTCGGGGGCGCGCGTGGAGGCCCAGGCGAGCCCCAGCACGGCGGCCGCCAGCAGCAGCGCGAACAGCACCGTCACCTCGTCGCCGACGCCCTCGATGAGCGCCATGGCGATGGCACGACCGGGAGCGCACCGGGAGAGGGTACCGGGCGGGCGCGGCCTCAGCCCGCGGGGCCGCGGGGAACCGGGGCCGCGGCCGCACCGGACCGGGCTCGGGCCGCCATCGCGCCGCTTCCGGCCGGGCGCGGGGGGCGATGGGACACGTAGTCCTGGCTGTAGGAGCCATAGCGGGGGCGTGGTCGCCGCGCGGAGTACGCCGGGAGTTGTAGTCCCGGGCCGGGCCGGGCACGCCCCGTCCAATCCCGGTTACTCCCAGTGCACCCGCGCTCCCGGCGTGATCCCAGCGCCTCCTAGACACTCCCGGAATTATTCTAGTAACCTGCAGTGTGTTCCCAGACACTTCCAGTGTGGTCAGTTTTACCCCAGCGTGGGCCCAGCTGCTCCAAATACGATCCCAGTATAGTTCCAGTTGCTCCTAGAGTAATTCTAACTAACCCAGTTAACCCCAGTGTGATGCCATTTGTCCCCAGTGTCGTTGCAGTTGCTAGCAGTCACCCCCAGTATGGCTCCAGTCACTCCCAGATTTAAATTCCTGTGGATGTGTCACTTGGGGACGTGGGCAGTGGGGGCCATGGCTGTGCTGAGGGTGGGAGGGCTCATGCATCTCTGGGAGTTTTCTACCCTCAGTGGTTCTGTGAGTCCCCAGGAGTGCCCAAAGCCACCTGCAGGCTCTGATTAAGATCTTTTGTATTAGGTGAAAAATTATTAATTTTAGGTTAAAAATTTTTAATTTTAGGTGAAAATGTCTTAATTTTAGGCTAGATATTGTTCATTTTAAGTGAAAGATTCTTAATTTTAAGTGAAAAGTTCTTAGTTTTATGTCAAAAATTCTTACTTTTAGGTGAAGGGGTCCAACCATGGAAATACAGCAACAGGGATGGGGGAGATGGGAACAAACTGACTGTCCCATAAAGGACAATTGTGGGTGGAGGGGAAATTCTGGGCAACAATGTCCCCTGTCCCCAGGGTGTCCCCTCCACAGGTCCCTCGCTGCTGTGGCACTGACACCTCCTGGGATGAAATCAGGAGGATTTTCTCATCCACATTATTTTTCCTGGGAAAAAATCAGGATGAAATCAGGATAAAACCAGGAGGCATCAGCGTGCCAGGGCAGCCCTTCGTGCTGGGGGTATCTGGGGCTGCGGAGGGAATTCATGATTCCCATGCTGGGATTCTGGGTGGGAGCTGCCTCTGGGGGATGAGGGGCTGCAGGTGGGGGACCCCCGCTCCAAGCAGGGTAAAACCCGTGTGAGTGGGGCTGCCAAGGTGCCCAGCTCACCCCGGGGCTGTCACAGCAGCGACGTAACGCAGCAGCAGATTTAAACTGATCGAGCAGGGTAAAATGAGGTGCCCAGCTCACCCCGGGGCTGTCACAGCAGCGACGTAACGCAGCAGCAGATTTAAACTGATCCTGCAGGCACAGAACCGGGATTTATCCCTTCCCGAGGCTGGAACGAGCCCGAATCCACTCTGGAGAGGTTGTGTCTGCTCAGATTTGAGGTTTATCCAGAGGTTCATCCCTCCCTGATAAATCCGGTGTCTGGTTGTCACTGTGGATTTGTCTGGCTTCACCTCCCAGAGAGTGAGACTTTTCCATCCTCCAGCCTCGATTAAGAAGCTGTTTAATATTCCCCTGAAAGTGCTTCCCCAGTGCCACGCAGTCACGCTCAGTTTCCAGGAAAGCTGAGCAGATTGTGCTCCTCAAACCTGCTGCTGGGGAGCCAGGCGTGTTGGTGTGCCGTGCCCAGGGCTGCTCCGAGCGCCCTGCACTTCTCAGTGCTCTCCTGAAGGATGGGTGATGTGAGCTGCGGCCGGTCCTGGAGCGGGGAACGCCTTGCCCTGCCCAGCCCTGCCCATCCCTGCCCAGCCCTGCCCTGCCTGGCCCTGCCCTGCCCTTCCCTCCCTGCCCTGCCCATCCCAGCCCAGCCCTGCCCAGCCCTGCCCGACCCTGCCCAGCCCTGCCCTGCCCTGCCTAATCCTGCCCTGCCCTGCCCTCCCGGCCCTGCCCTGCCCGGGCTCCGCAGGCGGCACTGGGGTGGTGCCAGGGGTCAGCAGCGCGGGGACCCGACAGTGACACCCAAAGGTGTCACAGCCCCTTCCTGCAGCTCTGCCCCGCCGGGCTGGGGCTGCGAGGGGCGGCTCTGCCCTCCTGGGCACAGGGGAGCCCGGCAGTGCCCGGCCCCTGGGCTGCCAATGCAGGAGCGTGCCCAGGGAATGGAGCTGGGAAGGGAATGGAGAATTCCTGAGGGAGCTGGGAAGGGGCTCAGCCTGGAGAAAGGGGGATCAGGGGGGACCTTGTGGCTCTGCACAGCTCCTGACAGGAGGGGACAGCCGGGGGGTCGGGCTGTGCTCCAGGGAACAGGGACAGGAGGAGAGGGAACGGCCTCAGGCTGGGCCAGGGGAGGTTTAGGTTGGATATTGGGGAAAATATTTTCATGAGAGAGCTGCCCCATTGTGTTTCTGGCAGGGTTCATGGTCCCCTCCTCCTGGTTGCTCTTTACTCCCCATTTCACCTTTCCTCAGTATTTCCCCCTGTTTCTCCCCCCGTGGCTGGGCCGAGCCCCCTCCTGTCCCACAGGCCTTGCTGGGATTGCTGTGCCACAGTGCCCGGGGGGGTTTAATCCACCTTGTTCCATTTTCAGCCTCCTTTCCCAGAGCCCACACATTGGGACAGTCCAGCTGCTCCGGGGCCGTGACCAGAGGGGGTGACAGAGGGACTCTGCCCCCGAGGGGCACTGGGGACACTGGGACACCACCTCAGACAGGGATGTCCACCGTGGTGACCCTGGCTCGTGTGGAGGCAGCGCTGATGGGACCCACTCCCCGTCCCAGAGGAGGATCCTGGGGCCCTTCAGTGTGCAGGCGGACACCTGGAGCAGCACAGGTCCCAGGTGTCACCAAAACCCACGGGGTGGCCGATGGCATCGCGTGCTGCGGATCGCGAGGGATTAACGCTGCAGCCGGCACCTCCGCGCTCCAGAGCGAGATTACAGAGCCGCAGCTGTGCCGGGGAGAGCTGCTGGCTGATCCCAGCCCACAGAACAGTCCCTGTCACAGCGGGTGCATGGAACACCTCTGTCCCCCGAGCCAGCGCTGCCAGGAGTGAAGCGCCGCTGCCTTGGGAACAGGAGCCACAGCTCGGGGGTGCACAGGAGGACACACAGCCCGAGCCTCCCAAAGACACATGGAGTTTCCTCGGTCTGGGGAAGGGGAGCAGGCTCCCCAGCAGGGTCTCCCAGCTGTGCTCGCAGCTATCCCAACAGAGATGTCCCCACAGAAAGAAAGCCCCAGTTTTTATTGCAGAAGTGATCAAACACCTCACTGTCCCAGGGCCCTGAGAAGCCATAAAGGCCTGGAGAGCCCCCGGGGCCCCCCTCTCTGCCCATTTTGCTCGGACACTGACTGAAGCTCAGCTCTGGGCCTTGGGCTCCCCTCAGCTCTGTTCTGGGGGTGCTGCTCCCAGCCCTGCATGCTGGGTGGATGTTGTGAGTGTGCTGTGGGGACCCTCCTGCTGCCCCACGCGGGCCCTGGCACTGCCCGGTGTCACAGAATGGTCTGGGTGGGAAGGGACCTTCACACCCACCCTGTTCCACCCCACTGCCACGGGCACCGCAGGTACCAGGGTGGCTGCTCTGGGGTGGGAGCAGCGGCAGGAAAAGGAGGGGGAGGAAGATGAGGAGGAGAAGGAGGAGGAGGTGGCAGCTCCTCTTGGCAGCGGCACCGGTTTGAGGCACTCACGAACTGCAGTGTCAGATGGGAGGGCTGCAGATGGAGCAGAGAAAGTTCAGGATCTGAGGGTGAAATCCATCCTGAAAAGCAGTTTACATCTTCAAGTGGCCTGCGTCTGCAGAAGGCAGGTGGCGGCCATCCCCGAGGGAATGTTTGCTCCTGAAAGCCCCGGCTTGTCCCCACCCGCTCCTGCCTTTTCAGCATATTGAACTTCTCTCCTGGGTTTTCCCATCCCTTTGCTAAGCCCCACTCCATCTGCTTGCTCTGCACCTCCGCGGCACTCCAGGCTCCAGCTCTCCAGCGCCGGTCCCGGTGCTGCCGGGGCTCCTGCCCCAGCGGGGCTGGCAGGGCCAGGGTCCCCGGGCAGGCTGGGCTGGGCGAGGCTCCATCCACGCCCGCTGTGCCCTGCTGGCTGCCGGAGGGACCCTGGGTCTGTGCCGGGGTGACCCACGGAGATGCCAGCTGTGAACACCCGCGGGGGGCGAGCAGCCACATCCCTGCCAGGGAGGAGGAAGAGGAGCAAGACAAGAGGGAGGAGGAGGGGGCAGAGCCCACCTGTCAGGGGAAAGCCACCGCGACTGATCCGGGCTGCTGCTTCAGCCAGGTGAGGGTGAGGGAGGGATGAGGGATGCTGACCCATCCCTCACCAGGGATAAAGCCTGGAATCCCTGGCTGAGAGCGTGGCGTGGTGGAGGCGGCTGCACCTGGGGTGTCTGGACATTCAAAGGTGCTGAAATGGAGACAATCTATAAATGCTTACGTGATAACTGACTGAGGGCAGCGTTTGGTGGGATAATGGGGAGAAATTCTTCCCTGTCAGGGTGGTGAGGCCCTGGTTGTGGCTGCCCTATTCCTGGAAGAATTCAAGGCTGTGTTGGAGGAAGTGTGGGGCAACCTGGCCTGGTAGAAGGTGTGCCTGCCTGCAGCAGGGCGTGGACCTGGATGGGCTTTAAGGTCTCTTGGCAATCAAACCATCCTGGGATGATGATAATGATGCTGATGATGCTGCTGCTGCTGATGATGATGGAAGAAGATGGAGAAAAAGGCCATGAGCAAGGACCAAGGGACCCAAACAAAAAACTGGCTGGAGAAAGGCCCTTGCACAGGCAGGCACTGTTGGGTTTGGTGCTGGGATGGCCTCGCATAGCCCATGTGGATGTAATCCCCTCGGACACGTCAGGGAAGCTCCTGCTGAGCCAAGCTGTGACCAACAGATCTTTCAAAGACCTTTGGAAGCCTCGGGGAGCACGCAGGGTGAGGGGAGCCCGGTGCTGTAACAGATACAGATTTTCTAAATGCTTTCAAAAAACCCTCATGAAAGTTGTTTTCTAATAAACCCCTTCTCGTGGCAGAGGCATTGGGATGCACTCCAGGAATCCCGGAAGGGCACAAGAGGGAGAGGGAGAGGGCAGGGAGGTGCTTCTCCCACCCACACACCCAGCACCCACTGCCGAGTCACACAGGATTCCGGAGCCGGGAGGCATTTAGAAACTTCCCAGGGATCTCTCCTCCTCCTTTTCCTCCTTGCTGTCCTCTTCCTCCTCCTCCAACTCGTCCCACCATCACCCAGAGAAGGGCAGAGGGTGGAACCAGCCCCCAGCTGCCTCCTGAGCCCCCCTGGCACTGGAGCATTGCTGCACAACATGACTCTGGTTGCAGTGGGACTGAGGGAGAAATCCACGGCAATCCTGGTTGTCTCAGCTGCTCACCTTGCTGCTCCTTCTCCTCTCCCAAATTCCACTTTTTTATTTAATCTGCCAGGGCCCATGTTCCTGTTTTTTTTATGTTTCTCAGCCATCTGAAAGATTTCAGCTAGTCCCCAGTGATGCCCCAGCCAGCTGCACTGGCTCCCACGGTGCTGCCAGCCCTGTGCCCATGCAGAGCCTTCCTGTGCCCCAGGTCACCCCACGTGAGGTGTTTTAGGGATGGGCACAACGGGAGGGGTGTAAGCAGTCCCTGCCCGACAGGTACCCCCTGAGATGGCCGGACTGCCACCAGGCTGGTCCCCTGGGCAGTGCCATCATCGTGCCTCAGGCTGGAGCAGCCTGCGCCGAGCGAACGAGCAGGGGACAGCACCGGGTCTGCGGGCAGGGGGTGACAGGGAGCAGACCCCACAGCGGGGCAGCCGCTGGCAGGCACACGGCTCCTTGGGACCGGACACCAATGACCTCGGCGTGATTAACGAGGAAATTACCGCTGGAAGGCAGCCGGGGGCAGGGCTGGCACAGGGGGTTTGCAGGCCGGCCCGGAGGTCTCCAGGCAGTCCCGACAGGTACCCCCTGAGATGGCCGGACTGCCACCAGGCTGGTCCCCTGGGCAGTGCCATCATCGTGCCTCAGGCCTGGAGCAGCCTGCGCCGAGCGAACGAGCAGGGGACAGCACCGGGTCTGCGGGCAGGGGGTGACAGGGAGCAGACCCCACAGCGGGGCAGCCGCTGGCAGGCACACGGCTCCTTGGGACCGGACACGTTCCACAGCTCCACCACCAATGACCTCGTCGTGATTAACGAGGAAATTACCGCTGGAAGGCAGCCGGGGGCAGGGCTGGCACAGGGGGTTTGCAGGCCGGCCTGGGGGGTCTCCAGGCTGGCCCAGGGAGTCTCTAGGCAGGCCCAGGGGGTTTGCAGGCTGGCCCAGAGGGTTTGCAGGCTGGCCCAGGGGTCTCCAGGCTGGCCCGGAGGTCTCCAGGCAGTCCCGGGGGTCTCCAGGCTGGCCCAGGGGGTTCGCAGGCCGGCCCGGGGGTCTCCAGGCCGGCCCAGGGGTCTCCAGGCAGTCCCGGGGGTCTCCAGGCAGGCCCGGGGGGTCTCCAGGCAGGCCCAGGGGTCTCCAGGCTGGCCCGGGGGTCTCCAGGCTGGCCCAGGGGGTTTGCAGGCTGGCCCAGAGGGTTTGCAGGGTGGCCCAGGGGGTTTGCAGGCAGGCCCGGGGGTCTCCAGGCTGGCCCAGGGGGTTCGCAGGCTGGCCCAGGGGTCTCCAGGCAGGCCCGGGGGTCTCCAGGCAGGCCGGGGGGTTTGCAGGCAGGCCCGGGGGGTTTGCAGGCCGGCCCGGGGGTCTCCAGGTTGGCGCAGGGTGTTCGCAGGCCCGGGGGCAGCGTGGGCACGGGCAGCACAACAGCGGCGTCCGGGACGGCCGCGGTGGGATGCCGAGGGACGGCAGCCGGGAGCCGCGGCCGGGCGGGGGGCCGGTGCCCATCTCCGCCGTGCCGGGCGGGCAGGGGCCGCGGCGGAGCGGGCAGCGACAGCGCTCCGCTCCCGGTGCCAGCTGCCCCCGCTGCCCCTCCGGATGCCAGTGCCCCCTCTCCGCTCTCCAGTCGCGGCTCCGCTCCCCGCTCTGCCCACCTCGCTCCCCCGCTCCCCGCCCGCCGCGGGGCCGGTCCCGCTGACGCGGGCGGGGCGGGGCGGAGCGGGCGGGAGGCGGTCGGGGGCGGCGGC